>NC_141052.1:7935000-8244209 GCF_041138505.1 Cibotium barometz | reverse complement strand
TAGATATAAATCATCGTACATTGTGCGCTTGTCTTGATTTCTCGTGTAGCCTGCAAGCATAGTTGTTTCTCGTATCGGTACGACCCATTCGTATCGTACGGTTCGTACGGTATGATACCGTACGGTATGAGTGTTTTTTTTTCCTCCCAATTTTTTTTTTGAAAAAGAAAATTCTAAATGCTTAAAAAAAAATATAGAAACCCTGCTTAACGAAGATTCCAAATGCTCGCAATACTTCGCAACTTTCGTGTCCACTCAGTATTCCATATGGGGTTGTTGAGAGACCTAAAAAATCTGGCAAGGTAGACTGGTAGTGTATGCTTGATTGGTAGGATGAGAGAATCTTGCTACATCACTTGGAGATCCTGGTATAGGTAGGCTAGACAGTTAGATTCTCAAGTTATGTACGAGGGAGAAGATTTGGACATGGCCATTTTGATCTAGAGAGGAGTCCCTAAACCTATCACCCTAGATGCACTGCGTGTATTTGTGCAAGGAGGGTCCCTTAGTCATAAACGCTACACTGGGAGACCTTTGGTATTGCATTACCCATCTAGGTTCTTTTGGAGACAATCGGGAGATCCAACTGGGAGAGACACATATCCATGTTCTGGTTCCTCTAGCACTGTAGACTCCTCCCCTCCCAACCTTCCCTCACATTCAAGCTTGAAGCTCCATAGGTTGTAAGTGAAAAAAAAAAACCGTATTTTATCGTTCGGTATCCGAAAATTTCATATCGTACCAAAATTCCCGTACGGTATCGTCTTTTCGTACCGTGACAACTATGCCTGCAAGTGGCTTATGAGAGGAAAGTTCGGGATTCCTGGCTCACATTTAATGGTCACTGGGGCTTTGGACACATTTCGGATAATCCAAAAAGTGTGCCTATCCCAATCAATATCTGGCTGAACTTGTGAAACCATTGAATTCCTAGAACTATGTGTGCTCCTACAAGAGGAGAAACCATAAAATCTCACACAAACTTTGTCTTAAATTACTAGCTTGGCACCGTGAGCTTTAAACTTGATGCTTGTCGTCATGCCTATGCTAAATCCCTTAACTTTCTTGTCTATTGAAGTCAGCATGAACCGGGCGCGTTGAGTGGCCTGTTTCGTAACCACATCCTCCGTGCTGCGGCTATCAAACAAGACGACTCCCTGGCCACCTATGTAGCCAAAGATCTTGAGCAATTCATTGCGCTCATACTCTGGCCTTGGGGGCCCTTTTGCTTATCTTCGCGCTTCTAGCTAACGATTACACCAACCGAAGAACCGGGATCTGAAGAACTAGAGACGGCCATTGGGGTCTATGTGGGAGTTAGGCTCACCATGGAGGCTGGGGTGGTCATCTATGGAGTGGTAGTCTTCTTTGGACACTCCTTAGAAGTGTGTCCTTTTGTGTGACAAAAGAAACACCTACCCTTGTTCTTGTAGTGAGCTGTCTTCTTAGCACTCAATTTTCCACTGGTCTTGCTTGCCTGAGCTTTCTGGTCTGGAGTAAGCTTGGGTGCATTGGTCGAGTTCTTGGAGCCATAGGCTCCTGTGCTTTGTGTCACGAGCCTGGACATTTCCGAGTGTGAAAGGGGTCTGGTGGACTCCAGGATGTTAAATATTTGGAAAGTACAAGCTTTGGGAATGGGGGGATTATCCTAGAATACAAAGGACCACACTCCCAAAATTTAGGAGAGTTGCTATTTTTGGCCCGACTCCGATGGAAATTCTGTTCGCGTCATTACATCTGGAATTGAGCAGATACCAAGAGTTGGCAAAGTGCCTATGACAGAATGTCTACCAGTTGGAATATTTTTAGAGATAAAGTTTATGGAAGGACCCATCTCTTAGATTGGGACATGTGGCAAGGAGGTGGACCAAAGTGAGGACAAGTGGCCTTGACATTTGTTAGAAAGTGGATCAAAGTGAGACAAGTGGCCTCACACTTGTCACTTCAGCTATTGTGGGACTCTCCACTTGTCATCGTAGCCTTCTCTTGCCATTTTAGCTCATGGGAGGCCCAAATCTATAAATTGGAGCCCTCTCTCTTCATTAAAAATGCTCTCTTGCTGCACACTAGCCTCTACCAACGTTGAAGGCTGCCCTAATGATGGCTACTCTCTTTCTCTCTCTCTTGAAGGCTGCCCATGAAGAATACCGGCTGTTGGGGACTGTTTTGGAGGCTTCCATCGCGAAGAAATACTGAAGCTTTTGTACCGGCTGTACCAGCCACCGTACCGGCTGTACCAGCCCTTGTTCTGGTGTACCAACCTTGTACTTGCTGTACCATCCATTGTACCGGTTGTACCAGCTTTTGTACTTGCTGTACCTGCTGTACCAGCCATCGTACCGGCTGTACCAGCCCTTGTATTGGCTGTACCAGCTTCTGTACTTGTTGTACCACCCATTGTACCAGCTGTACCAGCTTCTATACTTGCTGTACCTACTGTACCAGCCATCGTACCAGCTGTACCAGCCACTGTACCTATTGTACCAGCCCTTGTACTAGCTGTACCAGCTTCTGTACTTGCTGTACCAGCCATTGTACCTGTTGTACCGGCTGAATGGAGAGTTGTACTTGCTGTACCAGCTCTATTGCATGAAGACCCGTGGTTTTTGGGGAAGAGTCAGTACCCACACGGAGGTATATGGATTATATTGTTGGCTCGGCATTTCTACAGCCTATGTTCCGGCTTGGTTGCCTCGTGTGGGGCTGTGTTATGGCATTTGTATATGGATAATCCGGCATCTCCCGTGGGGAGAGTAAGGCCCTCAAAGCTTGTACATGATGTTATTCTCCTTGGGTAATAAAATACTCCAAGGGGGGGGTCGGCCCATTCCGGCCTCTATGCGGTGTCACACGTGCAAGCTCCATTTTCAGCATTTGTGGATGTTTTGTCCAGCTTCATGTTTTATGCAAAGTGATGATGGATATGTGTTAAGGCTGTGGCCATGTTTAAATGTTTTAATATGCATTGATGGTATCAACAAGTGTGTCAAAGGCCCTAGTCCCCCGGGCACCCGCCACGAGTTACACTTTGTCCTGGGGAAGACCCTGTCTGGTTTTGGCCTTTTTTCCTTGAGGCGGATGCCTTGGGAGCGAAGGTTGGGAAGTTTTGGGCTTTCCGCCATTGTACTTCATTTCATCACTCTACATAAACGAGAGTGCACCCTCGAAGGTGGCTGGCTGAAACATACGCACTTCCTACTGGATTTGTGTGTCAAGGCCATAAAGGAATTGCCTTCTTTGTCCTTGTGAGATATGCCCAATTGCAAACATAGGTTGCAAATTTTATTGGTAAACTGCAGGATTGGTTGCGCGTTTAACGTGCCCCCTTGAACTCGTCTTTGAGTCGCTCAAGTTAATGG
The DNA here is from genome assembly GCF_041138505.1 of Cibotium barometz. Lineage (NCBI taxonomy): Eukaryota > Viridiplantae > Streptophyta > Polypodiopsida > Cyatheales > Cibotiaceae > Cibotium > Cibotium barometz. Next base: position 8,240,850 of record NC_141052.1, on the reverse strand, counting down.
GGGCGGTAGAAACCGCCGCTTAAGATTGAGGATAAAACTCGTCCCAGACATAAGCCGCCATACCTAATCTGGTGTGGCATGTGCCCACTGAGTCCACCAAGGAATGGCCTCACCAACTAGCCAAGATTACTCTATCAGTATCATTCTTCTAACTGCAACAAAATAAGCTTCAAATTGATGCAACTAGGAATAAAGGGTTGTGGGGTCGAGTTTTCCATTATATTTACTGAAGTTTCATCCTCTCGGGAGGATGACTTGAGGAAGCCGTTGGTGTTGCTCTTGCGTCTAAGGCCGCAAGAAATCTTTCGTGCTGCACGCATTGTTTGGCGTCTTTTTGTGCAGCAGTACAGGATGCTGCCACACGGTCTTCTATCAATTGAATCTCCATTGCTTGCATCTGCAACTTGAGCGTCAAACTCGGTTGTGGTCGTAACCCTTCAAAAGGGTTATCCGGTAGAGGATCTGCTATCGGGATCTGCGAAAAAAAAGGAGAGAGGAGGAGGAGAAAAGGGGTTGGAAAACGGGTTCTTTCTTCCAGGGCCAGATCTGCGCCTTCTGCTCTTCCAATTTGGTGCTCTGGTCTGCGATTGCTCGCATCATCGTCTGGGAACATGTCATGCACACTTATGTTTGCTGCCCTCAAAGGACTGCTTGGTGCTCTTTGTTCTGAAGTTCTTTGTTCTCTCTCTTTGTCGAATCTCGCCATAGCGGGAAAATGCACTTCCTTTTCCCGAACGCAATCTGACCATCCACACTGTGTGTGGGAGACTTTCCAAAGGCTAGAAACCAGCCATCCTTCTAGGGACAGGAGTCACAAGGAAAGGGGTGGTCCTCCGGAGTCTAGAAGCCACCACACAAGCGAGAAAAAAAATTTCTCTCTTTCTTCTAGTTCTCTGGCTGAATCTTCACACTTGAAGAAGGCTCTGATACCAATGTCACATGTGGAATGCTGTGGAAGTCTTCTTTCAGTCCTAAACACCACAAAAAACGCAAGCAAGAGAGATGGAGAGAAGAGAGAGAGAGATAGCTGAGTTTCAGAATATTCATTTAGTACAAAAAGGTACATCTTGGCTAGCCCATGGCTGCCCCTCAAAAGGTGGTAAAACACCTAATCAAAACCCTGATCTATGACTTAGTCTATGGGAGGGGTGAATGAATTAAACAATGAGCTAGTGTGTCCTTTTATAGGGCATGAAATTCCCTATGGACTGACTGACCTGCTGTCAGCTAGGTCCTGGACAAATGTCCCTTTAGTTGTTGCAGTCGTGACAGATGGATGTTCTTCATATAATTTGGCCGGCAGCCTCTTGAGTCTTCCATAAGGTCTTCCTGCCCAAACTTCCAGCACTAGCTCCTAAATCTGGTCCTAATCTGGTTCTTTATCTTGTTGCCCTTCAAGATTAGACCTGGGAATTAGCCGGGGCCCGGCACATGTCTTGCACATGACATCCCCCTCTGTTAAACTTGATGACGGGATTCCAACTTGTGTTCTTGGATGACTGTCATCATCCCATTGTCTATTCGTGGAGTCCCCAACCTATTTGATGTCATCCTTCCCTTCCTGGCAACCTTTTCACACTGAAAACCCCGCCCGGTCTCCAAATCCACTCCAAATTTGTTGAAGATCTATGCATCTGTTCGATCTTGTTCCCTATCCCTTCATGTCCTGTCCCTGAACACTTTCTCTGGTCTTCTTTTCATGAGTATTGAGTTTGGCACTTTCACTCCACCCCTTGGAGGATCATGCTCCCTTGGAACCGTTACTTGAAATCCTTTCCTGGTGTGCCCCAAGTGACACCAGACTCACAGGATTGCCATTCCCCTTGGGCCTTGTGGAAAACACCAACCAACCTCCTGGGAACTTGTTCCATGTCTTGTGTTCCTTTCCTTAGACTGTGCACCTTCATCTTGGACTGAATACGTGTTTAGCCTTGCTAAGCCTGATGCTCTGATACCAATGTAACATGGGGAAGTTCAGTGGAAGGATTGCTAACTTCAATGTTCTGAAATTAGCAATCGTTTGCGACGAAGATAACACACAGCATAGAGAGGAGAGAGAGAGAGAGAGAGAGAGAGAGAGAGAGAAGTGGACACAGTATTGGGTCTCGAATACCCTGTGTAGGGCCCCCACCATGAATGGTGTATTTGCTTCATTAGAATGATGCAAATCTTCAAATAAAATCTGGTTCTTGACCTGCACTCTTCACCTTGGCTGAGAGTTTCCCTTGTCTGTCCTGGCCCTTGGAATTCAGCAAGCCCTTTGTGAATTATGAGATGCTTGGGCTATAGGCTGGTTTTACAGGGGTCGGCCTGTTTCTGAAAATCCCACGACCTGGTCTAGTAGCAAATAAATGCTTTTATTCCTTGCTTTCACATTGGAGGCTGGCTGGCCCCTTGCGCCTACCCTGGCTGCTGCCCAGGCTTGCGCCTCACTGCTGGGCAGCACCTGGGCCTGGCCGACTGGTTGGTGGGCAGCACCTAGGCCTGGCCGCCTGGCTGGGCTGGCCTCTAGGGCCCGTCGGCTGCCTGGCCAAGCCCCTTAGGCTGGCCGACAGCCTGCCCAACCCTCCCATTGGGCTGGTGGGCAAGGCAAGGCCTAGGACCTTTCTGGCTCTTCTTGGGTGGCCTAAGCCAGTTCGTACTGTGAGTCTCCCTCTAGAATGATAGATGATTTGAGTGTTGGGTTTGCGACTAGACACTAGGTGTCTGTAGGAAGCATGTAGTTTGCATTTAGGATGGGGCCAGCCCTTAGGGCTAGCCCAAGATGGAGATGTTGCATCTCGTGTGGGCATTGGACGTGACAGGATCGCATGCGGAATGTGAGAGTCCTTCCTACCCATGTGGTAGCAAGGTCCCTTCCTCTTGGACAGCATCGGAGACCTCACTTTCCCCCCCCCCCCCCCCCCCCCCCCCCCCCCCCCAACCAAACCCACTCCCCAACCCCGGGCGCCCCACGCGTGCGGCGTATGAGGTAGTTCCCTTCGAGAGCGGCCAGGACTACCCTCCTCTTGTGTTTTGTCCTCTTTTAAAGGTTCAGTGCTTGTAATTCAGCCTATTGGTTGGTTTTCCTATAACTAATAGAAGGATCTTTTTTCCCGGGGAAAAGAAAAGTACACAATTAGAAATACCCAACTAAAATTCCTCCATTTATTATTGCATTCATATAACAGGCCATGGAAGTAGGCCTAGATGTAGCTGGATAAGGCAAGCTTTGGCAAGAATGAAGGGGAGGTAGGTGTAAAGAGAGGCAGGAGCACTGTTGAGAAAATGGTACAAAGTAGCTGGGTGAGGAAAAGATAGTGTAATGGTTTGCCACGGAGGGGAACTGGGGAGGTTCAAAATGAAGGTTGCCGCTGCCGCCAGGAGAGAGGAAAGAGATCAAGAAAGTACAGTGTTGGGCAGGCAGAGCAGGAGGATAGCCATCGGCATCAGGGGGTAGAGCAGGTCGGGCACTAGGCAGAGGGCTGAGTGTAGAAGCAAGGAGGTGAAGCTGGGATACGTCTGGTGTAACAGGGAGAAGGCATCAGAGCTGAGCGTTGAGGTTGCTAATGCAAGGGGATTGGGGGCAGGTGAGTACGGTGGTGGGTGCTGGAAAAATTCTTTTTATTCTTCAAGGGACTCCTCTCTAGGTAACTACACTACGTTGCTTTTTTTTTTGGGGGGGGGGGGGGGGGGGGGGGGGGATCGTCCTAGAACTGTAATAAAGTAGGGGTGTCTGGCTCTTGCCACCATGGTGTAGTTGTAGTGATAGTTTTCTTGGGGAAATCATGCAGGTGGTGCCAAATAGTACCTATTTTAGCTCTTTTGGGTTGTTACAGGACCTGAGAAAATTATGCAACCATGGTAAACTTGATGAGGCAATTCGAGCAGTTGATTTCTTGGCTGAACGAGGCCTATCTATCTCTATTAGTATCTTCTACTGTCTTTTGCAACTATGCATAAAGAGCAGAAATCTCAAAGCAGGAAGACACATACACTCACTCATTTTGAGAAATGGATTTGGGATGGATGCTTTTTTGGGATGCCATCTGGTGCGCATGTTTTCTTTGTGCGGAAGCTTGCTGGAAGCGAATCAAGTTTTCAGTAGATTGCCCAAGTCCAATGTGTTCACATGGAGTGCAATCATTTCAGCACATGCCAAGTTTGGATGTGGTCAGCAGGCCCTCAAACTATACAATCAAATGCAAGATCTGGAAGTGAAACCGGGTGATTACGCTTTCAATGCTGCACTTCAAGCCTGCTCCAGTATAGCTGCCTTGAATCAGGGCAATATGATACATTCTCATATTGTTGAGAGTGGTTTGGAGTCTGATGTATTCATTGGAAACACCCTCATCAACATGTATGCTAAATGTGGGTGTCTTAAAGATGCACGAAGTGTTTTTGACAGTTTGCCAAAGCGAGCTATAGTGGCCTGGAGCTCAATGATTGCAGGGTATGCTTATTATGGCAATGGTCAAGCAGCCCTTCATCTTTTCCAACGAATGCAGCAAGAGGGTCCAGATCCCAATGTTGTTACATTTGTAAGCATTCTGAAAGCATGTTCCAGCATGGCTTGTCTGGATTATGGAAAACTAATTCATGCCCTTATTATCAAAAGCATCTGTGAATTTGATTTGGTTGTTGGAATACTTAATTGACATGTATGGAAAATGTGGGAGTTTGGAAGATGCTGATAGAGTCTTCTATGAGTTGCCTAAGAGGAGTGTGGTTACATGGAGCGCGATGCTTTCAACTTATGCTCAGTATGGGCATGGTCAGATAGCTCTTCAACTTTTCCAGCAAATGCAACACGAGGGGGTGGAACCAGACTGTGCCACATTTGTAGGTGTCCTCAAAGCTTGTTCTCAAAGGGAAATGCTGCATCAAGGCAAGCTGATGCATGCCTTGTGCTTGAGAAAGACCCTGAAGTGGAAGATTTTATTGGAAGTATCCTTATTGACATGTATTTCAGATGTTTCAGCCCTATGGATGCTTATAAGGTGTTTGGAACCTTGCCAAGACGGAGTGTTGTGCCCTGGAATGCGATAATAGCAGGCTTTGCACAAGATGGACATTTTAAGGAGGCTATTCATTATTTCCAGTGCATGCAACTGGAGAATGTGGGGCCAGATAACACCACATATGCTATCATTGTTAAAGCTTGCTCCAATGTGTGTGGGCTAGCCCAGGGGAGCTATTATGTGCCCAGGTCATTGCAAATAGTTGTGACTTGAATGAAATTGTTGGGAACACTCTAGTCTTCATGTACGCAAAGTATGGGAGCCTTGACAATGCTCGTAGATTATTTGATAAACTAGCAAAACGAGATGTGGTGTCATGGAGTTCAATGATTGCAGGATATGTGCAGCATGGGCATGGCCAGGAAGCTTTACATCTTTTTTGCAACATGCTGCTTGAGGGCAAAGAACCAGACAATGTTACATTTTTCTGCATCTTGAAAGCATGCTCAATTCTGTCAGCATTAGATCAGGGTAGGCTAGTACATGCCCAGGTCGTTGAGAGTGGGTGGGAGTTGGATGTTCCAGTTTTAAACAGCCTTATTGACATGTATGCAAAATGTGGAAGCCTCCACGATACTTTAACTGTATTTGACAAAATGCCAACAAAAACGGTGACAACATGGAATGCAATTATTGCAGGATTTGCACACCATGGCAACTATGAGTTGGCTGTGAAATCGTTTAAGGACATGCAGCAGGAAGGGCTGAAGCCTAATGATGTAACTTTTGCTAGCCTTCTCTCAGCTTGCAATCAGCTAGGTCTACTCTATGAAGGCTGTCTTCACTTCAAGTCTTTGAGGGACACATATGACATTATACCTAGACTAGATCATTATGTCTGTTTGATTGAACTTCTTGGCCGTGCAGGACGCTTGCTAGATGCAGCTTATCTAGTGACAACTTCTCCATTTGCACCAGATCTTGTCATGTGGACATCTTTGCTGAGCCACTCTAAGCATATGGTGATTTGAAGCTTGGAAAGCAATGCTTTGATTCAATTGTCACATTAGATAGTGAGTATCCTTGTGGATATGTAATCATGTCAAATTTCTATGCTGTTGCTAGCATGCAGGAGGATGCAGACAACATGCAAGAGTTGAGAAAGCATGCAAAAGCATGGAAGAAGCCAGGACAAGCCTTTATCGAGGTGAATGATAAGGTGCATGACTTTGTTGTACATGACCAAAGCCGGCAAGAAAGTGGCAATTTACGAGTAAAGCTTCGAAGATTAAGTGCCCACATGAAAAGGGAGGATTATGTGCCATGGTTGGATTCGGTGCTCCATGCAAGCCTTATGTAGACCAACTTCCAAGTTAATAACCCTTCACTTTTTGGCCACGTAGCATACCATCAACAAGATGAGGGTCAAGGTCTTTATAAGTAAACAATAGATGAGGTCAGTGTAATACATGGGCCAATCGCTTGCAAGGGTGCCCATGGATGCTGCATTGGGGGGCCATACTGTTCTAAACATGGCAATACACATTGGTTGTGAGAAACATGGAAAATGAGTTCTGATGTTCATCAGGTCAGCTCATCACATTATTGTGCCTTGAGAGCAACACGTGACCCACCTACAAGTACAGGCATAAGCACAGCTCTGGCAGCAGTGTGGCAGCCAACCCGGCAAGTAGAATGCTACGATAGCAGGCTGCATATGGGCAGTCTGGGCAGCAATTATGTGAATGGACAGCAGTTGTGCTGGGCTGGCCAGCCAGAGAGCCCATCAACTGGGCAGTTGGACCTTATTATAAAGGTTGAATTAGGCTGAAATTAAAGTCGACCAGCCCACAGCTTGCATGGGCCCGTGAAGAGGCCCCCCATGTTCATTTCAGCAAATGTTCTGCATCCTGAAGGTAGGTCTTCAATGCACTGGAGCAAGGCAATTGAAGGAGCAGAACTGTCTGGCAGCCAGCATTTGCAATTGAGCAAGGGGTGTCATATGCACCAAGGATTGGGATCTGCAGAAAATTGATCACCTTTTGTGCTTGGAAAAACATTTAGTTGTGTTTTCTTCTATTGTACATAATACAAGGATTTCAGGGTCTCTAGTGCATGCCTTGAATTTGCTTGTCTTTCTGTTGCACTTCTATCTTTGTAAAAGCTCTACACAACACTACTTTATAGATTGCATAGGGGAGCCTTTATGCGCTTTTTTGCACATTTCAAGGGGGGTTGAATACAAGGATTTACTCTTTTTAAAGGACCATAGAATCACAGCTTGGAAGGGAGTACTTGATTTATAAACCTTGTGAGGTTGTGAGTTGTCTTGAGTCTGGGCTCTACCCTCTCTGAGAAGGAGATCTCTGTGTCTACGTAGTCCCATCAGGAAACTCCTGAGGCACCATTGGTTCGAAAAGTCCATAATCCTGGATAGTGGGCCAAGACCCTCTCAGAAGAGACAACAAAATCTCCCCCGAATGTCAGATTACAGCCAGAGACCGGGATCCAAGCTGTGGAGAGAGAGAGAGAGAGAGAGAGAGAGAGATTTTATTGTCTACTGGTAAAGACCCTTCGGGTCTATGAGACCAAAAAATGTGCTATATATGATCCATGTGTAGACTGGATGTCAGAACATGAAAAAGGTCCTACATACACACAATCCATGTGTAGACTGGATGTCAGAACACGAAAAGAAAAAGATGGCCTACGTACTGTGTAGGTCTGTGTAGTACAATGTAAAAGTAGACATGGACACATCAAATGCCCAAGATACAGTAGCCGAGATGTCCACCTCTCGTGACAGTGCCTACATATGGTGTCGGAGATGTCTCGAATTGAAGCTAACAGGTGGAAGGTCTGAATCTCTGGAGAGAGCCTGCCCGATCTATGATGACTCCGCAGGTGGAGTAGCCAAAACCTCATGGGATCGATCACAGGAACTGGTCTGTGTGTCCCATATGCTCTGTACAGCTATTGGATGGGTGCTGGCGGCTGTCTGTTGTCAGGGGCTGAAGAAATCTGTGATGGAGGCTTGGAACCTCCCCGTATCTGATAATACACTGGGCATCTGGATTCTGAACACATAATGTTCGTTTGACTTTATCTCTATGGTTAAGCATAGCTTGCATATCCAAGCCTCTTATGCATGGGATGCCATCAGCACCCAATCTCTATCCTGAGTTGGTGTTAAGATACGCTCATCTGGCCAATAGCAATCCTCATGGCATGTGACGTGCTCGTGAAAGAGCCCATGCTTCTCAGCTGTGACCCATAAGAAATGCTCTCTGTAGAAGGCCAGCTTTGCAGGAAGCTCAATGGATGTCAGCCATGTCCGACTAGTGTGAAGCTATGTAAAGTCAATGTTGTTGATCTTGTGTCTAAAGAGATCCAAGAAAGTCGAGTCAAGGGAGTACTTAAAGGGTTGCAAGTTCATCTGTAGGCCATGTGTCTCCAACCAATTAGATACTTGGGAGTAACATGACTCAGCCTGTAAGCGGCAAGAGGACACTAGTGCCAACCTCGGGAGCCTGTCTCTATCCAGAGTAAAAAGGTGGTAAGAGGGCATGAATGACTAGGGGTGGTGCTGCAAGGACAATCTCATGGGGCACTCAGGGCTTACTCCTGATCATGTGCAAGAACATCATAACCTGAGCCAATGATTTGATAGCTGAAGTGGTAAAGGTGTTTGTCTAGGACCAGGAGGTCCTGGGTTTCAAACCTCACAAGGTGCTTCCTCGGCGGCATTGCCTACGGGTGGATAAAAAAGCACCTACAGGCGGAGAAAAATGGAGGATCTTAAGCTGAAGGCTAATTTGGGGGGGGGGGGAGAGAGAGAGAGAGAGAGAGAGAAAACATCATAACCTTTACTCTCTCTATCCTCCAATCCTTGTCTCCCAAGCTTGGTCCTAGAAACAAGCCCCACACATCATGACATGTCTGATCAATTTGTCCAAGGGCGAGCTTTTCGTGCTATGTAAGAGAAGTGGGCGTGAAAACAGTCTCTCCACTTGGGCCAAGGTTGCATGTCCACGGGCAATTCGTGCCGGTGCTCTACTAGGCGTAAGGTAAAGATAGGCCCTTGTGAAGGTGACTCTGAGGTATACATAGGAGGTGGTGATCTCCACGGCTGCCTTTGAATGAAAATGCATGTTTGGCAGACTGATGTGAGGTGTTTAAGAGCATGATCTTGGTCTTGCCATAATTCACACTGAGGGCCCTCTCCTCGCAAAATGTCTGGTGTGCCCTTAGTTTGATACGAGCTTAATATCATTTGCATACAGCCAATGAGGTGATGGCTCAAGTGGTGAAGGTGTTTGTCTAGGACTAAAAGGTCTTGGGTTCAAAACCTAACTAGGTGCTTCCTCGGCAACATCGCCTATGGGCCGATAAAATAGTGCCTATGGGGCGAGCGACAGGAGGTGAAAAACAGTAACTATGACAGGATCTTAGGTGTAAGATCTTTCTTACTAAGCATAAATATATTAAAATAGAAGAAGCCTTTTTAAGTAAAATTAATAATGTTCATGTACATAAATTAATGAGGAAACCCCTGTGTGTGCATGTGCACGAGTGCACACTTGTATTTAATATAGGTCAAAAAGAGAAAATGATAAATTTATTTAGAAGAGAATAAAAATTACTAAGACAAGTGCCATCATTTAATTAAAAATATTGAGGCCAGGATTGCAAGGTTTCCATGGAAAAATCAATTGGTAGGCGCTACCATGTGTGTATGTGGACATTAATTTAATTTAAAGGACAAAGGGTTAATTTACCCAAGGCTCAAAAAACCATGGTTTGGCCAAAACTAGGTGGATTTGGGTTGGTAGGTCATCATGTTCACACCCGAATCCTTATTCCTGGCTTTTGCAGTCAGCTCTAACTGGTTGTCTATAAGCCATCCGGAAACCGCGGGCTAGGCATCTCAGATTATGACCATCACCACAAGACTATCTAACTTCACACCCTGTCTTGAATTATACCAATTTTGGACAGGACGGCTTGCCACCTAGTGGTTTTACCATGAAGGGTTCATGGTGGTAACACTAGGTATGACCACTATAAGCCATCTGAAAACCACGGCCTAGGCATCTTGGATTATGACCATCGCCACAAGACTGTCTAACTTCGCTCCCTGGCTTGGGTTATACCAATTTTGGACAAGACTGCCTACCACTTGCCACCTAGTGGTTTTACCATGAAGGGTTCATGGTAAAACTAGGTATGACCTCTTTCACCATTTAAAAAAAGAATTAATCACTCATGTGGAAGAGTAAGATCATGCACAAATTAGATTCGATCACAGTTCGGTAAAGACCTCCAAAAAATAAGGATTATTAATTAAGGATTTTACAAAAGTACTTACAAGTAAGTATCAAGTCTTAGGATCTGTGAACTTGAGACAAGTAAGTATCAAGTCTTAGGATCTGTGAACTCCAGACTATTGAGCACCCACCAATGTGTGTGCAAAGTCAGACTTGAATCCCACCTAGCTAAAGCCTCGTGACACCACTTGACAACCCCACGTCATTGATTGGCAAAGGCATGGAGCGTCCATTAAACTTGGGCCCACCGACACTATCCAAGGGATCTTGAATAACATGCTCCTATTTATCCTCTAGCCTTATCACTGGCGGTGGATGAAATCCAAGCCATCTTGGTGGCTTCTCTTGCTCAAAATCGTCATCGTCGAACTGACTCCACCCCGTTAACTGTCGGATAACTTTACATAATTATTGCCCACTGACTCAATATATCTCTAGTACACACAAAACATGCATGCTAACTTGGAGAAAAGCAATGATAAAAGGTAATGATTTACCGGAAATAAGTGAAAGGTTGAAGGATTTTAGGGTGGATGAGAGGGCTGGAACAAAGTTTGTAGCTTTCGGAGATAAAAAGAGGTTCGACATGGCGTATATAGATAGATCTTGCACAACTTGTAAGTATGAGCCAACAAGAAGGGACTAAATTTATAGGGGGAATTAGTTTAAAAAGCACACTTGCTTCAGTTTTGTGCTTTTAAAAGCTGAAGCTTAAAAATAAGCCCCCTCTTCCCTTGGCACAAAAAATGCTCACTTGTTTTTTTTTTTTTTTTTGGAACTCACGCTTTTCCTATTTTAACATTCATGCCTCTTTTAGCTTCCTTCTCCCAACATCTCTATGTGCGCATCCAAGCATATGACCTTCTTTCTGGTCTCTGCCATCTATACGGCCCTATCCGGCCTACCCATGCTGCTGAGACCTCTGGTTGTGTTGCCCGTCCACTGCCCAACGCAAACCTGCTGCCGCCACTGCCCAATGCAAACTTGCCTCTGCTGTGCGAAACTTGCCTCGTCCAATTGCCCCTTCTTCTATGCGCATCACAGCCCACATACACCTAGCACTCTTTCTTTTCCTGTGTACCATCACAAGGGAAAAATCAGGTTGTGCAAAGATATGCCTTAGGCCGCCATGGCCTCCTCGTAGGCCTCCCCGCACACCAAAGGTGTCTTTTGCTTGCATACAAAGAGTGCTTTTCTCCCTTTCTGTGACCTTTACCATGCAAGGTCCCATGGCTTTTTGCCATATTCAACCCGTACGAGGGTACTATCTTGTACATTCTCCTTGCCTCAGGTTCTATCACTTGTCAGAGCCATCCTATGATACCAATGTAACGTCTCCTTATACCACGCCCAAGGATCATCTAACCTAGAATTAAAACCCTAATGAGGTTTCATAGACTCTGACATCGTGCATCGCATGACCGTGGTCTAGCGGCTGACCACCCAATCATAGGAATGATAAAAGTCTTTAAAAATCGGGTAACACCGAGATAGGAGTTGATGTAAGCATTCTCTTAAAGCTCTTCAAAGCTCTTATTTATAATTGCATCCCAAAAGAATGCTTCTCTCCTGAGGTTGTCTGTCAAAGGTGAAACTATATGCACATTCTTCTCAAATGAATTGTCTACAGAATGAGGCAAATCCCAAGAAACCTCTCAATTGTGTTGTATTTGTTGGAGTAAGCCACTTTTGCACACACTTGATCTTCTCGGGATCTATCCTTATGCTATCTTTGTGACCAATGTATTCTACTTCACTAGCCATTAGTGTGCATTGTCTTTTCTTGGCATACAAGTGATTGGCAGGTAAGGCATCCAATACCATGCACACATGCATTAAGTGCTCCTCTTTACCCTTGCTATACACCAATATATGATTAAAGAATACCAACATGAACTTGTAGAGGAAGGTCTGAAGCACTTTATTCATCAATGCTTAAAAAGTGGTGGGTGCATTACATAATCCAAACAACATAACCATGTAATGATAGAGACCCCTCTTGGTCCTAAATGTTGTTTTTATACTCATCACCACTCTTCATCCTTAGTAGCCGGATCTCAAGTCGATCTTTGTGAATAAATATGCACCTTTCAATTCATCCAAAAGATCTTCTATCCGTGGTATGGGATATCGATTGTTGATAGAGATCTTGTTTAAATCCCTATAATCAACATACATCCAAAAGGTACCATTCTTCTTCTTCACTATATCCATCCACATGAAGAATAAGCTTCAAGAATTTTTGGGTGTAATTCTTAAATTTGCCAAACCCATGTTCCAAGTCTCCTATTCACTTATCAATTTGTCTTTGCATAACTTAGAAGTAAAGGCATCTTGCATCTCATCCTCGAATGCTTCCCATGTGGTAACTTTGTAGCCTTGATCATGTAAATGTCTCCAACAAGTATGTGATACCCTTGCATGTGGCGTGAAACAATGTTCACAATAGCACAGTCACTATATGGAGTCATCTCAAAATACATGTCCAAGTTCATTTCACTGTTCAATCCTTCTTCCTTGAATTTTGTGAAGAACACCTTATCTTTGATCTCTTTGAATTCATCATTGTTCTCGTTGGCATTGCTTATGTGAAGCTTGATGGGGACCATAATGATCTCAAGAGCCATTAACATGTGGGAAACTTAAATGCCACTTGCTTCCCTTTTGCATCACCGCGTGATGTAGAAGGTACACGTGTAGGCAAACTTTCAAAGGACAATGAAGTCGATGGTATATTCTCCTTGTTGCCCATTTGCACATGCACATTGCCACTTGATTGTTTATATATAAGCATAAGGTCTTTTAGTTGCCGAGAAGGACTCAATCCATTTCCAAGATTGACCACATTAGCATCCTTTTGCCTTGGTAGTTCTTCAAGGGAGTCCCCTTCATTTTCAGTTCATCTCTACTGCTTATTTCTTGTGAGGAGTCCCCCTCATCTTGAATTCATCTCTAATGGTAGACAACTCCTCTTTGAAAGTCGCCATCACAGATGCTTGGTTCTTGTTGATCTCCAAAAGTAGACAACTCCTCTTTGAAAATCGCCATCACGGATGCTTGGTTCTTGGTAATGCTCTCAATTAAGCTAGTTTATCTCAATTGTTGAACTCCTCTTTGAAAATCGCCATCACGGATGCTTAGTTCTTGGTAATGCTCTCAATTAAGCTAGTTTATCTCAATTGTTAAAGTCATCCATCATAGAGCTCATTATCCTGAGCATCGTTTGCATCTCATTGCTCATAACCTGTTCAATATATGCACTTGTATTGGCATTTGCATTTGCACCATCATCAACCTCATTGGCATTGGTATTTGCCAATGACTTCTCATCATAAGCATGCATTGAACAATCACCATGTAATGAAGTAGCAACTTTATTAGTTAGGTCTAGGGACTATGGTCATGGGCTCAAGTATAAAAGGGGGCTCATGTGCTATCATAGGGATATTTTGAACATGTGTAATTCCTTGATTTCTGCACACTATTTTCTCTGATTTCTTTTATTTTCTTGGAAAATTTTGCATAGATTTTGGGGATTTTTGTTAGATTTAATGGGGACCTTCATACTATAGGTTTCTTTGTGCAAAGTACACTCAACTTAGCTATCCTAAGGCAAGGGTAACCATGTGTATTTAGACTTTGGAAAATTTCAATGATTTTTTTTGCATTAAAAAAAAAAGGGGCTTGTTTGACATGTGCACTCCCCCCCCCCCCCCCTCTGTCCACTTTCAAAGATTTTATGGAGAGCTCCTTTCCTTGCTCTCTACCACTCTTTGTGCTAGGCATTGAAGCTTCTACCTCACCCCAAGTGATGCACCACTTCAAGAGTTTCTTGGAGAGAACCATATTGGTGTGATAAACTATATGAAAAGCAGCCTTGTAGCCTTCGAAATCGCCCGCCCTCTTCATGGAAGAACTGAACATGCCAAACACTATATAAGGCTCAACCATGGTATGGAGCTTCTTCTACATCACTTAAGCTTTCATTTGATCCAACTCTTGCTGAAAGTTTTGAGCAAGTTTTATGTGATTTGGGTTTTTTAAAACCAAAATTAGGGTTTTTACCTTGTTTTTGTAAAAATTGATGCCATAATCTTCTTCCCCATGCTCTTCTCTCTTCATACATGCTATTGGTTAATATTGGTACCATGGGATTAGGGTTTTTTCCCTCTTCTATCAAATTAGGTTTCCTTCAAAATTAGGGTTTCTACCTTCCTTTCTCAAGTTTTTCATTGCCATGGGCTTCTACATTCTCCAAATCTTGTTGAAGGTTCTTGGATTAGTTCAAGATTTCGAGATTTTTGCAATTATTCTTCAAATTGGAGAAATTCCTTCACATAGCATGTTTCTCAATCTTCCATAGACCCATTCCCTCTCTTATGTGCAAGGATTTCAATCAACTTGATTGGAAAATTAGGGTCTTTGGATTAATTTAGATGAAACTCTTCATAAGTGTGTTAATCATGCTCTCTTATGCCATAATCCACTCTCATATGTATAAACTTTATTGGCCTTCATCATGCAAGAAATTAGGGTTTATTAAAGTTAGGATTTCTGGAGTAGATTGAATGCACTGGATGCTTCCACTAATGCTAATGTGGACATGGAGCTTTGGTGGTTTTGATCACAATGAGGAGATTGAAAAGTGGAAAATATATGATGATAAGTTGTACAATTGGCATGAGTTGAGCATAAGTCATGCCTAATTGGTGAGTCATTCTATCATACTCTTGCCATTTATTCCTTTGATTCAATCCAATTAGAATCTATATGAATGTGTATGAGGTGCCTTAACAATTGGAGTGTTTGTGTAAACCTTCCTTGCCATGAGTGCCTTGGAAAAGTGGTGAAAGGGGGATAGGTACACAATGGTGAAAGGGGGATAGGTAGTCAATGGTGAAAACATGGCCCCAAGCTTTGTCTTGGATTAAAAACTTGGTAAAGGGGTGGGAAGGCTTGGCTAGATCATCAAAATTCTACTTCGAATCAATTGAAAATTGGAGCACTTGGCAATGGGTCTATGCAAGCAAGATGCAATGTGTTAACAATGCATGCGTCAATGAATGGGATTATGTGATGCAAGGGTCAATGATGGCATTTGTCAATGAAAAACATATCAAAGAGTTTGGAAAAATACCAATTCTCATTTTGCAAGATCAAAAAAAGGGGGGGGGGGGAGGGGCACGATAAACCCTGTTAAGATTTTGTCAAAACCCCCTTATGTGACATATCATTGGAAATCTTTTGAAGAGTAGGTTCTAAATCCACATTCTCCGATAACTTTGGAATATGTATGCTCAAGCTACACCAAAAAGTAAATTGAAAAGTGAATTCCCAAAGTAATGGGATTTTCCCAAACTCCCTAATATGGTCTTAATGGGAAATGATGGAAATAAGAGCTATTGAGGTTGTGATGATTGCCTATGCATGTGGTACACATTGGTGATGCTTTTTCAGCAATTTTGTAACTTTTAGCTTGAACAAAAAACCTTGAGTCAGTCCCAACCTTATTGGACTAAACCTAAACCAATATTGTGGGCTTATTTCTCATTCACACCACCTTTCAAAAGAGCCCTAGCTTGCCCAATTTTGACACTCTTACCTTAACCTACCTCAATTTGTCAAAAACTACCCTATTATGGTCCCAACAAGCTAAGAGGAAGGCCAAGGAAGTTATCCATTTGGCAAATGAGGATATGGAAGAAGAAGAGTTGAATGAGCATGGCACTATGGACACTATAGAGGAGATTGAAGACCGATTGAATGTGGGAGGTGCTCGTAAACAATTTTCTCAATCCTTGGGTCAAGCCTCAAGAGGGATTGAAGATGAAGTGAATGTGGAAACTGCTCATAAGCATACTCCTCAATGCTCACAAGCCATATCCAATGACACTCTCCTACAATTGCTTCAATGGTGGAGGCATATGGCCAAACAAGGAAATATGAGATTTGAAAAAGGAGATGAATTTGGCTCACTTCGCCCTTGGTGCTTGATGGGTATCCATAAGTAAGGGCATGGTGGCAGAGAGTACATCAAGAGTTTCATGAAGCTTTCCATGTATGTGGAAGGGATGAATGGTTGTAGAAGGCATGTAATGATTTCAATGGCATTTCCTAACTTGGATTTTAATCAAAATGCATGAAATCTTCTACTCATCACAACATTCGTTCATTCCTTAGAAGATTAGAGTATATATGCATCAAGGAAGTGAAATCCTTTTTCTCAATGGCTTCTAGGATTAAAGCCTCTTACAACAATGGAAGAAGGAAAAACAAAATTCCAACTGCAATGACAAGGAACATGTTTCCTTTGAGGAAGCACATGAGCACCATCATTGGTTGCATGCCATGTAGCATGAATATGATTCCATTTTGAAAAATGGTAGTTGGGATTTAGTTGACTTACCTTTTGGCAAGAAGGCTATTGGTACAAAGTGGATCTATAAGATTAAGAAAAGTCTGATGGTAGTGTTGATCGCCAAAGCTAGACTTATAGTAAAGGGCTATGCACAATAAAAGGGCATAGATTATGGCGAGACCTTTTCTCCCACACCTTGTATGACCACCATCAAGAGCATCATTATTATGGGAGCACATCATGGATGGAATGTGCATCAATTTGAAATCAAAGCTGCCTCCTTGTTGAAGCATGACTCCTTGAATGGTCATTTGCATGAGGAGGTATATGTATCTCAACCTAGTAGTTTTGTTCAAAAGGGTCAAGAAAACAAAAGTACAGGTTTTGGAAGGCTTTGTATAGCCTTAAGAAGACTCCTAGAGCTTGTTATGAGAAAATAGATGCATAGTTGGTTTCACATGGGTTTTGTAATAGTCCCATAGAGAGCACTCTCTCGATGCTAGAAAGACAAAAGAGGATTTGATGGTGGTCATCCTCTTGTACATTGATGACATGCTACTCATTTGAGCTCAGATGTCGATCAGAGTTCAACCTTTAAATCTAAATTATAGGCTTCTTTTGAGATGTTAGGACTTGGGTCCTTTTGCATTACTATTTGGGGGATTCAATACTTATAGCTTGATAATGGGATAGTCATGATACATTTAAAGTACATATAGAGACGGCTTAAAAGGTTTAATCTTGAGGGTTGTAAAATTGTATCTACACCAATTGTTGAGATAGGTGCAAGGCTTAGCACGCAAGATGATGGAGAGCCTTTTGATCAGACACTATATCAATAGGCTATTGTTGGATGCTTGATCTACCTATGCAACATGATGCTAGCTATTCAGTACGTAGGGTCTCATAGTTGAGTAGATTTATGCATTGCCCAGGTTACCAAGCAATCAAGTAGGTTTTTCGTGCTACTTATAGGGTATCCAGTTCCTTGGATTGTTCTATCCTACATGGGCATCGGGCGGTGTGAGTCACAATTGCATGCCTTCAGTGCTTCAAACAGGATGAGTGTCTGCTAGCGGATTTTGTTTCTTTCTTGGTGGTTCATACAAGTATACCGCTGTTTGAATAGCTTCAGCCCAAAAAACATCCCAAATTACTTGCTTTGAGTATATTTCTCACACACTTAATAGAGTATGATTCTTTCTCTCGCTACTCCATTTTGTTGAGAATTATAGGCAACTAGTTGTAATTTGATTATGTATCCCATGCTCTTTGTGAAACACATTAAATGCCCTAGAGTTATATTCCCCCCACCTCAATCGGTCCTCTCAATGCCTTGATCTTTCTTCCTTGTTGATTTTCTAGCTTCCTTGCTGATTCTCTAGCTTTGATTTGAGATCTTGAAAACACTCTAAAGCCTTTGATTTATACTTTAAAAAACATATCCAACACTTACAAGAAAAGTCATCAATAAATGTCACATCATATGATGAACCTCCATGAGATTGAGTGGGTGAAGGCCCCCAATATCACTATGTATGAGATCAGCCCACATCTTTTGCCCTATATACTTCATGCTTTGGAAATGAGGATTTCTTTCCCATCATGCGTGGCCTACATACACTTGAACTTAAAGCTTCTTTATAAGTCGAATGACCATACTTTTTTGTTCAAGTAGCTGAAGGTTACCATAACTTAAGTGTCCATATCTCTCATGCCACAATTGACTTTGATCATCTTTGGATGTTATCAATGCTTGTTGATCCATCACGATGTCAAGCTTGTAAAGCCCATCAACTCTCACTCCTCAAGCCACTACCTTAAAGTTTTTCTTCTTATCTTTAATGAGGCATTCATCTTTGTAAAACTCCACTTTCCTATCTTGGTCTGCTTTACAACCTATTGGACAGCAAGTTTCTTGCCAACTTGCAAATGAGTAAAGCATCCTTAATGTGTCCTCTTTCACCTAAGGGAATTTGAATTGGGATATCACCATATCCCTTAATGCCTTGAGCACTATTATCACCTTGTATTACACTATTTTTATAGTAGCCCTCATTAACAAAGTTAGAGAACCAATCTTTATGAGGAGTAATATGAGAAGATGCTCTAGAATCAAGAAACCACTCACCATCATCATTTGTACCTTTGGTGAGGAAAAACTCATCCTTGGGCTCTCTTTGTGACTTGTGCAAAGTTTGACGTTTGCCTTCCACGATTCGGAAAGCCACGTCCTCTTTCTCTTCCTCCATTTCCTTGAGCTTGTTGCTTGATTTGGCATTCTTGCCACAATAATTACATGGGTCTTTTCTTTGATTTACATTATTGTTGGATGACCTAATTTTTTTAAAACATCTAGAGCTAAAATTTTGATTGAACCTTTGATTTTGTGGCTGTCCAAATGATGAATTCTCACCTTGCCTTTGCAGAGGATGATTGGAAGCAAATCTTCCATGACCTCATTTCCTTTTCTTCTTTGGAAGTTTGATCTCATGTTATATGCCTCTTCACTCCCCCTCCAATCCTTTGGGGTTATGCCTTTTTGGGTGATCTCCTCTCGAATTAAGATACCCGAAAGCTCTTCAAATGATGGAGTAGTTTCTTGAAACCATTAAAACTATCCACAAGCTTTGATAGCTTGGAGAAAGTGCCTTCAACACTGTGCTCACCATATCCACATCATCCACTTAATCAACTATCTCATGCAACTTATCACACACCTCTTTGAGGCTTTGAAATGAAGCAACCATAAGCTAAGATTTGGGACAAATCATTATGTGAATTAGTATGCAATTAGCAAGAAACACACATAATGCCTAAGTGATTTAGCCTTTCACCAAATGATGGAAATAACCTTCCATAGGCCAATGTATGGTAGCTCAAGGCTCCAATGTATATTCAAAAGTCATATGATTTTCAAAAGATACAAATGAGGGTCCATGAGCCCCTTTTATACTTGAGCCCTATGACCATAAACCTAAGCTAACTATTAAAGTTGCTACTCCATTGCAAACCATCCCTTTCCCAAAGATTTGGTCCTCCAAATCTATAATGTGTACAATTGCCATATCTCCCATATACATCAATGAGAAGAGAAGGTTTCATCATATGTACAACATAATGGTAGGGTCTCCAAAAGTAGCCATGTCGAAGTAGTATGAACCCATGAATCCATAGCATGAGCAATGTTGAACTAGACCCTCCAATTATAAAAGAAGTGCTCTTGAAGAATAGTGGACTATTATGATACCCCATGTTGATGTCGAAACCATTTGCAAATCTCTCATGAAAACACTTCAAAATGAGCCCCAAATGACATGTTTATGGTACCAAGGCATCTACATATCATAAAATAGCATCATAATAACCATTAGAGCTCATTGTGATCACCAAAAGACTCCCAAAAAAGTGCCTCTATCAAATCTGTCCAAAAAAATCCAGAATGCACATCTTCCATTGTAGGAATCATAAAATCCCATATAGTGCATGATGCCAAATGGTCAAACCACATCCTCCCATAATATACCTTGTTGTTGCATATAAGAAAGTGGCTGCCATGTATCCTCATCCATAGGTCAATCCACTAAAGCGTGAACAACTCTTTCATAGATGAATCCCACCATTAGGGTCAAATGGAAATGTATCCTTTTGAAATACCGTTTTGAAATACCGTGTCATCCACAATATGTCCATTATTCTAACCACTGATGCCAAATGAAAATGCATCACCCTCTTTTATGAAAGAGTGATTCTCATGCAACTCTTCAACTTGTGTTCTTGCATGGCAGTCCTTGAACTCTTCAACTTCATTAGACTCCTTGTTGGCATCCTCTCCTCCATCCATGAGAATCATGGTGGCTACAGGCTTCTTAGTTTTACATACATGCCCGAGTGACCATGTCTCTTTGCACTTGAAGCATAAGCTTTTTCTTCTTAACTCATTAATATTTGGGTCATCCATCCTTTGAGTCTTGTTGAAGGTCTGAAAAGGCTTCTTGGTGAAATTATTCCCTTTCTTTGCATCAAAATGAGCTTCACTATTGAGCTGTCCACCCCCATAAATGGTAGGAAATCTAGGAATGGAAGAGGGTGGTATAGTAAGAGAGTTTGCACCCTTATTAGAAGAAATAATGGGTGGATTAGATGAATCATTCATGAGTAAAGTGGTTATGATTTTTTTTATTTGGGCTCATAAAGCTCCGTCAACCTCATAGCCTCTTTAAGGGTAGGTGGTCTTTGAGCCAACACATCCGCTTGATGGAAGAATCCAACCCATGTATAAACTTCTTCATCTTCATTTGGTCATTAAGCCCTTCCATATACATGGATAACTTCATAAAGCTTTTTATGTACTCCCTTACTACCATGCCCTTTTGATAAAGTTCATACCATTGCTTATGGTATTTATCAAGCACCAAAGGTGAGATAAAAGTCAAGTTCATCTCCCTTTTCAAATCATCCCATGAGTGTGGTACATTCCCATGTTTAACCATATGTCTCCACCATTTGTGAACATAATATTCCAAGTGTAAGGAGGCAAATTGCACTTTATCTTGCTCACTCTTAGGGTAGATCTGAAAATAAGTGTCTGGCTTGGTGATCCACTCCTCCAACTCATGCAAAGTGGAACCATCACCCTTGAACTTGGAGAGGGACACCTTATCCTTGATATCTTTGGAAGCATTGGAAGAAGTAATCCCATGATGTGGCTTGTTCTTTTGTGATTGCATGTAAGAATTGACAAATTGAGAAAAGTCTTTGTAATCCTTATTAATAAAAGAAGGCATTTCCATCCAATTATCATGAGCTTCCACTTGTCTTTGTGCAAAATACTTGTGCTCCCAATCATGATTGGCCCCATCCTTATCCCAAAGCATCTCCTTAGCTACCATGATGGACTAATTTGATTTTGAATAAGATGGTAATCCTCTTGGCATCTGCATAGCATGAATCCATAGGCTTGAATGAATCTTGTGGTGGTTTACTATTCACTTGAGAAGTACCGGGTTGAAATGAAGAAGGCCTCAAATCCTTTATGAGAGGTTTCCTAGCATCCATCATAAATCCAAATGAAGGAGCCTTCATAGAAGCCTCTTGCATAGCTTGTTAACCGCATGGTGTTGATTCATGGATTGACCCAATTGATCTTTAATAGCTCCCATTTTGGTAGTCACATAAACTCAAACTTTAAATTCAAGGTTTGGTTGATGATATCCAATCTATCCATGAGTGGCTTAAAATCAAGTTTATTCATAAGAAATTACAAGAGAGCATCATTTGAAATGGCTTGTAAAATTTGAGAGGTGTTCTTATGGGCACTTCCCACATTAGCATTTGCCCAAACTCCCTTTGAAGTTTGACCCATGGATTGAGAGACATTTTTATGAATGCTTCCCCCAACCATTTTCTCTTTAAGGTCTTCCATTGTGTCCATAATGCCGTGTTCCATCAAGTCCTCCCCTTCCATATACTCCATTTCCACCATCAATGATAGCTTTCTAGGTCTACCTCGGCTTACTAGCCATAATAGGACTGTTTTGGCAAATTTGTAATAGGATGATGTAGGAGTGTCATATTTGGGTGTTATAGGGCTCTATAGGAAAGTATTAGGATAAGGAGTAAGCCAATGATGTCAGTTTTGGTTCAATACTTCCCCCAACCATGTTCTCTTCAAGCTCTTCCATTGTGTCCATAGTGCCCTGTTCCATCAACTCCTCCCCTTCCATATCCTCCATTGCCAATGATAGCTTTCTAGGTCTACCTCTTGGCTTACTGGCCAATGATAGCTTTCTAGGTCTACCTCTTGGCTTACTGGCCATAGTAGGAGTGTTTTGGCAAATTTGTATAATAGGATGATGTAGGAGTGTTATATTTGGGTATTCTAGGGCTCTACAAGAAAGTATTAGGATAAGGAGTAAGCCTATGATGTCACTTTTGGTTCAATCAACCCTCTATATGCCTCTGTTTTGACTTTTTCTTACAAGTCAAATAGTGATAGTTTGGTCCACCGCTTGCAATCCGATGCTCCAAATGAGTTGAAACTTGGTGGTTAAGGTCTTTGGAAAGTGTAGAACATAGTGGTGAAGCCAAATTTATGATCCAAGACTTGGTTCAAATCCTATCTGAACAGGGTATGTGGTAGAGAAATGGGTGTAGCTCCTTAACCCGAAAACCAAACGGGGTGGTTGAGGGCTCTATGGGAAGCTCTAATGATGTGGAATAACCCCCAATATTCAATTTAGGTTTAGTCCAAAACCTCTCAGACTGAATCACACTTTTATGAAAACTGCATATTATGTCAAATTGTCAAGCAACCAACTTGCAAATCAATGCATATTTGCATCCCGCCATATCCAAAGCATCAATATGCATCCAATTAGCATTTTAACGAGATTTTGTCAAAATTTCGAAATGACCTTGGTGCATTTATGAGCCAATCTCAATCACTATATCAATACCAATGTGCCCAATAATGCCAACTATGCATCCTTGCAAATCCCATTGATTGTCGATTGCATTTCAAATATTGTCTTTTTTTGCAATATGCTTTGCCAACTCCTATTCCTTTGCTCTCTTGTCTTTTTTTGCAATATGCTTTGCCAACTCCTATTTCTTTGCTCCCTTGTCTTTTTTTACAATATGCTCTGCCATATCTTGTTTTTCTACTTCCTCCCAATTGTCTGGGAAAATGTCTCTTTAGTCCAATGTCCTTGTATTTATTTACCATTATTTAAGTAGCATCCTTGTTATCTTCAATCTCTTAAAATATCAACAAGCATGTCCATTGCCTTGTTGTCTACTTATTCTTTTGCCTTGCCTCATTAGCTCTACAAAATTAATTTTCTTTCTTTTCTCTCGCCTCTAAGAAACACATTGTTTTGTTTCCCGTGCTTATTGGGTCGACTATAGGTAAGGAGTGGTTTTTCATTCCTTCGAATAACATGCTTGGATGTTGAATTAAAGACCAATTTATATAGATAGATTACATTAAATAACTATTTATTCAACCTTCTCTTACGTGTAAGGCTAACTCCTCCTTCATGCACTAAGGTGCTAACAACACACACACACACATATATATATATATATATACACACACACACACACACACATATATACATACATAAAGAGGTCCCATCCCTGCCGCCCCAAAGCCTTATTAGACCAAAGCTCAACGCAAAAGCAACAAGATTTTAGCTCAACCTCATTAACGCGATGTGGATTGTGCCACGATGATGCATATTCATGGCCACTTTAGGGTTGGAATTTAACTCACATTATCCAATTGCTCTGAGGAAATCCTGGGCACTGATGACTCTTCTTAGGAGAAAATACACTATGAAGAAGGACAATTAAATATGGTTCCGAGAAAAGATCATAATAAGAAGGACGAGTTAAACAAGAGGAACTAGTTAGCATTGAGAAAGAAGTAAAGCAGGCTAATTAATGCGTCGTATATCCTTGGCGGCGGAAAGCCAAAAGGACAGAAGAGAGTTGATAGAACCCAAGAACTACCATTACTTAGAGATAGCATATGCAAAGCTCATGTTCCAAGGGAAGCCCAAAGAAAAATATGCCTAAAGGAGAGGATAGAAATCATGGATGCCTGGGTGAATAACCACAGAGTCCCAAAAGTGTATATAGATGGCGGTGCATAGGTATGTGTGATGACACAACAAACAATGGAAGCCTTAAGATTGAAGGTAGGTCCACCCTTTGAATTCAGAGTCAGAATGGCTAACAGTGCAAGGGTTAAATGCATAGGGATTGTGAAGAAGCTATAGGTGAATGTGCTTGGACAAGAGGCTGAATTGGATGTACATGTGATGCCAGCCAAGTCAAAAGCTTACCCTCTTATCCTTGGGAGGCCATGGCTGATTGCTTTGAGGGTAGGACAATGCTGGTGGAGAGGGCATTTTATTTTGTGGCTGGACCAGCCTATAAGTGGCAGATTAAGTATGATATGGCCAAGGGAAGGGAGCTAATTTAGGACATCAGTACATCATAGAAAGAGGATGAGGAAACAAGCTCTGTAGAAGACTCAAAAACTGAGGAAATTAGCTCAAAAGATGATGGGGAAGAGGTCCAAATGCTAGAGCCAGATTTAGATCTTTTGTGCTTATCTGTGCAGCTATGTGCAGAGGAAGGAAAGAGGCTAAAATTTGAAATAAAAGTGTTGCCAAGTAGGGAAGAGGTTTTGCAAAAGATGTTGGCCAAGGATCTTACTGAGGCAGAGAAGGGAGAGTATATGGGCATGCTGTAGAAATTTCCAGATTTGTTTATCTCTTCTTACATACAGGTTAGAGGAGTATTTGGAGTACAACATCAAATCCAGTTGAAGCTAGGAGTCAAGCCAGTAGTCCAAAGACTGAGAAGGTTGGGAATCATACAAAAAGAAGAGGTAGATATGCCATTAAAGGCAAGGTTTATTTTCCCTAGTGGTCTTTACTTCAAAAAAAGAATGGCAAATGGAGGGGGTGTGTGGATTTCAAACCCCTGAATGCTATGACTAAAAGAGATCACTATCGATTACCTTTCTAGGATGAAATTTTGGACAGTGTTGCCAGATAGTGTTGCCAGATATAAGAGATACAATGTGTGTGTGTGATGGGTATTTAGGGTATTTCCCAGATTTCTATTACTCCAGAGGACCAAAGAAAAACTACTTTCAGCACCCCATGGGGATGCTTTGCTTACAGGGTCATGCACTTTGGGCTGACAAAGTGCTCCAGCAACTTTTTTGAGGTTCATGAACCTGGTGTTTGAGCCTTATCTGGGATCTTTCATCAGGGTTTTTATTGATGACTTTTGCATCTATAGTCATAGCAGGAGGGTTCATTTTGAGAAATTGGAACTAGCTCTGAGGAGAATTAACAATTTGGGTGATCAATTAAATCTAGACAAGTGTAATTTGGCCCAAGCCAAGGTTTCTCTTCTTGGGGCCATGTAGTATGTCAGAATGGGATTGAGGCTAATCCACAAAAGGTTAAAGTTTGCTGCTACTGGAGGCTCCCCAGGATGTGAAGCAGCTGCTAACCTTCACCCATAAGGTGAGGTGGTATCTTGCTAGGTTTATTTTCCTTTTGTCCCAAGCTTTGTATCCTTTGCAGCAAGCATCCCAGAGGGATCCTTTTAGTTGGTGGCAGAACAAGGAGGAAGAGGCTTTCATGCAAGTGAAAGAGATTTTGATTACCCTACTAGAGTGATTATGCCTCCTGACTAGGACGACAGAGAGTTTTTTGTGAACCCAAGTGTGGGTGCAGATGTTGTGGATACAATTTTGTTGCAACCGAGGAAAGAGCATTCATACATGAGGCATGTGTACTTTGCCAGCAGGACTAGCAGGACTAAAGCACAAGGAGAGATGACATATTCAGAGGCAGAGCAAGTCATGGTTGGTTGTTATTTTTGCTCTTAGAAGATTTAGGCCCTATCTGCTCCCTAAGACATTCATCATCCTGACTCATTATTCTCTTCTCCCTCATCTTATCCAATTTGATATCCCTTCTAGGAGGTTATCCAAATGGTAGGAGTTTCAGTTTACCTGTATAGTGGAGGACAGCACTAGAGCTACATTGGCTGACATCTTGACATATAGGTAGAACCCTGTGGTATTGAAGGAGGAGACAATCGTAGAGAAGAAAGTGACTAGATGGGAGGACCCAAAAACAGGGAGGAGACAATTGTAGAGAAGAAAGTGACTAGATGGGAGGACCCAAAAACAAGGCTACCAAATGCTTATGCTTTGTTCTTTGATGGGGCTTTCAAGAGGAGCTCATGAATGTCAAGTGGAGCCATTGTTCTATTGGATCTAGAGGACAAAGAGGTGTTTAAAGAAGAGATTAATCTGCACACTAGTAATGAAGCTGAGTATACAACCTTGGAATATGGACTTCAATAATGCATAAAGAAAGGGATCAGTAGGCTCATCATCAAAGGGGATAGCCTGCTAGTTATTAGGCAGCTTCAAGCTGTTTTTGGAAGGCCAAAAACCCCAAAATGAAGAATTGGAGTTTCCAGATAAAAAGGATGCTGTACATATTCCAAGAAGTGCAAATTCAGCATGTAAAGAGGGGTTCAATCAGGCTGCAGGTGCACTAGCAAAAGGGGAGTTAGTCAAGGACTTGGATGTACATATGCCATTAATGTTCCCCATCCCAGTTATGCTGGAAGAGAAAACTTGCAGGAGATAGAGGATTTTTTACATACAGGCCATGCACCTTTAGGTATATCCAAGAAGCAAAAGTATGGATTCATAAGGAAAGCCTTGCAGTATATCATTATGAATGGGCAGTTGTACATGAAGGGAAAAGACTTGATTTTGAGGAGAGTTCCTAGCAAGGAGGAGATTTTTACCATTTTGGTCTCCTGCCATGAAGGTGATATGAGAATTACTCTTCTTTACTAGGAATTATATTTCTTATTTTATATCGGGGACACCCGTGTGTGCCGTGAAGATGGACATCATTTGCTAATCATGTATTAGAATTTTATGTCATCTATAGCCTTTCATGTGGCTAGATTATTTTACGTGCAAGTGTGCACAAGGTTATTTCATGTGTAAAGGTCTATTAGCATTTATGTTTGAGCAAAGGTTTTGATATGTACAAACCTTAGAAACTTTGATATGGTTTTTAATATGTAAAGCAAAGCCCAAAAGTGGGAAAAGCAAGCCCAAATTATAAGCACACTATTATTGGCTCTTTGGGGTGTTTTTATTAAATACAATTCCTTAAATACTCAAGTCCTGGAAGTGGGAGCTACACGCTTGAGGGGGGAGATTGCACCCAGTATTGGTCTCTTGTGTGGTGAAGTACTTTCTACTCTATCTTTTATTGCAAATTTATTTTATGCACAATCTAATCAATTTGTATTCAATTGTATGGTTATATTCTTTGTGTTATTTGAGTTTTGTATTATTTTCTTCAAGTGTTTTTAAGATCTCGGTGACACTGGCATCAGAGCCCAGGATACTTGGAATTGAATAGGGAAACTCACTAAAATCCAAAGGGAAGTGCTAAAAATCCTTGGACAAAGAATTATAGGTTTTGTCTTTTACACAAAGGGGTTAAAAGCCTTTGAATTTTAAAAGCTTTAGCCATGACTTTTTGTATACCCATAAGGTTGAATAAAGGTGAAAAGCTTCATGCAAAACGGCACTACACTCAACCATAAGGGAAAATACCAGGAGTCCCTAAAGCTAGACCTGACGTACCGATGTAATCAGCATGAAACAAAGCTAGATCTGACGTACCGATGTAATCAGCATGAAACAAAGCTTCAAGTTCCAATTTTGTTTTTGTTAGTTGTCAAAGAGCATGAAAATCTATAATGGATGGATATGGAATTTCTAGTCTTTCTTTCCAATATACGCAGGCTTGTTGTGGGTTCGCTTTTATCCTCAAAAATAAAAGGGAGATTTCTTTTGTCTAAATTCACTCCCTCTTGGGTGCCGAAGACACTTCTGGCAGCAGAGAGTCTCTGTTCTCTCTTCTAGGCGCATGGCAACGATTAGCAGAGCGGTGGAAACGCTTTTTAAAAAAAAGCTTGTTATAAGATTTGGTTAAAGCTTTTAAACAAAAATATTTAACTTAGGGTCTTTACACACAGCCTAAGGGTGTCACAATACTGCCCAACATGTGGGCAGCCAAAAAGTGCCTTGTGCATTCTTGAATGGGCATCCCCATGCTTGCGTTTATTACAAAAGTTACTGCCCATGCATCGGCACCCCCTTTACACACCACCCTTTACAAAACTTACATGTCCACGTACCCAACAACCCCAGCACCCTATTGACCTACATATACATGCATCTCCACCAACCCCAGTAGCCTGTTAACCTACGTATGCATGCATCTCCACAAGCCTGTTAACCTGCGTATACAAGCAACATGTATCTATACTGAGTCAGTGCATGTCTAGTCCCAATCTAGTGCTCAACACATACAAAAAGAGTCCTTGCATGATAAATGATTGTAAATACAAGTGCAAGTGCAAGTGCTCCTAGTGTCTTACTATACTATGGAAGAAATGAATTGATAATCAATGATCACTTATCAGAAATGATAATATCTGAAACCATGCTTGACCCCCCATTTGAATTCACCCATGTACTTACATGCTGCTTCACCCTGTAACTTACAAGATGCTCCCAAACTTCATCAATACCCTACAAAAGCAATTTTCATCCACACAAATAGAGAGTTGGGGACTTGAACCCCATCACCACAATTATTGTGGCTACACCCTGCTCTCTTCGAGAGGAGGGGAAGGGATGAACTAGATTTATCTTACCCCCTCCCCTCCTCCCATCTACAAAAAAGAATGACAATCAGTAGGCATATGAGATTTAAAAACCAATTAAACATCCCAATAAAATAATCCGCCTAATGTTTGGAAGATATTTTATAAAGCCTACAAAATATGATGTCTTAGAGATAAAATACCAACATTATTGTGCCCAAAGTCATAACATCCAAGCACTATTTTATCTCAACCCTCATCAAATGAATCTCCATGCATAATGCACATGTTATGAAGGACCAAACAAGTGCTAACCATCTTTGGCACATTCTGCAATAACATGTTACATCTCTTCAATAAAATACGAAAGCGAGCTTTTAGCATTCTAAAAGCCCGCTCCACAGGCATTTGTGAACTAGATTGAATGTAGTTCCAAAAGTACCGCTCAGGGGATAATCCATCTTTACTTCCTTTAAATGGAGGAAGTATCCAAAACCTTGCACGGTAAGCACAATCACCAAAAGTAAACAATAATTGCCTAAGCTGTTTGATTCACACCTCTATCCTAGATCACTTCTTTGGAATACATTCCAATCATGCATAGAACCTGCCCAACCAATGTCATAATCCCAAACCAAGCAGTTAGAAGAAATGGTCATCTACAAAATTATAGAATGAAACCCGTTCCGATTAAAGTAGTCCTCATGGTGCACGAGGGGCAATAATTGGAACATGGCTACCATACACTACACCAATGATAAACGGAATGCCATGTATTGCCTGAAATCCTTTAGCTATGATACACATCCTATTTGAAGGCGGCCATTTAATAAACAGGTCATGAAGACCTAATGTGGAGATTGCATCACAGAACTCCATAATGACCTTTTGGCATGAAGACATGGAAACCCTATATAAATATGCTATTACTTGTAAGTTTTATATGATAGCTAGACAGTGCAGAGCCACACATACACGCTTCTCCACACTAATTGCCTTTCGTGATAGTTAGACAGTCGCAAGCGAGGAGCAAGCCATGCAGTCAAGAAGTGAAATGTTTCGTGATAGTTAGTGTTAGACAGTTCTCGCAAGCGAGGAGCAAGCCATGCAGTCAAGAAGTGAAATGTTTCCTTGCTTAGGCAGAGCCTACTCTTGAACATTATGTCTGAGTAGCTTCCAAGCAAACCACGCTCCATAAAAGTTTGGGGTCTAGGATAAGCCCCCTCCCCCTTATGCGCTGGAGGTGGGCTGCCAATTTTTAATTTTTATTTCTTACCCTGCCTCTGTTGTCCCAGCGGTTATCCATTTGTTGTTGAGAAGCTCTTTTAAATAGCTTTGTTATTATAAATCTTTAAAAAGCTTTAGCTTCTCTATTATATTCATTAAAAAAAAGAGTAAAGAAAAGAGACTTACTTTATTCGCTTGCCGCTTAAGCTTTTCTATTCTTCCTCTTTGTTGGCCACATCCAAATCTAAGAGCTTTGTATTAAAGCTTATACTATAAGCTTTTGTAACCCTACAATTTTCTCCTTCTCTTTAGGAGGCTGCCCAAAACTTTGGATTTATCTCCAAGTTGTAGCTTTCACATTGCTAAAAGCTTTGCTAGCCGTGGGCGAGCTGAGCGTGCAGTCTATTGAAGCTTTTACAAAGCTTCAATAAGTTTTAGACAACTTTTTACAAAGCTTTAATAAACTTTAGACAAGCTCAATATATCTTGAGCTTTAAAAAGCTTATATTTACTGAGTATTTACTTAAATTTCAAAGCATTTTCATCCTCACAAAGAAAAGTTTTATTTAAAAGCTTCTAAAAGCATTTAAATTCAAAATTTCATCAAGTTTTAGTTGAACTTTAGTTTTTTTTAAGAGAGAAAGCGAATATAGTTTTACTTTAAAGCTTAAAGTATATCATAAAGGAAGAGTTTAAGTTAAATTGATATTTACTCAAAGTATCATATGCAATCTTTTTATAAAAAATTAGTTTATGTTATTGAAAGTTTTTTTGAGAATTTTTCTTTGACTTTTTCCACAAAATACCTATTGTTCACAAGCGAAATTGGCAGGACCTTGAGATGATGCTTCTCTTTCCTTGAGCTTGCACTCTATTTTGACAATGTATCAACCTTCGATTCGGCCACTCCTTGTGGCCCTTTGAGATACCTTAAGACTTCACATTTACCTTTTGGTAGAGAAACTCATCGACCACACGAACCTCCTCCTTGGACTTTCCTTGATGGATGGGGACCTCTTATCTTATGGTCAACTGGAATCGCTTGAGATTCGGCTACAAAAGTCGTGGACTTTGACATCACAGTCGTGACCCATAATGATTTCCCAGATGCCTTATCTAAATTACACATTCTATTCTTCTTTAATATGGTATTCGAAATTCACAGCATTCCTAATAATAGCCATTACCAATCTTATGAACACTTTTCCCGATCACCTTTTTAAATTGTATGAATAGGGATCTTGGCACCCTTGGCCCTAGCCAAAAAATGTGTACGAGTTTATTTTATTTAACTTAGTTTTGAATTATAGACTCTAGAAGATATGTTCTCATTCTTTATCAATCAAGATTATTAAAATTGCTACTAGTTTTTCATTATATTCATGTTTGTATTTATACTTAAATTTTGGGTGTATTGAAAACTCAATTCTATATATTGTTTATTTACGATCTCATACACACTCAAAAAACTTTCGAATGAGACCAAAAATAGTTGTAAAACACTACACCAACTAAACTGTAAACCCCCATAGATTATCTAAACACTACACCAACTGAACACTACACCAACTAAATTGTAAACCTCCATAGATTATCTATTCTAAAAATCGAGAAGTTCTCACTATAACAATTTTTTTGTGTCTATAGCATTATGACTCAGCCATCACCTCATGACCCTTATCCACCTTCGGAACTCCTATGACTCATGGCATTATGACTCAGCCCCCATCACCTCATGACCCTTATCCACCTTCAGAACTCCTGTGACTCATGGCAGAGTGTAGCTGTCTAGCATATTTATCCGAATGGAATGGTGCTCTATTTCAATCTTTACTACGGATCTTCAACAATCAACAAATAGGATGAATGGCCGAAGATTTGGACACGTGATCATGAAGAATGTTTTGTCTTCATACCTATTGGCAATACTATAGTTTTAGCTCCGAACATCTGTTTTTATTGCCTCATGGAACAAATAAATATTATTCGCGGGACATAGCATAGAGGATAACCCATTAATATCTTATGAGGAATTTATTACTCGACTTCATTATCTTAAAACCAAGTTACCACCCAAGAAAATAATTGTACCTGACCACATCTGAATTATTAGAGGATTATAAAGTTGTTATTCAACTTGTTATAATTACTTTTTTTAATCCATTTCAAATTCCATTTAGGTATCAAATAACTTTTCAACTCAAAGTTAGTATTTCCTATCTTTATATCCATAATCAATTTTATTTTTATGATGTCAAGTATTACTTCAATTTTTGTTTTTAAGTATTAGTGTAAAAGCAAGTTTTTTTATTCTAACTTTAGTTTTTACTTTAACTCCTTCTTTAATAATTCATTTTTAATTAAGAAGTTTATATTTTGTATGCATAAAAAAGCATAGACTCACCTATCTCTTTGGAGTGTAAAAATTGTTTTTGCTAGATGATTTCAATGACATTACAACTATACGATATATATTCTCTACCAATTTTCTCATCAAAAACATTTGTTATTTCTTTAGTTTCAGCAATGGCAAATTTATCGCAATGTCCCATAATTCAAGAACAAATTGAATCTCTTCATGTGTTCTTATATAAAGAACAAGAACTATGAGAGAAATTCCAGAAGAAATTTATGAGACGACTAAGCAAGAACAATAAAAGAGAAATAACAAAATCAAGAATATAGACAACCATAGCTCCATTAATAACAAAAAGTGCAAGAAGTCTTTCTTTATATGTTACAAAAGATGTCGTCGAAAAGGACATTATGCTAAAGATTGTCCCATAAAAAACAAGAACAAGCTTTTATCTACATCCACAACTGACGACAAACATCTCAAGCAAGAGGGTATCACCATTAAAAATCTATCAAATGATGGAGGTATGTATATATATTCAGTTCTTTTTCTAAACTTTTCAGATTTGTTCTACATTTCTTTAAGCATTTCTATAATATTTTTACAACCTAAAAACCTAATTAGTAAACCATAGTAAATCTTAGATTAAACATTAGAATTAGTTCAAATCCCATGACTTAAATAAATCCTTAAGATAAAGAAAATTTGTGTTAGAATTTAAGTTTCAGAGGGAACTGGCCCCACTCCGTCTCAAACTTCTATTCTGAAGGAGCGATATATGGAACTAATTTGGTGTTATGGGACATCAGATTCATTTCATGTACTTACTCCAAACCCATTTATGTCTTCTATCTTTTATCATCCTATGTGTGTATGTGGAATACGCCTTTGTGGTATGGGACACTTAGACTCGTTTCATATATGTTCATTTGATTGGTTCATTACATATTTACACTATGTGTTATCTAGTCTTCCACATTAATCATGAAGCCATCCTCTCATGGATTTGCGCAACTAAGGATAGTTGCAACCCCCTAGTAGAGTGAATGATATGAGAATTACACTTGTTTACTGGGAATCATATTTCTTATTTTATATCGGGGACGCCCATGTGTGACATGCCTGTTCACCTTTAAATAAAGCTAACTTTCACCCTTTTAGTTAAGAAAAGGAGAGGCTAGGAGTTGAGCTGATCATTGTAATTTCCTACAAAAGGAGAAGCTTTTGCAGTCATGGGAGCAGCCCATGAGAGAGATTAGAAGAGCCAAGATTTTGAAGAAGCTCTGTGAAAGCTTGTTAGAACAATGTTTTTTGTGGAAGAAGACGCGGGAGTAGTGTGAGGAGATGCGGGAGTAGTGTGAGGAGGCTTGGGTTTTTCAGAGCAGAGGATGCAAAAGGAAATAGAGAACCTTTTAGGAGGTTGAGGTGCCCTAGGATCTCTGGGAGTGCATCTTTGTTAGATCTTGAATTAATCTAGTGCTTTGCTCAATTGTTCCTTTCTGTGCTTGAAGATGGAGACTTGTAGAAGTGGCTGCAGATTTCAACCATTGAAGCTTGAAGCTGTTCAAATGAAGATTGATGTTGGGATGCATCCGTGAAGATTTCCCCCTTCCTGTGTCTTGTTTTTCCTTTTACTTGAGTCCATTTCTCAGGGTCGTTGTTGAGATTTTTTTGCATGTGTGGAGATAGCAAAGGGCTTGGATATGAATATGTCGTATATGGGATGATGATGTTTTGCTAGATGGTTTTGTTGTTGATGAATTTGGTTCATGTGTGGTATTAACTATGGATGAACATGTTGTTTTTTATTGAAGATTTTTAAGAGAGTTCATTTGGGATAAGGTTTAAGGTTTGAGGGTTTAAGGTTGAATTAAGCTTGAACTGGGCTCTGTAAGAGTTGTTTGGATTGAGGTTGATAAGCATAATCATTTATGTGTGAAGATGTGAAGGTTTCTGTGTTAAATATGGGTTAGATCTAAAACAGATTTAGCAAGAAGTCAGCATGGGAGTGCTGACAGGTTCAGTGACGTTTTGAGGAAAAGCATTTGAAGGTTGCTGACCGCTAGTGGAGGACATATATCTAACTGGGGTTAGCAAATGAGTATCTGATTTAGGTTACAGGCAGCAAACTGAAAAGCTGAGTGTTAGCTAAGAGCTTTTTTGGTCAGATGGTGTCACGGGAGGTCAGTTGAAGAGTTAGAGTGAAGATCAGAGTTGTGGGAGGTCAGGTATGACTTCGGAGTACAATTAGAGGAGCCAGCTGAGTCAGCTAGAGAGTGTTCAGGTGTCAGTTTGAGTCAGCAAGACTGTAGAGTGGTATAAAGGCCATCACATGTATGTGCAGTTTGGATTTAGACAGAATGTGTCTATGATATGTGTTTTGCTGGTGTTGTGGTGCTAGCATATAGTGTCCTCCCTACAATGGTGTGTTGTTTGGGACGAGCTATAGAGGCAGACTCCCCCAATGCATCAATGTCAATAAAACACAAATTGCAACTAAGGCATCAAATAACATCATGCCTTTAGTATACGCGAGAAGTTCTCAAATCCTCAAGAACTTCATAATGAATGTGCTTTAACATTCAAGGAATCCCTTTTACTGCATGTTCTATGACATCAAAGATGTTTTTCTCTTGTGGGGTTAGAAACCACATGGACTTTAATTCAATAAATTTGTGCAACAATTACAAGTCTTTAGCAAATTGTTCTATAATGTGGTAAAGTTCAATTGACCTTACACATAGTCTAAGGAAAGCTACACTTTCCTCCCTCCAAAAGTTCATGCATCCTTCCAAGAACATTTTACGAAGATGATTTCAACATAGACAAGGTCTATGTGATGTATAGTGTCTAGCACTACTAAAAATCAAGAGTAACGTGCACTAATGAGAGTACCACTCTCAGTCCACGAGTAGATACATGCCTATCCACATGTCTACTCCTACAACTACCTTGGTTGCTTGGCAGAACATATCTATGTCTCTACAACCAACCATGTATCTACAAACATGTTTATAGGCTATCTATGGACACATCCAAAACCTAATAGCACCATCCAGACACACCTCTACAAGTGTGGTCTCATTGGACACCTCTACTATGTGAAACAATATCACAATTATGGGAAATGATATACTATAAAGAAATTAATGAGATTATTTATCGCTTACCCAGTCTCTATATACATATGCTATGATATGTGAATTAGGTATGCCTCCAACACACCTTACACTAATAGACAAACAAAATCAATCGCTACACTTTTAGACTACTTTGACATGAATAACACAACATCCAATTTGTTTCCAATAGCAATATGAACTCTGGCATATAACAAATCTTTGTTGCCTCCCCATGACAGTGGTGGCAATACACTACCTACCCTAGTTGGCAATATACTATCCAATTGTAACTGATGACAACAAAAAATAACTGCTCTTGTACGCACTTTATAAACATATTACAAAACACAAATTTGTATGAGTGAATCCTCTTATGTCTTTTGGTAAAGTTGGACTTCACCACTTATCTCGTCTACCTTGAATACCAAATTCTTTCTCAATTTGGCTAAGTAACTCCATACTCTTTACAAGCAACTCCGTACTCGTGGATACACCCTTCTCAAGTTAGAATATCCATAGATCCGTCTTTAACAAAGACACTCAAGCCACTTACTGCAAAGTGATCATCTAGATTGACTCAAAACCTTTGGCACTACGGCACAAAGTATGGGGCATTCTAGCACCCAATTGTTGTTGATTCAAGGACATCTAATCAACAACTACATCAATCTCTAAACTCTACGGTTTAGTATCTAGCTATGAGTCCTCCTATGCCATGATAGTAGCCTTAGACTCATCTTTTAATGTGAATAAAAATAGCAAAGTCTTCAAGAACTTGCTCTAAATATTTTGTGGATCCACCTCATGGCCCACTACCATGCTTGAGCATAGCATGAAAACACTTCCAAGTCTACCCAAAAGACATTGAATACTCTTGCCAACTTCGCCACACAAATTGACAAGGTCAGGGCTTTATCCAAAATATTAAGCAACTAAGGTATGTGACTTTCCATAAAACGTAAGCTCATTGGAAGTTCAACATCATATCGATTAAAATATACTATTACTTTTTCCCCCAATAAGTTTTATCACCCCCATTTGGCACAAGGTCAAGTGGGCATGAAGGGTCCACCCCTAAGCACTCTATCTTAGTACATAACCCAAGAGATTTATCTGATCGCTCCGGATCAGCACTCACTTTTCTTCTTGCAAAAACCTCGGCTAATCGCTTTGGATCAGCACTCCTTTTTAACGAGAAAGGCGACGATTGTTTTTTGAAAGTGCACGTGCATACAACAATACCATACTTGAATATAAACGATTAAGATAACTACTGAGCACTCCGTACTAGTATCAAAATTAAAATTTGAATGTTATCACTCTGGATAACACCAAATCTATTGTGGTTTACCTCTGATATCTCCGGATCATCTTAAACCTTGCCAAACACGTTAGGAAACTCCACTAAGCTCTCTGGCTTAGAATTCCTAAACAAACATACTTATCGTTTTTAAAACTATGTTGGATCCAATAACAACAAGAAACCATGCTCGCTTAGAGTAAAGTACTTCTCACTTTAACAAGTAGTAACCCTCCTTTTATACTGGTAAAACTTTACTCATTTCCCAGTTCCTTACAATTGAGGCTCTACAAGGACAAGAACTCTGCAAAACTAAATAGCCCAAGTAGAATAAGAATTTACTTTTTTTTTAAATAATGAAAGTCATTCTATACTTCCATGATTTGTACTGTAGTAGCCAAACACATGTTTAAGAATAAACACAAGCATTGGATATAGGCGCGTCTACACTCCCTGAATGTTGTAGGGCATCCCTCATATATCACAACCATCCAACTATACTAGTCTCCTTGCTTCCCAATGGTTCTATAGCATTCTTCCAACCATCCAACTATCCTAGTCTCCCTGCTTCCCAATGGTTCTATAGCATTCTTCCAACCATCCAACGAGAAGACAAACGAGTTTGATAGGTGTGGTCTGAGTTTACTTGGTTGTAAACTGATTGGGTGGATTAAGCGTATGGCTCCGTGTGATATTGGTGAAAGAAGAATCTAGAATATGATCAAAAAGATGTATATGTGTTGTATGGATAGATAAATGCATTTGTGAAGGAAAAGTCGAAAGAATATGTAATCTAGAAACTAATTGAGCTTGTTTGTTTCAATGATTTGATTTATAATCTCCTTATTGTCCATTAAGCTAAATATTATTAGTATAGTTATATTTCTTAATTTATCATGCATCTAATCATAATGTTTGATCCTCCTTGGATCTAAGTTTGAATTATTGTAACATTGGCTGTCATTTTTCCACCCCTCTATCCTAAATCTAGGAGTAGTAGCATGTTTCTCACCACCATGAAAAAACTCATTAGAATTATGGTAACACTAGAAGAAAGACTTGTGTGACAACATGTGACAACATGTGACTAATATGTCATGAGGCAATGTGTGGACGACATTGAGGGTGTACAACATTGATTTAGGGGTGCTTTGTTAGGTCACTGCACCTTCCACACTAGAAGAAAGACTTGTGTGAAAACAACATGTGACTAATAGGTCATGAGACAATGTGTGCACAACATTGATTTAGGGGTACTTGGTTAGGACGCTGCACCTTCCACATGGGTGCAATTAAAAGAGAGAGAGAGAGAGAGAGAGAGAGAGAGAGAGAGAGAGAGAGAGAGAGAGAGCAAGGATAGGCTAGGATGTATGTGGCTCTTTATAGCATCCATAAACACAAACTTGCCCAAGCTCTAATAAGTAAGGGTGGGCCTTCCATGGTCACCCATCTCTTCTAAGTCCTAGGAAATCACCTATGTATAGTAACATGGTGGTAAAGGGGTCAATTTGGTGCCACCCTATTAATTTTTAGTGGAAGTCTTTGACCGAGTGATTTTCTTGCTACCATTTATCTTGTAGCTTAACTAACGAACACATACATTCCAAAATAATGAAACGAAAAATTGAATTAGTATTAAAGTATGTGGTCTGAGTTTACTTATGGTCCGAGTTTACTTTGGTGGCGACAGGGATGCTAGATGGGTACTAGATGTGATCACCAATGTTTTCAGCCCCATTGATCCCAACACTCCAGCCACTTGTGACTTAGTCATGAAGCCGAGTTTACTTGTGGTCCGAGGAAGGGTGTAGAAAAAAGCCACTCTTGTTATGGATTTAATACCAATCTCATATTGACACATAAGAAGAAGAGTCACTATATTAGAGTGCATTCATTAAAGATTTAGGGCGTGAGTGCTATATTGAACAAGGAGGTGATTTTTGGAGTATATACGTTAAAGATTTAGTGCAAATTTGCAATCTTGAACAAAGGTTGTAATTTTATTGTGCATGATTGTCATTGTAGGGTATTTACAGATACGACCATTACTTGGCGTCCTCTGCTGCGCTGCGCCTTGACGCCCTACTCGATGCCTGTGGCCATCACATCCTACCCCAATGCTTGGGTTTTGTGCAGGTAGGCTCCATTTTCTTTGTATAATATATATAATGAATGCGAGTTATATGTATATGAGAGCGAGAGAGAGAGAGAGAGAGAGAGAGAGAGAGAGAGAGAGAGAGAGAGAGAGAGAGAGAGAGAGAGAGAGAGAGAGAGAGAGAGAGAGAGAGGATAGCGGCCACCACGAGAGAAGATAGATCAGTGGACATGAATGTAGAAATGCTAAATAATATAGTGAATGGCAAGAGAGAGAGGTATATAACATATGTGAGTAAATTAACATGAATGAATGTGTAAGTCAAATTGAAGAATATTTGAATGAATGATAGAATACATGAACGAATGATAATATACATGAATGCCAAATGTGTGTACGTGCGAGTGTGTGTGTGTGTGTGTGTGTGTGTGTGTGAGAGAGAGAGAGAGAGAGAGAGAGAGAGAGAGAGAGAGAGAGAGAGAGAGATACATGCAGTAATAATCTCCTACCTTATTATGTTACTTATAGATGAATCCATATGACGAGGAGATTACACTCCCTGATGGGAGAACCGGTCAACAGTGTCGAGCATCTCAAACGTGCTCCAGGAGAGATGTTGAAAATGTGTTGCCTAGATGCACAAGGAGTATGTATCAAGGGGGGGTGTGTGAATGTGTGTGAACAGCCTCTAATAGAGAGGAGATATTTGAGATATTATGGAGTTGAGGTGGCATCACTAGTTTCCATTTGATTTGTAACCCTTTGGCTATATTAGAGCCACTTTGGAATGAAGAAGAATCTCTTTTTTTTGGTCCACCAAGTCGTGATCACCTCATTACATACTTGTAGTATCATTAGTGTACTAATCACCTCTCCCTCATGCCCTAAACCATGGCTATCCTCATATTCCATCATAGCCTTCTCTTTGCACATGCATTCATCTCCAAAACCCTAATCTCAAGTTGGTATCAGAGCTAACAAGCTCCTAGGACCTCACCATATCTCCTTCTCTGAAGCCATACCCTAATCCATCACTAATCCACCCTTAATCAAAATCTTATCCAATCAAGCTTCACCACTATCTGCATTTCTAATTCGTGTAGCCGCTAGCATGGACCATTTTGCATGAAACCTTGAAGAGAGCTTCCCAACTGGTTAGGCTTCAAAAGCCCTAACCTAATTGGAGGGCACAAGGGTAGGTGAGTGCACCATTGACGTTAGAACAATATGCCATCTCATCTGCACCATTTTTCTTCCTACTACGGGCTCCTCGCGTCGAATCCGACTGATTCCTTTGAGCCAGAGCTATAGCTCAACCTCCTCCATAAGCTCCTAAAAGGGCTTGACCTAGTTCAAAGAGAGAGGAAGGAAAAATCTATGCTTCTTCAGGCCACTGCCTCAGCTGCCACCATGACCATTTCTTGAAGGTCTTAGAAAAAGCTTGATTAAAACCTTAATTATAGTGGTTAAGTGCTAATCTAATCCACTGATACAAGTACTTTGAGTCATTTTTTTGAAGTGTTGAGTGAAGGCTTGCTCAAATACAACCTTGTATTCATGTGCAACCATTCACAAAATAATAACCTTGTTGTGTCAGACACTCACTAGTACTTCCACTCATCTTGGTGTGTTGTGCATCCCTTCATCACTGTGTATGCATCACGTTGAGGCATCCTACAAATCATTAATGATTGTGGCATGTATGTAAGAATCCTTCACACTAAGGCAAGTGGTCATAAATCTCCTTAAGCCAATCATTGTAAAGGGTAGAAACTGCCAAAGTACCACCGCATAGACGAGGACTTGGTAAGACCCCCTATTCATCATGGCACACGATGAAATCATTAAGTTTAGTGGTATTGGATACCATGTGGGATTCCACACATGGTAGTCAAAAATCATGTATGCACTCATGAAGAAAAATTTATGGGGAATAATTCAAGGGAGGGACACTCAAGCAAGCCTAGGAACTACATGGAATGAGAAGAATGAGAGAGCCTTGGGACTCATAGCACTTGCATTGGATGATGAGGTTCAGTGGGATTGAGAAAGCCAAGGATGCATGGGAGGAGTTAAGCAAATTGTTTGGTACACAGGCAAAGCATTCTAAAGTTCATTTACTCATGCAATTGTATCAGCTCAACCTAGGTACTAGCCATGACCTAACAAGTCACATCAACAAGTATAAAAGCATTAAGCAATAGCTTGCCACCATTGAACAAGACACTTGATGATGATAAAGCTAAGGCTATCTTTCTTGCTAGCTGTGGATGGAAAGAAGAGTATGGTAACATAGTTGAAATCTTGTCTAACAACTCTACTCTAACCTTGAATGATGTACAAGCCTCATTGTTGCTTGAAAATGAGTAAAAGATTAAAAGCAAATATGAAAATAGAGTGTCCTCATCAAAGGACTTGGCACTTTATGCTAGTAAAAGGGAATTGAAGCCAAGATGCAATCATTGTGGCAAGTTAGGCCACACATCCAACACATGCAAATTCAAAGATAAACCAAAGCTTGAATGTACGGTGTGTGGGAAACTTGGACACATCGAAAGTAACTGTTGGTCAAAGAATCAACCTCAACAAGCGAATGTGATGGAGGCCTCCATTCCAAAGTAGGATATCGAAGTACTTTTTTGAAGCTATGTAGTTTTCACCTACCCCTTGCATCTTGTTGTATTGTTTCCACCCCCGCTGGCACCAATGATGTAGCCATGGTAGAATGATAGAAAGGCCAAGATGCCTAGTTCATGTGTAAGGCCAAGATGCCTAGTTGTATGTTAGGTCAAGA
Source organism: Cibotium barometz (assembly GCF_041138505.1). NCBI lineage: Eukaryota > Viridiplantae > Streptophyta > Polypodiopsida > Cyatheales > Cibotiaceae > Cibotium > Cibotium barometz. The sequence continues at coordinate 8,199,085 of NC_141052.1, read as the reverse complement.
TGCCTATGATGTGTACCTCACACCTAGATGTGTCCTAGATAGCACCAAGGGGGGGTGTTGAAAATGTGGTGCCTAGATGCACGAGGAGTATGTATCAAGGGGGGGTGTGTGAATGTGTGTGAACAACCTCTAGTAGAGAGGGGATATTTGAGATATTGTGGAGTTGAGGTGGCATCACTAGTGTCCACTTGATTTGTAACCCTTTGGATTTATTAGAGCCACTTTGGAATGAAGAAGATATCTCTTCTTTTTTGGTCCACCAAGTCGTGATCACCTCATTACATACTTGTAGGATCATTAGTGTACTAATCACCTCTCCCTCATGCCGTAAACCATGGCTATCCTCATATTCCATCCACCATAGCCTTCTCTTTGCACATGTATTCATCTCCAAAACCCTAATCTCAAGTAGAGACACTACATCTGTTAAGAGAGTCCACATGATGTGCCATTTGAAGAATGAACACCATGTCCCCAAGCTTAAGGTGGGGCGACCTAGGGTTGGTGAGTGTCCAGAGGTCTTGCCTTGTCCTCGTCACATGAGCGACAAGAGAAGTCTAGGTTTGAAAATGTGGCGAAGAAGTTTGAGAGGAATCTACACAAGTTCTCAAGCGTCAATGACAAATAGTGGAGGGCGAGTGGGAGGCTCTTGAGGATAAGAGCACCACTACTAGAGAGGCATTCATAACAGGCAAACTTAAAGATGCCGAGATCTCATACATGGAGACAAAGGAGAGTTGCAGCTCGCGCATCGAGAAGCGTATCAAGAGTGGCTACTAGAAATCTATAAGTGATGTGATTACAATAAATTAAATACATTATTACAAAATGAGAATTAGAATTATACTTTTTGAGTAATGTGTTATAGAAATGGAGAAGAGAGGCTGAGGCCGCAGCGTGTGAGGAGGAGAATGAGTATGTCTCGGGGAGTCCAGTAAGTCTATGAATCTAGGCACGCATTGTCCACATGTCTAGCATTTCGAGAGAATACTAAAGGTCAAGCACGCGAGCATGGCACCAAAGAAAGTTGCTTGAAGAAGAGACTACAATACCTTCTCCCCAGTGAAGGTATTTGAGGAGCGCCTAGGTGAGGAGGATTTGGAGGTTCTTCGATCTCCTACAACCGGCATGGCCAAGAACAAAGTAGTCTTCAGAGTTTCTTATGGCATGATCGAGTGCATGAGCCCTAATTTGGGCGACAAAAAAACCCACTTAGAAAGGTAATATTTGCAATCATGATTGTTTTTTTTGGCATCATTTAATATTGTGCTATGAGATGACATCGTGTAATATTATGTTATAGGTTGAGAGAGGGTGTCACCCTCCATTTCACATGCACACGCTTAGGATTGAGTGCTGAAATGGAGGGTAGACTAATTGACAATGACTTTCAAACGGAAGCCTCCACAAAGACAATGAACATGTTTGCGATGTAAGTACACCTTAAAACAACTTTGTACAATGCAAGTGGATGTGACCTTATGTCTTGCTAGCCTCAATTTCTTTTAGTTTGATGGAGAACAAGCTACCACATGACATTTTCAAGGAAATCTGGTTTGTGGATAGCGTGTGCTATAGGTTGAGAGAGGGTGTCACCCTCCATTTCACATGCACACGCTTAGGATTGAGTGCTGAAATGGAGGGTAGACTAATTGACAATGACTTTCAAATGGACACGCTTAGGATTGAGTGCTGAAATGGAGGGTAGACTAATTGACAATGACTTTCAAATGGAAGCCTCCACAAAGACAATGAACATGTTTGCGATGTAAGTACACCTTAAAACAACTTTGTACAATGCAAATGGATGTGACCTTATGTCTTGCTAGCCTCCAGTTCTTTTAGTTTGATGGAGAACAAGCTACCACATGACATTTTCAAGGCAATCTGGTTTGTGGATAGCTTGTGGTATACATATGTGCCATCCAGGGTTCAGAATCATACGATGATGGATAACTTTTTTGGGCCCTTGGACTTGGCACAGCATGTGCATAGTTTCTTTCCTATCTTGCACAAGTAATACTATGACGAAAGCCCTTTATGTAATACTTTATCTTACAAGTGTTTGTGTAACTTAAACGAGTTTCTTTTCCAAAAATCATTGGGTTCTTGTGGCAATTTTCAATGGCCACAAGGTTCGTATCTTAGGTTTGCCAAGAGGGAAAACTGCAATATTGTTCTTCGACTCTTTGTCCATGTGCACCTTGTCAGATTATCTAGACGGTGTGTACCAGTAAGTTTCTAAACTAGAACTTTTCTTCCCTTGTGTCACAATATTTTATAACAATATAAATATAATGACATGTTTTATGGCAGAGTGTTACGGCATCTTAGTAGGCATTACTCTAGCCCGGCAACAATGAAGCATGAGCTGGAGAACCTGCAATTGCACTATGTCACGCAGGAGGTGGAGGTATATGGACTTAGGGTTTAAGGTTAGCATTTACATGTATTGTTGCATAGATAATCATAATATGTAATTTCTTCTATGTTGTAGGTACCCCGTCAACCTAATGACGTGGATTGTGGATTTTATGTAATGGCCACAATGTGGTCTTTGATAGACGGAGCTATAATTGGTAGGCAGAAGGAACATCGAGTAAGTTACATTTATGTTTTGAATGTACTTTGGCTTGGGATTCATGCTTAACCTAATTGTTATTTTGTTCCTTGTTTTTAATAGTTGAAATCAAATTGGTATACTCATGAAGAGGTTGAGAAGATCAAGAGCCACCTCTTGTCTTGGTGTCATGTCACATTATGCAAAGGGCTATCTTCTTGATGTCATGTGACATGCGGCCTCATTCTGTATCGATGATATGGATCTTGGTCCGATTTTGTATCTCAGTTTACATTTTGTATTGATGACAATATCTTGTTACATTTTATATCTCGATTTACATTTTGTTCCATGATATGTAATCTTCTCTCATTTTGTATCTTGTCAGATTTTGTATGTATCTTGTCACATTTTGAAATTTGTAATCTGGTAATCTGAAATCGAAAAGTCCAAAATTTGAAAATTTGTAATCCAAAATCTGAAATCTGTAATCTAGGCTTGTGATGAAGAAAAGCAAGGTCTTACAAGTGCTGGCTCTTCTAGAAATGGATTGGGTCCTTTCATTGGAAAATGCAGGTGTTGGCTCTTCTAGAAATGGATTAGGTCCTTTCATTGGAAAATGTAGGTGCTGGCTCTTCTAGAAATGGATTGGGTCTTGCAAATGCAGGTGCTGGCTCATTGGCAAATGGATGTGGACCTACATGTTGGTATGTTCTGAAAATCTAAATCTGAATATATGTTATGTTGCCTATGTGGAGCTATACTGGAAGGAGTATTTTCATGGTGTTTGTTTAGTCTTGGAATCTGGTGTTATTGCAGGACTCGGTGGAGAACGAGGAAAATCTGAAAATTTGATTCACCATTTAGAACTTTGGTCTTTATGTAGGGTTTATCTGTGAAAGGTGAAAATCTGAAAAGCTGTAATGGATTGGGTCATTGGAAAATGGATGCAGGTGCTAGCTCTTCTAGAAATGGATTGGGTCTTGCAAATGGATGTGGCCCTACATGTTGGTATGGTCTAAAAATTTGAAATCTGAAATTCTATTATCTTGCCTATGTAGATCTATGCCAATCTGAAAATCTGTCTTTCATTCAAGTTCCTTGCTATGGTCTTTCATTCAAGTTGCTTTCTCTATATTATTTTGTAGTCATTGTATGGATTTTCAAGGCATCGAGTTAAAGAACAAGGGATCAGGATAGGCGAAAATGTGTTAATGTGTCTGTTAGAGACCTTCATGCCCAGGATGAGTGAGATTGTAAGAGTTCAATGTGTGGATCCATCAGGCATGCTATTTAAGAGTTTAATTGGCAGAGCCACCTCTATCTCCTACGAATATACATTTAAGTTTCATGTACCCATGTTTTGGATGAATTGTTCGTGTTTATGGGCTTCACATTCTGGCAGCCTTTTTGCCCTGCAAGCTCAACCGTAGTGACTATACTCTCTATTTTGTTCAATTGTTCGTGTTTATGGGCTTCACATTCTGGCAGCCTTTTTGCCCTGCAAGCTCAACCGTAGTGACTATACTCTCTATTTTGTTCAATTGTTCGTGTTTATGGGCTTCACATTCTGGCAGCCTTTTTGCCCTGCAAGCTCAACCGTAGTGACTATACTCTCTATTTTGTTCAATTGTGGCTGGCTGGTGTCACAATATTTCACTAATGAATTTAATGTTTTACTGTTAAATTTAATGTTTTATTGTTTTACCTAATCTGGACTATGGCCATGCTGAGAGAGAGAGAGAGAGAGAGAGAGAGAGAGAGAGATTGCGTGGCTCCAAGAGCACATGTAGCCAACATCCAGGGCTGAAATTTTTTATTCTCTCCCATTGTGCTTAAAGAAAAGTCTTCTTATTTTGAGTAAATTGCAGTCAACTAAAGTAAACTCAGAGCAGTCCATATATCTAACTCACAAAGTGAACTCGGACTGTGAAGTAAACTCAGACCGGTCTGAGTTTACTTGTACAGCCATTCTGTTAAAATATATCTCCCAAAGTAAACTCAGATTGTAAAGTAAACTCGGACCAGTCTGAGTTTAATTTTCCACTCAGCCCTATTATAGAAATGTCTCTCCCAAAGTAAACTCAGTGTCTGTAAAGTAAACTCGGAGGACGACCAATCCGAGTTTACTTTTGCAGTCCGTAGAAATTTCTCCCCAAAGTAAAGTCGGATTGTAAAGTAAACTCCGATGGGTCCGATTTTACTTTGCAATCCTGTTGTTGCCACATATATCTCATACGAATATACATTTAAGTTTCATTTACCCAAGTTTTGGATGATTTGTTTGGGCTTCATATTCTGGGCAGCAAGCTCAATATTACTGTGTAAGCTCTCTATTTTGTTGCAGCAGCAAGCTCAACACTAGTGAGTATACTCTCTAATTTGTTGAGCTGTGGGGCTGGCTAGTGTCTACTAATTTTACTAATGAATTTAATGTTTTACTGTTTAATTTAATGTTTTATTGTTTTACCTAATCTGGACGCCGAGCTAGAGAGAGAGAGAGAGAGAGAGAGAGAGAGAGAGAGAGAGAGAGAGAGAGAGAGAGATTACGTGGCTCCAAGAGCGCATGAAACCAACATCCAGGGCTGAAATTTTTTCATTCATAGATTTCTTATCTCCCATTATGCTTAAAGAAATGTCTTCTTGTGAGTAGATTGTGATCAACTAACGTAAACTCAGAGCAGTCCATATATCCAACTCACAAAGTGAACTCAGACTGTGAAGTAAACTCGGACCGATCCGAGTTTACTCAGGGAGACATGCATTTCTACAATAGGACTAACTGGAAAAGTAATCTCAAAGGAGTCCATATATCCACCAACTCTCACAAAGTGAACTTGGACTATGAAGTAAACTCGGACCGGTCATCCAAGTTTACTTGTACAGCCATTTTGTTGAAATATATCTCCCAAAGTAAACTCAGACTATGAAGTAAACTCGGACCGATCTGAGTTTACTTTTCCACTCATTCCTATTGTAGAAATGTATGTCTCCCAGAGTAGACTCGCCAGAGTAGACTCGGGGGACTGTAAAATAAACTTGAACTAGTCCAAGTTTACTCTGTAAAATAAACTCGAAGTAAACTCAGACCGATTCGAGTTTACTTTTACAATCTTATTGTAGAAAGGTATCGATCACAACAATGTGACTGTGACTCAATCTTGCACGGGATTGGATGACCTAGATGGATATGGTCTATATTCCATCTTGCAACAATGAGCTTTGCATACTACAATGATGTCAACACGGCTTATGGGATTATAATAAGTACATAAGTGGCATCAATAGCTTTAGAAATGCTATCAATGCATGAATTATGAAATTACAAGTACATGAATGGCATCATTCTCGTTTGAGATGCCAATGGTTTCACAGTATCATCAGTCATTGAAGAGGCCAAAAAAAAGCATCACTCATCATCTTGAGAGTTTCCACACTCAATTGCCATGATCCTGAACATTGAGGTGTGAAATTGCCATGATCCTGAACATTGAGGTGTGAAATTGCCACAAATTTGCACCTCCTTGTTGATTAGAGTCGCCTCAATGCCAAGTGGGGCATGCCTCATGGTCAAAGGCAACAATGCATGAAAAGTGTGACATGATATGGTAACTAGGGGATCTATCATCAATTTTTTTGTAAAACAATGAGGACACCAAATACGAAGTCTCTTTTCAAAGCGAACACGGTGCGCGCCTCATTGATGTTTTCGCCTTAGGACTCCAGTAACATGAGGACGCTTAGGTTGGGGAGAATCTTCATCTAAACTATTAGGTATCTTGTGTGGAATTCCATGACCCAATCTAGTGCGTGTAACATTTGCTTGAATTTGGCGAATGCTCCCACGTGGCATGTCAATATTCTTTGGAGCTACCAAGATCATGAGGTTATCCTTGGATATCTTTAATTGTTGTAGTAGAATAGCTTTCTCCATCTCATCTTTGTTTTCCAAACCACCTTCAATTTGACAAAGGATTTCCCTAAACTTCGCTATACATTTGGGTAACTTCTCACTTGCACCCATCTCATAGAGGTCTTGATCATCATTTTGAAGAACTGGTTCTTCATTGATGCCATGGTTGACCAATGCATGTGCACTATCAACAATTGGCAAGATGGAAAGCAAATGTGGAAAGTGGCTAGTGATAATCAACCTCATACCAGTGAGATGCTTGCAATCACTACTCCAATTAGGGCAATCACAATAATTGGATTGCATGCTAACATGATACCATTGACCTTTTATTCTTTGTATCTTGAATAGTAATGTCATCTCATTCACAATTTCCAAATATAATGGATTGCCTTGATAATGCTGAAGAATTTGCTCCCCTTCGAGCAATCGTGCTGTATGTTTCTTTGATTATCCATGGATGTTATAACGTCTACAATCAACCCACAACATAAGATGTAAGAAAATGACATGGAAAATTGTAAAATATTCATGTGAGTTGCAAATTACAAAGATATTAGTAGCGGTCAACCTGTCTCGTGTTTTTGTTTGAAGAACTCAAGCAAAGTTCCACCCATGTGAGTGTCGGTTTGTGAATCTCCAATAAGTGCATGTATAAGATCTACCATGGATCTATTAATCCTTGCATCCAATAGAGTGTACTTGATGTATTGCCACCACCATGTTGGTGGTGTCGACATTTCCATAATGAAACAATTATCCAAATTTAGGCCACCTCCTCCTCCATATACAATTGGTCACCACCCATTTGTTACATATTGCACCATATTGTTGTGTGCTGAATACCAGCCTAGAAGCTGACTGCACCATATCTCGAAGTCTTCTTCTGTGATGGTGTGCAAGACATTACACATAGATGTGTATACTTCGTCCACGAATTTCTTTTGGAATCTAAATTCAAGGTACACAATCCAATTTAGGCTCTCTACAAAAACATGAATGCATTGTCAAAGCAAACTCGATCTAATAAATCAAACTCAGACTAGTCCGAGATTACTTTTGCTGGACAGAAACCACAATGCTTAGTAAAGTGAACTCGGACTGGTCCGAGTTTACTTTCATAGTCCAAGTTTACTTTTGTTGTGTAGAAATTATAATGCTCTGCCTGGAAAGTAAACTCGGACTGTGAAAGTAAACTAGGACCGGTCCAATATTACTTTCACAGTCCGAGTTTACTTTTGCTATGCAGGAACTATAATGCTCTGCGCCTGGAAAGTAAACTTAGACCAATCTAAGTTTACTTTCACAGTCCGAGTTTACTTTTGATGTGCAGGAACTACAATGCTCTGCGTAGAAAGTAAACTCGGACTATAAAAGTAAACTCAGATCGGTCCAAGTTTACTTTTGCTGTGCAGAAGCTACAGACTGCGAAAGTAAACAGTAACCTTTACATCATGGAAGAATGGAAAATAACACATGACAACCTAGAGTAATATTGCTTCATGCCTTAGAAATCATACCTGTGGAAGAAGATTCTCCACCCATGCCTTCTTCATATGAAACCAACATAGTAAAACATGGCATGCTATTTGTTAACGCAGCCTCTATCATTAACAATCCAACAATTTGTATCTTCATGCACGACCTTAAGCATTGCATCAAGCTCTTGTTGTGACTTGTCAATCACAATAGCAATGGGCCGAACATTATCCATTCTTTGAAAAATAATGTGAAGTGTCTTTGATAAGGCAGTTACTTCTTGATTACTACATGGGTCATTAGAGCACAGCATGAACCATATTGGAATGCCCATTCCAATTTGGTTTGGTAAAATTGCAGCACACAATGGTAGCCCAAAGACATTTGTTTTTAAAGGTGCTAACTATGGCCCAAGAATTATTACACGAGAAGCGTGTGGCCATTTGGAACATCCATTCATCTTGTATAAGAATAAATGACTTATCCTTATCTTCTAGTGCATTAGGACAAAATGGTTGACAATATATCACCTACATGAGAGTGTCGTTGATTAAACAAGTCAAAGTACAAAACCATGTGACATGATGAACGCTATAAACAAATAACATATTATAGTACCTGCTTTAAACACTCGATGTCCATCATGGTCCAATCATCTTTTGAGATTTTTTCTACAAAGAGATAGATCTTGTTATATTAAAAGAATTAGTATTTAAGTTTACAAAAGTCACTAAGCAAATATCATTGATATATTATCAAAGCCACTTCCTTCGGGATCATAAATAACCAATAGATAGTGCGATCAAGTAAAGAGGTTTGTTTCAAATGAATTCTCTCCTTTGACATTGACATCTTTGCCACATGTCGAGATGTGCCAACGTCAAATAGATCTTCCATGCAACATTCAATGACCTTTGGATGAATGGCTAAGTGATATAAATCACTACGACTTCCCGGCATGAGTAGAGTGTATATGAATCAAAGCATCTGAATTGCCACTTGGATACTCCACTTGAACCTTAAACGGACAACCACATTTCTTGGTTGACCTTAATCTCCTAATGGTTCCCTTCGGCTAGTTGTACCACCTCTATGGTACATGTAATCAACCACAACCTTGGATACATCGTTTTTTTTTTTTTTGTTGATTGAACGATTACTAGTCTAACCTTGTGCTCGATCATTATCTCTTTCAAGTGGTTTTCCACATCTGCTTTATCTACAGTTAGTACTGTTGCTTGTTCTCTTTTTTTGGCTTGGCATTCTAATTCTCCTCCATGGTTTGATCTCTTACAACCACATGCATTGAAGAAGTCCCTAATAAAAGAGGTGGGTATCCCGTGCTTTCTAATATCATTACACCATCTACATTTGATTGTTTGGTGATAATCATCCTCCACAATATAATGAGACAATGCCACAATGCTTCCCTACTCTTCTAAGCATGCAATCCTTAGCTTTGGTGTGCTATTTAAGAAAATACAAGGCGCACCATCTTCTTTCACATCCCCATCCATCATTCTTCTCCATTTCTTTAAATCTTGATTACCTCTAGAACATGAGCTTTCAAGGTTTCCAGTGTGACTATCACATCTCCTGAATGGCTCTCATCATAAAGTTATAGCTTACCTTGTCAAATGAAAAGTATTTAGGAGACAAATATAACATGGGATTGGGTGAAACAATGTTACTTTGATAGATTGATTTTCCACATCTAAATCATCACTCGATGAGGAGTGACTACTATCACCATCATTGGAGCACTCTTCAATATTGAAGTCGCTCTGGTCTTGGTTCAACAAATCCATCCTTCAAAGAACATATCTAATTAAGATTGTATAAAGCTTTATTTCAAGAACACAATGCATATCCCACATTATAACTTCCTATCTATTGTAAATGATAACATACATAATTGAAGAATATACCTACAAATTTCAGAGAAAGATAGAAGAAATCTCAATATGGATGGAGAAGTGATGGAAAAAATGTAAATAAAAATGCATTCTATGGATTGTGTTAAAACTTGATAGAAGGTAATGGACCGAGTTTACTTCGACAGCTCGAGTTTACTTCTCGTCCGAGTTCACTGTCAGTATATCCCCCATTAAAGACCATAGATTTTACTCGCGCATGCGTCGTAATGATAATTATGTTGGTCCGAGTTTACTACTAGTCTGAGTTTACTTTAGTTCTCGGTGACTGTGTTCTCACTGTTCACTCCCTAGTGACCGGTGTTCCTGGTCTGAGTTTACTTGTGGTCCGAGTTTACTTTGGTGGCCGCGGGGGACATCCAATGGTGCACGATGCCAGATGTGATCACCAACGTTTTTAGCCCCATTGATCCCAACACTCCAACCCCATGTGACTTAGTCATGAGGGCGGTTGGGGTAGATGACTACACACCATCGTCTCGTGCTTGCCATATGGGCAAGCCATGCTATTGGCGGTCGTCTGCGCGTGCCAATGTGTGATTACCAGTTGGGTCATCATTGACGGATGGCTTGCACTCTCTGCATTGAACACGAAAACTGTGCATTTCTTCCCTAGGCCTCATGCTTGCACAATATCTCTCGGACTTTGTCCCCCTTGGTCGGTAGTTGGCTAACCTTTTTCTTCAACTCTTTGTGCACAGCCGGGCATGGTTACATGAACTCGACCAGGGCCCGTATACAACCGGCGGGCATGGTTAACAAAACGGGGCTTATGGCTCGCCTTGCCAATTCTATGCAAATAGTGTGGTGGTAAGGTCTACAATACACAAATCTCAATTCGCTTGGTGTGGAGTGTCTTGATACACAGCTTCTCCTTCTTCTCAAGTTAAACTCAAAGAAACTTTCTTTCTATCACATGTACGTTCTCACACAGAGATAAGACAAGGAAAATGCAATTTTCTCTTTTACAACTTCTTTCCCACACACACACTTTGCAAAAGGAAAACCAAAAGAAGAAGATTAAATTTAATCATTGAGAAGAAAATAGTGATTATCTTATCTTTTTTCGGAGCTTGTTCGCATGCACAGAAGCAAGAGAGAGAGAGAGAGAGGACTACGCTAGCTCTGATACCAATGTGACGTCATCGTAGCCTCCACCATGTGAAAGGAGGGCTCCAAGCTCTGGTCACCACCCAACCATAGAGGAATGTGGATAAGTGTCCACACTACTAGGCGTATATAGTGGCTTGCCTACCCAACTAGCCCGTCTCTGCTAGCCCGTCTCTAACCCGGGTGCCTCCTCACGGCTTGCCTACCCACGCTAGCCCGTCTCCGAGACCCGGGTGCCTCACCCCTAAACCCCGAACACACTCGCCACACGCGCTCCATCGTGTGGACTCCACATCCGATCGAGCTCTGCCGCCACTGTGGGAGACTCATGCATGATGTCGTTACAAGCTATGTGATAGTACATAATTGGAAGAACCAAAAAAGTTTAAGAATGTTATACAAAACCATGAGTGGAAAGTGGCTATGGATGAAGAGATTGATGCTCTTCAAGAGAATCAAACTTGGGATCTTACACCATACAAAGATGACATGAATGTCATTGGATGCAAATGGGTTTGTAGGATCAAATACAACTCATATGGAAGTGTAAACAGAAATTCAAGGCAAGACTTATTGCCAAAGGATATGCACAAACTTATGGAGTAGACTATGAAGAAACTTTCTCATTCGTTTCAAATATGGCAACAATGAGAACCATCATTGCTTTATAGGAGCAAATCAAGGTTGGATATTTCATCAAATACATGTGAAGAATGCCTTTCTCAATGGTTACTTAAAGGAAAAGGTTTACATGAAACAACCTCAAAGGTATGAAAACCTACATCATCCGACACATGTGTGCAAGTTAAAGAAAGCTTTATATGAATTATAGCAAGCACCTCAAGTGTGGTTTGACAGACTCTCAAATTATTTGAGAAATATTGGCTTCAACAATAGCTATACAAAATTTGTAAAGATAGAAGAAAACAACATTATAATTTTGATACTTTATGTGGATAATCTTATCTTAGAATAGGAAAAGATGAAGAAGATAATGCAAAAGCAAAAGTACATCTTTGTGAAGAATTCAACATGAAGGACTTACGAGAGCTAAGATATTTTGTTGGAGTGGCAAAAGAGAAAAAGCATATGTGCTTTCACAAAGGAAGTATGTCATGGAGATGTTGGAGCAATATGGTTTGATAAATTACAAACCTATAGCCACACCTTTGGAGGTGAATGTGAAGCTTGAAGTGGACAAAGGATTAATATTTGAGGATGACACCTTGGATAAACAACTCATTTACCTCACTATTAGAAGGCCAAATATTGCTCATGCAGTTGGAGTGGCAAGCCAATTTATGCAAAGCCTAGAAAAACCCCACATGGATGCAATAAAGAAGATTCTTGAAATATGTCAAATCATGGACTTCATTATTGGTGTAAAGATGAGTTTAAACTTCATACATTTTGTGATGCAGATTGGGCAAGTTATCCATCAACAAGAAGAAGCAGGGCAAGCGTGTGCTACTCAATTGGGAATGGTTTTATTTCTTGGACATTAAAGAAAAAACCTACATTAGCCTTGAATACTATAGAAGAAGAATATAGAGCTTCAACACAAGCAACATGTTAAGCTGCATGGATGCAACAACTCTTAGCAAACTCAGGGGTAACCTTGAAAGAGCCAATACCTATATATAGTGTAACTTTGATTTGTGTCGAATTCAAGCTTCAAGACACTCTTAGATTTGTGTCAACACTAGTTACAACCTAGTCTTCTATTATTGGAGACATTGTTCAAGGGTTGTGTCTCACCGCAAGGATTATTATAAAGAGGCATGTCCTATCCAAAGGATATGACTCTTCACCGCCGTAAAGACACAACTCTTCATCTAAAGTCACAACTCTTTGATTAAGAGCCACATCCCTGCATTTGGGATGTGACTCTTCATTTGCACCTCTTCGGGCCAACAACTTTTTGCTCTACTTGTTTTTACTTTCAATATTATGTTTCTAATCATGTCTTATAAATTTCTAATAGACTATGAAGTCCTCACAAACGCTAATCCTGCTTAATTTGGAAACCCATAGATGAAAAGAGATGTCACCCTTATCTACTATATATTGTTTAACGCTCATATATACAATGGCTTGTAGATCTTGGATCCGATTCATGCATACCTATCTACGATGCATGTAAGAGGTTCTTGTCTTGGAGACCCCTTTACTTGCAAATTAAGGTGAGTTTTCCTCTTGGCTATTGGTCGTGGTTTGTGACCTCCTCATTGTGTGTTTCTTACCTGTAGACCATCTTCGCATATAACAAGTTCTTGTCTTGGAGACCTCTTTACTTGCTCCTGGCTATTGGCCACCCAAGTTCATGACCTCTTGCTTATAGACCACCTTCACATTTACTCCGTTACATGTACTTAAGGTTGTGATTCTTGCACATGCACTTGAACTGCATAAATGAGGGTTGAAACCCCCCTTAACATAGGCTTCATAGTTGTCTAAATACTAGCCAGTACCTTACACGTCCAAAAAAAATCATTAAAAACTTCATGATTGTGCCCCAAAGTTGTCCCATCCGCAAACGCATGTCTTGGACACATCCAAGCAACATTTGAGTCTCCAAAGCTAATCCAATCTTCCCATATCAAGCCTCTTATATTGCCAAGATATCAATTGCAACCATAGCCACAAGAGATGTTTCATCATCCTTTCGAAAGGTATCTTTTCGTCTCTTGGGATGAAACAGAGAGGTTTCAAAGTGACACTTATAAACATACTAGTAATTGATACAAAGCCACATTCAAGTTCACATAGAAAGATACATTCCACACAAAATTTGCAAACAATACATTTTGTGCTAGAAGTGCCATACTTGCTAATGAGAACTGAATCTCCCTGAATGTCATGTTGATTAGGGAACTTGCAAGGATGGAGGAGGGGTTGTGCACGTGAAAATTGGAAAAAAAAATAAGAAATTGGACTCCTAGTAAAGAATTTCAACAATTTGGCTACGTGATATTGAAAAGCTAAATGAGAAATAGGAGATACTTGGAAGTGAAATCTGGCATAATTTGATTCAAGTCCAAAACATATTTATGTATGTCTACATCTACGTATATACTATATATCTGTGTATGTATGCAAGCTTCAAGCCTAAGTTTTGGGAAAACAAACCTTCAAAAAGAAAAAAAAACCTAAAATATGGCTTTTGGGCAAAACACCATCTTGGCCAGGAGGTTTCATGCTATTTCGAAATGTTTCGTCATAGAAACGTTTCATCCCCTTTTTAAGGGACAAAATGCGTTTTCATGTGACTATGATTACAATGGGGAAGCATGTCTGCAAGGTGTCATGCAAGGTGTCATGCCTAGGCATGCACGTGACAATTCTATTATCTTGTTCTCCAAAATTATATAGAAAATGAAGGGGTGCAATTTCCAAAATGTTATGAGACCTGTTGTCACTGAAGCAAATTGCCTATAGCCCAAGAATCATACACCAAATGGGCATAAAAAGACTACAGAAGGCACAACAAGCACATACGAAAGACTACATAAAGCACAACAAGCACATATGAAAGACTACAAGGGCAAGGGAGGGCCAAAGTACTACATGCATATCAATAGACAGTTGGGGATTATCAACTAATTAGGTAACAAGTACAAGAAATTTTGAATAGCCTCAAGTATTAAAGCACGTGCTGAAGCAGGGGTGTAAGTGCCAGGCACTGCTCTCTTTCCACAGCTCCAAATGCTATCATTGCATGTTACAATGAAAAGCATGGGCACATCAAGTTGACCCCAACCAACATTGGACTACTCCTACCAAAGGAACGCCAGCTGAGCACCTTCCTCCACCGATGAGAGCATGGCACAGAGCATCCACAGGACGATCCCACTGGTTTGGTTCGCTACTACACGGAATTCAGGCAACTTGGCCAAACAGGTTAATCAAGAGATGTAGCCAGTAGGAACAAGACAACGTATATGAAGCAATCCTAAACCCAAGTTTTAACTGTCGTCTCCGCATATCAGCCCGGTACTTCATCAAAGAGAAATTGCAGTACAAGAAGGGCACATGATAAATGCATTGGTGAAGCGCCAGTCGGTAAACCTCCCAAAAAACAAAAAGTAATTCATCTGCAAACCTACACTGACTTTAACTTATAAAATCCACTTTAATAACTTAACTTCGTTTTTCAAAAGATCCCCCTGCTTGCGTTCTGATACTAAGCCATAAATCGGATATTGCACCAGCAGAGAAGAGCCACATGATTGATACACAAACCTTTAAGCTTTGAAGTATATTCTTGAACAAACAGGTTCTGAGCTCTAACTATGAAACTCAAGACTCAGCTAATTAACTTCAATGAGCACTTGCCCTGTAAGTTGTACCTTAAACGTTAACTACAGACGCAGAGCTTAAAACCCGTAGAAACTTGAAAGGGTACAGCTTTCAGCTTATTACAGGGGTTCTACTAACTTTTCCAGTGCCTATGAAAGCCATCAAAGACCAAAATCCAAGATCTCGTCTTACCTCAAAGCTAGCATTGATGTCTTCAAAATTATCACCATTAGGTATATCACTTCACACTTCAACCAACCTTCTTCAGACCATTCTTTTTCCCCATAAATTCGACCTGATTATTTGGCTTTCTTTTCTAATAATACCTCTTTCGGAGGTACAGTTGCAGGTTTAGCACTGCTTGCTGGGGTGGAAGCAACTTTCGCTTCATGATATCTTTGAAATGCTCTTGGTATAAACCTTGGAATGATGAAACAGAACATGTTGACATTGAAGTAGACAAAATTGGCTACAGCAAGTCCCCTTCCAAACCAGATCCAGGCCAAATCCTGCTTTGCAATTCAATTCGTCTTATAAAGTCTCTCTCTCTCTCTCTCTCTCTCTCTCTCTCTCTCTCTCTCACACACACACACACACACACACACACATCCATGTGCCCGTGTGCTCGTGTTTAAAATGCCATTTGTAATTATTTTAAAATCTCTATCTATGTGCCTTCATCTACCAATTTGTCCATCCAGCTGTCATCTTGTCTATATAGAATATCCAACTACTTTGTATTTTTTTCTTCCGTGTCTGTGTGTGTCATGTGCCTCCTGCACTTGGATGCTACGTGGATATATCTGATACCAAGATGCAAGACCTTGAGTGGAAATTGGTCCCATGTGAGCCCCAGTCCGGGACGAGTCAGCCAGGGTTCCACTCTAAGAGTCCAAGATCAGGTGTACAAGTCCCGTACATAGTCTTGGTCAAGTGTGCGTTGTCCTAGAAGGTGATAAAGTTACACAATGCGGAAGCAAAAAATAGGAGAGAGGGAGAGCAAAGGAGAGAGAGACATCAGACAATGAACATCATGTTATGCAGCAAGAGGCTTTTACAATGGCAATACCAGCCAACAGATGGTGACATGTGCCTGTGAATAGGTTAAATGATACAAGTGAAAATGGGAGGCCCCTTTTATAGTGATGCAAAGGAAGCTGGCCGACAGCCTCTCACGACCTACTATCAAGAGAAAAAGGACATAAAAAACCAATAAATAGTCATGACATAGTATGCAAAAAAGTCTGAAGAAGATAAGTTGATGAAGATGCAACCATGGACACTCCAGTATTGCGCACTACCGGATACACCTCAGAAAGAGAACCTGCCAACATAGTGACATGGGACGGGGGGAACGGACCCTAGGGACGGGGAACGCCTGGGACGGGGGCGGGACGTCCGCGGGACGGAGGGACGGGGACGGCAGCCAGACAGCAGAACGGGGACGCCGGGAACGCGTCCCGGGAACGTTCCGGGAACGGCGTTCCCTGTCCGTACGGGGACGGTCAAACTGACCGTTGGCGCAGTTTTTGACCGTTGGGCGGGGCTTCAACGGCTGTCTCTCCTAGCCGTTTGGTGATGCGCAACTCCTCCTCAAGGCTGAAGCTCTCCCACATGGCTCCCCATCTTCTATATAAGAGACCTCCATGCTCTCCTCAAGCCATCTCCTCTCCAAGCTCTCCCTCTCCAAGACCCAAGGCTCAAGGCTCAAGCTCTCCTTCTCCAAGCTCTCCTTCTCCAACATCCAAGCTCTCTCTCTCCAAGCTCACCCTCTTCAAGCTCTCCTTCTCCAACATCCAAGCTCTCCCTCTCCAAGCTCACCCTCTCCATTGTCCAAGCTCTCCTTCTCCAACATCTCCATCCCAATTCTCCATCTTGACTCTTTCTCAAGCTCTACCATCCATCTCAAGCTCTACTCTAGTCTCTATCACTATGGCATCCTCTTCTCAAACCCCTTCCTCTCCTCAACCCGGGTCCGCCGCCGCCTCCACCACTTCAACACCCACTCCATCACGAAGAAGGAGGCCCGCCGTACATCGATGGAGTTGGTGGGATGAGGTAGAGTGCTCACAATACGGTCAAGGGGGTGGTTCAAGACCATGGGTATGTAAGCTTTGCGGCTACAAGCGAACCGGCGGTGCCCACAAAGTGCGTGCTCACTTCTTGCATGAGCCCGGCAACGAAGTGCAATTTTGCAAGGAGGTTTCGGCCGAGAAGAAGAAGGAGCTCCTTGAAAAGCTTGTGGTTTATGAGGCGGCCGAGTTGGCAAAACGCAATCCTCAAGTGGCCGTCGACCCCACATCCTTTGTGAGGACATCAACGCCGCATGTACCTCGTTCATCAAGAGAGGCATCCGCTTCCCGGGGACGCCAAAGTACTCTTGATGAGAATTGGAACCCTCAATTGAAAGAGGAGGTGGACATGGCGGTGGCACGATTCTTCTTTCATGACCACATAGCATTTCGGGCGGCACGGTAAGTCCTTGGCACTATGCTCATGTACTATTCAAAATTCAAATATCATGCTCTAAACTTTAAACTTTAAAGACTAAAACTTAAAAGACTAAATGATGGTAAAAATCTGAATTTTGTTTGTGTTTTGCATATGGTGTTTTGGATAGATCTCCATACTTTCGGGCCATGTGCAAATTGATAGCGGAGTATGGACCCTCTTATGTTCCCCCCTCTTCGGAGACCATCCGCACCTCTCTCCTTGACAAGGAGAAGGCAAGCGTGGAGGTGGCGGCCAACCACATGAAAGAGCAATGGGCTGAAAATGGTGTTACCCTCGTCGTTGATGGGTGGAGTGACACTAGAAAGCGCTCCATCCATGGAGTTGTTGCCTACTCACGAGGGGAGACATACTTTGTCGACTCCCATGATGCTTCCGGGACGGGGAAGAGTGCCGAGATACTTGCTGCGGAGTGGGCAACAACACTAGAGACGGTGGGGGCGGAGAATGTCATTGCCATATGTGCGGATGGAGAACCGGCAAATAGGGCGGCGGGGACAATTCTCCAAGCAACTTATCCTCGCATCACCGTGTGCTTTTGCATGGCCCATTGCCTCAACAACCTTATCAAAGACATAGGGGCCTTGGATTGGGTTGCACCTGTCATTGAGGGTGCCAACAAAATAGTGACCTTTGTCCTCAACCATCACAGGGTGCAGCACGAGTTTTCCAAGAAGTCAAGCCTCTCTCTTCTTAAGTATTCCGAGACGAGGTTTGCATTCAACTTTCTCATGCTAGGCCGCTTGTGTACATGTAGCGGGGCATTGAGGGGACTCTTCCTCAGTGATGAGTTTGCACGCACTTCAGAGGCTTCCACGACGGTCGGCAAATTTTGCAGGGAAAGGACGGATGATGCGGCATGGTGGGAGGAGGCCAAGGCGCTTGTGGAGATGGTGCAACCGATTATTGATCTCCTTAGGGTGGTGGATTCCACTCAACCATGCATTGGCAAAGTGTACGAGGCAATGGATCGCATGACAGAGAAGCTAAAAGCAATGTTCAAAGTCAAGCCTCACTATAAACAGGTCAAATCCCTATGTTTGAAAAGGTGGCAAGCCTACCACTCTCCCCTCCATGCTGCTGCCTACATTGTTGATCCTGAGTTTCAAGGCAAAGGGCAACACAAGGACAAAGAGGTGAGCAAAGGCCTTCGACAAACCTTGGATCGCCTTTACACTAGTGAGGAGGATCGCCGCACAATCAAGGACCAATTGCAGATTTATAGAGAGAAGCGGGGGGCTTTTGGTTTGGCAGATGCACAGGCGGACCGCTTCAAGGTAGGGTCTGCACTTTGGTGGGAGGATTATGGTGCGGAAACTCCAAAGTTGCAGGAATTTGCTGTGCGCGTACTCTCACAGGCTTGCAGTAGCAGTTGCCTAGAGCAACTCTGGTCAGTTTATAGCCACATTGCCTCTAAGAAGAGGAACCGCCTTGGTGTACAGCGTGCAAATGATTTGGTGTTTGTCAGTGCCAACTTGCGAATGCTTTGCAAGGGCTTGACAAAGAAGGCAGATCCTTTCACCGAATGGGAGCAGGCACAGCAGGACCCACATCTCTCTGATCAGCAGAGGGCCGAGATTTTAGAGGAGCTTGAGGTTGTGCCCGAGGCATTGTCCCCCCCACCTCCCCCTCCCCTCCCACTTGAGGACCAGCCTATGGAGGACTTCACCGAGGAGGTCACGATTGATCTTCACCCTTTTCAGCCTCTTGCCTAGTCTCTTGAGTCTTGTATCTTGGCACTTAGTCATTTTGCCTTGAGTGTACACCCTCCTTGGGCCTTTCATTATGCCATTTGGCATTTTTGTTTAGATTGATCATTGTACACTCACTTTTGTTTATCACGCCATCGGCGCCCCATTATAGTTTTTTGCTAATACGACTATGCATTTCTCCTCTTTTTGGTGCAATTTTGTGCTTAATGTCTTGGTTTCTAAGTGTAAATCAAGTGTGTTAAAAAAAATTGCAAAAAAACAATCGTTTTCAGATTGCCGTTTTTTCCACCGTCCCCGGGACGGCCTTTTGCCCCGTTCCCGTCCCGTTCCCCGTCCCCGTCCCCGTTCCCGTTCCCCGTCCCATGTTTCTATGCCTGCCAACCTATTTCCTTGAAACACAATGCCATCACGAACAACAAAGAAATCTGCTTGGCTCCGAATTTCCACACCAATGTGCAGTGAACTCCAAGTATAGAATGATGAGCTGCCGGACAGACCACGCCCATTATCCCCCAACAATGGACTATGAACACATCACGTCCCAAAAAACCTCAAACAATGAACTTGGAACTCATCCAATCCATAATCTCTGCTACACCAAGCAATAGACGTGGAACACATCCAGTCCATAGCTTCAAAATGAACTTGTCTCGCCAGATATTTTAATGCTTGGAACTCCGACTCACGGTTCCCATGCACCAAAAATGGAGCTACTAACAGCCCCCTCTCCCACCCACAAGCCTTCTCTGGCTGGAAGCACATGGACGAGAACTATCTTATAACTATAGAAGTTGACCATCCAAGTCCTCCTTGGCTTTTGCAACCTTGGGGACACTAGAAGTATCAAAGTCGTCATCCTGTATATGATCATTGCCCGTCTTTGAAAACTTGGTCCTGGCCTAGGCTATACCTTTGGTCTTGCAATCCTTGGCCAAATCAACCTACTTTCTAGAAGAGTAGCAATGACACCGTCCTGTTTGTTGACTGTAGCAAGTGCCTGATCCTATCCACTAGGAGGGAATCTTACCTGCTCTTCAGAAAAAGAATAGATACCTCCTCCAAGAGGGAACCCATATCCATGGCAATAGCACACCTCTGCAAGCAAGCCATTGTGCCACTGATGATCTGAACACTTCACAACCGATCTCCAACACTTCTCCAATGGAACGAGGTACGAGGAACAAGCAGCCCCCTCTCAAAATTGAGAGAGAAAGGGGCTGGACAGTAACAAACAGTCCATCATTGCCAAAAAACACCCACAAAGGAGGTAGATCCATCGAAGAAGAGGCACATGTTCTACACCATCTATCGGCTGGTATTGCCATTGTAAAAGCCTCTTGCTACATTGTTTGATGTCTCTCTCTCTTGCTCTCCCTCTCCTATGCGTTGCGCAACTTTATCATGGTATCAATCACTTAGGTGACCGGCACTTCAAGGCGGTGGTGGGTTTCCTTCCTCCAAGAAGTTCAACGTTTTTTTGGGAGCAGAAGAAGGCTTGCGTTTTTTTACCTTCATATGCAGCAGAAGGCCGTGTGTTGTGCAATCTTCCAAGTGGCTGCATTTTATTCATCACTTCGTGGCTACGTTTTCCTCTGGCTGCTGCGTTTTCATCCTGAAGGCTGTTTTTTTCACATTGGTAGCTGCGTTTTCTTCTCTTGGTGGCTGCGTTTTTGTGGTGGCAGCAGCACTTTCTCTCCTATGCTATCTTCTCCATCATCTGGTGGTGTTGTGGTGGTGCGTGGGCTACGTTTTCAGCCCTGGGCAGTAGTGGAGGTGTTTCTTCGCTTGTGCTTCAGCCTTGCCTTCGCTTGAGAGGAGGCTGTCGGTCCTGTGCTTTCGCGGTGTTGGCATTTGGAGCAGAGCTCTAAACATCAGTTGGTGGTCCTCTTCTTCACATGTGGAGCGCCACAAACTTGTGGCATCTTCAGCGCAAATGGGCATCCCTTACATGTCCCGTAAGTTACTTCCGGCATAGAAGAATTACTCGGACTACATTCCCATTTTTAAAAAAAAAATTACTCGGTCTAGGACCGAGAACTCCTAAGCAATAATTCAGGCCCTAAAACATTGGAAGAATTTCTTGTATGGGCGAGAATTTGAGGTTCACACCAAGCATCAGGCATTGCGCTAGATTCGGACAATGCCAAGTGTGCAGTGGAGTGACCGTCAGCACCGTAGGAGACAAATCTTCCAACAATTTGGTGGTATGATTGAGTACCTTCCAAGAAAGGCCAGCCCAGTGGCCAATGCTTTGAGTAGCAAGGAAACAGTGACTTTGATTCAAAACACTAGACTCGACCTTGTTGGTACGGGACTAGATGACATGAAGCACACGTACGTGGATTCCAAAGAATTTGGCACACAATGGAAACAAGCATTGGATGCCACAGGACCATGCCACTTTTTGATACAAGATGGTTGGGTTTTCTACAAAGGCTGCCTTTGTGTCATGAAGTCGTTCCAGGCAACTCTCCTCCCAAATCTGCCTCATCAATGAGAACAATGAGCATTAAAAAGGAATAAAGTGCATTAAAGGGAGCACAAAGCGCATTGAAATGGAGTAGAAAGAGAGTACAGTTGTACTCTCAAGGGAATATTAGAGAGTAGTTGCCAGGAGACACATTCAGGAGACCTGCCAATCCTTGAAAGCATATGTCCGTACCTTTACAAACGTACGGCCATACCTTAGAAAGTGAATGTCCGTTCCCTTACAAGCGTACGTCCATTCCCTCACTAAGCCATGCTTGTACCAACTCAAGCGTAAGCCCGTTCCTCCGATAAGTGAATAGTCGTACCTTTACCAACGTACACCCATTCCCTGACAAATCCACACCCGTACCTTCCACTAAGCCACGCTTGTACCTTTATATACATACGGCTGTACCTTTCTTTTTTTTATAAAGAAAGAGAGGATCCCCTGTTCAGAGGGTGATTCGGCACTATCATTCGCCACATTCATGTACCTATGTTCAGGAAAATGGTGCGAAACAACCCTCTGTTTGACGACGCTGAACCTTCCTACGCGCAATCGCTTGTGAGATCAGACCCTTCGATCAACACAGCATGGAGTCGAACGGTGTTAGTCCTTGATAGCACCAAGAAGAGCAATGAACACCCTAGCACGAGACGCACTATCCTTGACCTAGAGGCAAAAGGATTGGCTGCCCAGTGCGTGGACAAACCACTGATCCTCGAGCAAGACCCTCAATCCCTTGCACATTCACAAAGAAGTCTTCCCGCGAGACTTCGGAACTTTATCCTGGGAAATGCGCAATCGGACGATCCTCATCCGAAGGATAGAGGCATGGATCGCCAACCAAGGAGAGCAGCCAGCTAGACCCTAGACCAGAGATGGGTCCGAGCCCAAGTCACCCAATTTAGACTAATCCAGCGGTCTCGGGAACCATGCCAACTACTGTAACGGGGCAAAATCATATCAAGACCGAAGGCTTGCACTAAACCTAGATTAGGAGACAGCTCACCTAGGCCCAGAAACCTCTCGTCAAAGGGAAAGAGCCTACCCAGAACATTTCAGCTAGCGCACGGTACCTATGTACAACAACTATCCACCTCGCGGAATGTATCCCAGATACCATGTGGATCCCTACGAAGCACATATTAGCCCACCACTGAGGCAAGG
The DNA here is from genome assembly GCF_041138505.1 of Cibotium barometz. Classification (NCBI taxonomy): domain Eukaryota; kingdom Viridiplantae; phylum Streptophyta; class Polypodiopsida; order Cyatheales; family Cibotiaceae; genus Cibotium; species Cibotium barometz. The sequence goes on along the minus strand of NC_141052.1, from coordinate 8,175,927 downwards.
ACCACAGATGGGATACTATTTTGCTGGCCTAGCTCCCCCCACCATACCCAACTTGCAGCAACACCAGCCATGGCAAGACTGACACCAGAGATGTTGAGGATAGCCATGGAAATAGGAAGGGGGTTAGCTATAGGAATGACACCACTCGCACCGGTTCAACCGGTGCAAGGGCCAAGACGACTGAAATAAACCTGCCCACATTTCTAAACTAATTACTTAGTTTGATGGGGCTGGAGATCCCATACCCCATCTCGAAATGTTCAACCACATTTATGAGGCATTCGGCCATGTAGATGATCAAGTTAAGGTGAGTGCCTTTGGCCACACCCTAGATGGAAAAGCAAGATAGTGGTTCCGACCACTGAAGGTAAAAGTCAAGGCCACTTTTGATGCCTTGAAAGAGGCTTTCAAAGTGGGATATTCACGACAAGGAACTCGATGGAGTCCAATCGAGTAGTTACACATTGTGAGACAAAAGGATGGAGAATCCATTCGGGATTATATCAACCAGGTGAGATATCTCCATTCCCGCTGTAATGATAGAGACAAGTTCTCTAACAAAAGGCTGATTGGGCGATTCCTAGAGGGCCTTGAAAATGTAGCCTTGCACAACTCCCTGTATGCTCTCTTTTTTCTTTTTTTTTCTCAGGAAAAGAATCCTTCAATTAGTTAAAGAAAAAACAACCACAAGAAACATTGCGCACTACTGTGCGTGAAGCTCTGCGTTCTCCTCGTCCATGCACCCCTGTGCCCTCTGCCCCTCCTCTTCGCATCGCAGCCCCCCCCCCTCCCCGTTTTCGCCGCCCTCCTCCCCCCCCTTCCCTGCGCAGCTGCGCTTCTCCCCCCTGTGCCCCTGCCCGCGCCCCTTCTGCGCCCTCTGTCCACTCCCCTCCTTTGCCATCTGTCCATCCCCTCTTCTATGCCCCTCCCCACAGCCCTTGCTCCCGCTTGACAGCCCCCACCCCCCCTTTCTGTTCTTTCGCATGTTGCCCTCCCCATTCGGGATTATATCAACCGGGTGAGATATCTCCATTCCCATTGTAATGATAGAGAACTTCTCTCACAAAAGGCTGATTGGGCGATTCCTAGAGGGCCTCGAAAATGTAGCCTTGCACAACTCCTTATATGCTCTTTTTTTTTTTTCTGGGAAAAAGATCCTTCAATTAGTTAAAGGAAAAACAGCCATAAGAAACATTGCGCACTACTGTGCACGAAGCTCTGCGCTCCCCCCGTCCCTACACGCCTGCGCCCTCCACCCCTCCTCTCCGCGTCACAGCGCCTTCCCCCCGTCTTCTTTTTCCCTCGGGTTTCTCCCCCCCCCCCCCCCCCCCCCAAACAAGTTTTCACTGCCCTCCTCCCCGCCCCCCCCCCCCCCCCCCCCAAAACAAGTTTTGGCAAGGGGTTTCTGCCCCCTTGAGCCTGCCCCTCCCCTTCCCCTCTTCTTTTTTCCATACCCTCTTTCTCTCCCGTTTCCTACAAGTTTGTTTTAGGTCTTCAGAGTGTTTTATTCGGCAAGTCTCGGCTTTTTCTGGTTTTTCCCTCGGGAGGACTCCATGGCAGAGCTGCTCCGTCATCCCCGACCGAGGCCGGCGTTGCTTATGTTTTTCCGATGCGGACCTTTAGATCCTCGCCACGATTTTTGCAGCACTAGAGGCCTCCACCCTGGTTTGCAAGATTGTCGGTAACCGCCCCGCGCGTGGCCAACTCAGGGATCTTCTTCAAGCTAGCCTCCTAGGTGCGCCTGCAAAGATCGCAAACATTCATCTTTTGGGGCATGGCTACTACCAGGTTGAGTTTGCCTCGCCAGTGGCATCTGATCTTGTCGTGCAGCTGAGCCCCATTGCATTGCATGTGGCCCAGGCCTTCTTTGCACGGTGGCAACACGGCTTCAACCCGACATCCGACCCTCTCGCTGGAGTTTCAGGCTTTCCCGTGATTGTCTGCTTTCCAAGCCTCAGGAAGGAATACCTTCCTCTTCTCCGGGTGATAGGTGGTGCCATCGGGAGAGTGATGGAATCCCCCCCACCGCTGCCTCGGCCCTCGCACAAGCAGCCGGGATTCCATCTCTCCGAATCTGTGTTGCCTCGCCGGATTATGTGCCTCACACGATATCGATTCCCAGCCTTCGTGCGACCCCATTTTACAGAGAGTGGAGTATTCCGGCCTTCCAAGCCAATGTTTCATTTGAAGGCAAATGGGTCATCTACCCAGAGCTTGCCCTCGGTGTCAGACAAGAAGACCACCCCCGGTGGTTCCCCCTCCTACTTCCCACTCACAGAGGCTGAGGGTGGAGCAGGTTCCCAGGCCGCAGAGCAACAGGTTCTAACAATGGATGACCCATCAGCCGGAGAGTGGCGGATGGTTGGCCCCCGCCCGGGTCCTCGGCGGCCGAGCACCAGAGCTGAGCGTCACCGCCGTGTGCACCAGGCAGGCAGCATGCAAGAGGATTCGGTTTTGTCAAGGAACCGTTTCGAGCACTGATCACAGCACCCGCCCGTAGACGACGGGCCCCCACCAGTCACAAAGAGCCCCACCCCCCACCCCCCCGGATGTGGTGGCCAATTCCTCGTCACGACTTCTCTGGCCCTGAGTGCCCAGTGGGGCAGGTTGACCCCACCAGTCACAAAGAGCCCCACCCCCAACCCCCCGACCCCCCCCCCCCCCGGATGTGGTGGCCGATTCCTCGTCACTTCTCCTCCTCTGGCCCTGAGTGCTCAGTGGGGCAGGTTGACCCCACCATCTCTTCATCGAGCCTTCCCTAGCAGCCTTCCTCTCCGATGGATACCTCTCAGCAGCATCCCTCTCCAGCCTCTCCACCTTACCGCTCCCCCTCGCCTCCTCCCCCCCCTCTCCGACCCTCGCCTCCGACTCTACCCACAGTCGCTCCATTTGCCCCTTCCTCTTCCTCCGTGCCTACCATCACCTCCCCATCCGCCTCTCCAGAGCATTCTTGTCGGCCCCCCGCACCCGCGATCCGGAGAGGAGACAACCGGCGAGTTCCGTTCATCGCCTGGTTCATCGTTTCTTAGAGCCGGTGGAGATGACCATTGCGGCCTCACCGGTAAGGGCTCTCGCACCTGAGTCTCCGGGCGGACGCCCCAAGAACTTGGGGCAACCTCTGGATTATAGTTTCTTCTGGTATCTTCCGACGGAAGGGATGGATAGGTTTGAGGAGATTGTAGCCCCTATGCGGGTACGTGTGGTCTTCCACCACTCCAAACCCTCTACGCCAGAGAATGGCGCGATGATCTTCTCTTTCCCCTTGAGAGCAGCCCCCGGGACAAAGTGGGATATAGAGTCGGTGGCTGCTACCATTCAAGATCAGGCAGTTGAGGTATGGCATCATCTACAGGATCTCCGCATCACCGACATTCTTACTCATCTATGGCCTCTAGCCAGGATGGAGCTTGGTGGATCAGCCCGCAGAGACCAAGGAGGGGAGATGGTGCCCTCAAGCCTGGAGGTGCTACTTTTTTGTGTTCATGCATACCTCTATCGCAATACCTCTCCCCCTTTCTTACAAATATCTCCATTGTGATCGATGGAGCACAGAGTATGCAGTGATCGATGGAGCACAGAGCATGCATACTCTTGCACTCGGGCGGAGTGGCAGTACATGGAGGGTAGGATCCACACCTACTTGGCACGACTTCACACCAGGACAGATTGTGACTATTCCCTGTCTAAGCCCGTGCCCAAGACTCTTAGAGATAAATATAAGGATTGTCTCATGGAACATTCACGGCTTAGGGGGGCCTCAGTGCTTTCAGGGGCGAGGCGTCCTTAGAGGAGAGCTGCAACGAGCTATGGTGGGGGGACCTATCGACATTCTTTTCCTCCACGAGCACCATCTTATTGAGAGGCGTACCCATCGCTGCGGGAAGATTCTACCAGGCAAGAGTCATACTTTTTGGTCTCCATCCTTCGGCCCTTCAGAGAAAAGAAGGAAAGTGTCTCTCTGTCAGTGAGCAGCTTCTGCCGTCTATGACAGGATCAGGAGTCATAGTTCTAGGACGTGCTTAGTGGGTTACCATTCTGATTGGGGAGGACACTGTTGGCTTCCTCAACATTTATGCCCCGAATGTTGCTGTAGGTAGAGCTATCATTTGGAGCACTGTCCGACAGGCCCTGCCTCGGGCTGATTTTTGGTGCATGGGCAGTGACTTCAATATGATAGAGACAGCAGAGGACAGACTTGGAGGTGGAATGGTCACAATCTCAGGAGCAGAGTACTTTGCATGGGAGGAGATGATACTGATTCTTAGGAGACAGGACCCTTGGCATCTTCCAGTGTTTGGGCGTAGCCCTAGGAGTCTTAGCTTCTCTCGATCAAATAGGCGGAGCACTGGCCCCAACCTCTCTCGGCTGGATAGATTTTATGTTGACGAGTGGGCTTGCAGCCGTGGAGGCATAGTTGGTATTCTGGCAAGCACTACATTTTCAGATCATGCCCCAGTTATTTTGTCCCTAGAGGACCCATGGAGGCATGACAGGCATGCGAGCGCCAGGATTCCAGACAGCCTCATTCAGGACCCCCAGATCCACAGCCGGATTGAGCAGATATGGACTGGACTGGACTTTTCCTCAGGCTCTGTAGCGTGCACTTTGGATGATGGCCTTGGGGAGATCAGTATTTTCTTACAGGAGGCAGCCCAGAGTAGATTGGGAGGAGGAGAGGAGTCTAAGGAGGGGCCTAGCCTCTTTACAACGTCTTCAGGAGAGTTCCCCAAACAGCCCGTAGATTGAGAGTCAGATTGCTGCCGCCCGCATGGAGATTGGGTCCCTTGAGGAGAGGAGGGTGGAGTATAGATACCATACCAGGGCTTCATTCTGGACTTAGGCCGGAGACAAAGTTACTAGAGACTTCTTTGAGATAGCTGCCCCCCACAGGAGGAGCGACGCTATTCGTAGGCTGCGTGGCCAAGACGGAGCTATTGTTTTTGATCCCCTGCATCTGAGAGCCATCACCACGGATTTCTTCCGATCTCTTCTCGCTGGTGCCCCATTATCCCCCAAGGTGATGGATGCACACGAGAGAGTCTGGAGACACACGAGAGAGGTGGTTCCCCTCTCCCTTCAGTCTCTTATTGACCCCTTTCACTTTGGAGGAGCTGGCGGAGACGGTGACGACATTACCCAAGGGCAATTGCCCGGGGGCGGATGGGCTTCTTGTCTCTTTCTTTCTTCGCCATTGGGACCTCATGGAAGGTGGCCTTCGCGCTGCCTTCAATGAGATTATGCTCATAGGTGCCATGCCAGAGAGGCTCACAGAGGGCTTAATACATTTGATTCCCAAGGAGGATCGTGATAGATTGGAGATCCGGCAGTGGAGACCCATCACCCTTCTAGGGACGGCCTATAAGATTTTGGCCAAGGCCATCAGCAGGCGATTTCAGCCTTCTCTCCCAGACTTGATCCACGACACTCAGACTGGTTTTGTTCAGGATTGGAGCATTATGGACAACATCTTTACCTTTTGGGAAGCAACAGCTTCAGCAAGGATGCGGCAACAGGACCTCATTGTGCTACTCCTAGACTTTGAGAAAGCTTATGACAGGGTGGACTGGAGCTTTTTGGAGGGCACAATGAGCCGGATGGGATTCCCCATGGAGTGGATTCATGGAGTCTCGGGACTTTATTTAGCATCACACAACCATGTTCTCATTCAGGGAGCCCGAGGCGACAGATTCCCCCTTTCGCGCTCGGTTCGATAGGGCTGTCCTCCGGCGCCGTACCTCTTCCTATTTGCCGCCGAGGCCATGAGTAGTTTTCTCTCCGCCCAAGAGATCGGACTTCAGGGATTGCGCCTTCCCCTCTGCACACAAGAGGAGCTGCTGGACTTAGAGTTTGCAGACGACACAACAACCTACCTTGCTGGAGATGTTGGGAATCTCCAGAGATTTGCGGAGGCGATTAAGATTTTCTGTCGTGCATCAGGAGCGTAAATCAACTGGCACAAGTCGTGTGGTTTTTGGGTAGGCTCCACAACCACCCCAACTTGGCGACCAGTTGAGGCTTTCTAGTGGATCCCAAGGGATACTCCAGTCCGATACCTCGGTTGCCAGGTTGGCATTCATCTCTCCCCCAAGCAGCAGCTCGCTTTGGTTCTTCTGAGTATTTGGAAGAAGCTTTTATACTGGAGCTTAGCGAGGCTATCCCTAGCAGGCAGAGTGGTGGTGGCAAACCAAGTACTGCTTGCCACCATGTGGTACATCACCTCGTGCTGGGCCTTTTCTCAGGCATGTATTGGCCAAGTACAACGTTTGATCCGGAACTTCTTGTGGACCGGAAGTGATGGGAAGCCAACCAAGGCCAAGGTGGCATGGAGAGTGATCATTCGGCCGCGTAGCAGCAAAGGAAGGCTTGGCCTCATTGATCCAGCTATACAGAGTCGTGCCCTGCTGGGCAAGTTGATTATCAAAGGACTCCTACCCGATGGTGAGCCTTGGAAGGATTTCCTCTTGGCCTGGATTTCAGCCCGCACTCCGAGCCTCAGAGGCCCACGGCCGCAGAGTACTAGATGGATCTTCACAAAGATGCAAGCCCGTGGTTTTAGTCCTGCCTTTGAGGACAAATTCGCAACCAGTCTACTTTGTGCTTGGGATCATCTCAGGCCAGTCCTCAGACAGATTGTTCCAGTGGCCTCAGAGGAGCTACTTCGGCAACCTTTGGTCTGGAAGCACCTGATCCGTTTACTGGCCACATGCTAGGGGCCCGACCGCATATATCCTGGGGTGCCTTGAGCATGGGACCAGCCAGGTCTCTCGGAGATTGGATTGCACATAGGCAGTTACCTTAGGCGGAGTAGGAGAGAGACCTGACAGCAATCTGGGCATAGTCACAAGGGACAGGGGACGAAAACAGGAACGGGATGGGCAACGGCCATAAGTGGGGAACACGGACGGGGGAGAGAACGGCACTTAAAAAATACTTTTTTTAAAAGTTTTTCTACTCTACACTTATTCTACTTTGGAAGTACATCAAAATGAGCACAAAATTACACTAAAATGGTAAGCTTTTGAGTCATATTAACAAAATATGCCGATCAAAGAGTGACGGTGTTGACGATTGATTGTATTAATAATTAAGTCAAAATGAGTCGTGACTCAAGAGTCAGGACTAAGCCTTAAGGAGGCACAATACATGGAAGGACAAAAAACTTAAAAAGGCTAAAGCATGGAAAGACTCAAAAGTGCTAAAGCCTAGAGCTAAGTAGTAAGGCCCATGGGCCATGAATCATGATCCACGAATGATCATCCACGTGAAGTGCTCGCCTCATGGTCATGGGTAGCTTGTGCCAAAGAAACATCTAACTCATCCTCATTGGCATGCTGTTGCTGCACCTCATCCTCTTGTTGCTCTTCTTGTTGACTCATCTTCCACTTGATGAAGGGATCTGCCTTCTTGGTCACGCTCTTGCAAAGCATTCGCAAGTTCACGCTGATGAAGACAAGGTCATTGGCACGCTCTACCCCGAGTCGGTTTCTCTTCCTAGAGGCAGTCTGGCTGTAGGTGCTCCAAAGTTGCTCCAAGCAAGAGGAGTTGACAGCCTGGCTAAGTATGCAAATGGCCAGCTGTTGTAGCTCCGGTCCATCCAAACCAAAGTCCTCCCACCATAGAGTGGCACCAACTTTGGAGCGGTCGATCTGTGCATCATGACAACCATAGGAGCCATGAAATGACTTGTACATGGAAAGCTGGTCCCTAATCTTGCACCTAGACGATACATCGGGCATAAGACGGTCAAGATGATCCTCCACCCAATGCTCACCTCCCAGTCGCTCTCCTGCTTGTTGCCTTGGAATTCTGAGTCCATCACATAAGCTGCTGCATGCAATGGAGAGTAGTAGGAATTCCACCTTCCTAGACACAAAGCATGGATCTCCTCGTATTTGTTTACGTTAGCACGGATAGGAATTCCACCTTCCTAGACGGCATGGATCTCCTAGTATTTGTCTTCGTTAGGCACGAAGTCTTTCAATTTCTCTATCACGCGATCCATGGCCTCTTGGACCTTGCCTATGCATGGTTGCATAGCGTCTACAATCCTCAATAGGTGGACTATGGGCCTCACCATAGTATCCGTGGTCTTCACACTCTCCCACCAAGAGGCGTCACCTACCTGTAACCTACACTCTCGGCCAGTGTTTGTACGGCACTCTTGCATTGTCGACTAACTCATCACTAAGGAAAAGCCCCCTCAAAGCACCGCTACAATCCTTCAACCAGCCCAACATGAGGAAGTTGTAGGCAAACCGCATGTCGGAATATTTGAGGAGAGAGAGAGAGGACCTCTTGTTGAACTCATGCTAAAGTAGTTGGTGGTTGAGGACAAAGGAGACCATGGTGTTGGCCTCCTCAATGAGCGGGCTGATCCATGGCAATGCCCCTATGTCCTTGAGGAGGTTGTTTAGGCAATGAGCCATACAAAAGGACACCGTGACATGTCTATACATACCTTGGAGGATAGCTCCCGTCGCCCTATTCGTAACAAAGCCCACTACATGCTCGGGGCCAATGATCTCCATGGTGGCAGTCCACTAAGCCGTAAGCACATCCGTGCTCTTCCCGGTGCCAGATGCATCATGAGATGAGATGAACTACATCTCTCCACGGAAATATGCAACCACGCCATGAATACTCATCTTGCGGGTGTTGCTCCATCCATCCACAATGAGGGAGACTCCGTTTCTCTCCCATTGCCACTTTGTGCCGCTTTGTGTTGTCGGCCGCTTGCTCTACAATGCACTTCTCCTTCTCGAGCAATGTAGTGTGCAAGCTCTCGGATGAGGGGGGCATATAGGTTGAGCCATACTCCCCAATCTTCTTAACCATGGCCTTGAAGTATTCCGACCTATTCGTGAAAGCAATTTACTAATGAGAAGGGGACTAGTATGATGAAAACATGAACGATGAATTGGCGATGATCGATCACACTTACCTGAAGAAAGGCAATGTGGTCATGGAAGAGGGCCACCGCCATATCCACCTCCTCCATCAACTTGGGGTTCCAATTCTCCCCAAGTGTAAATTGTCGCTGTGGGCCCCAAGGGTTGAGAAGCCGTGGAGATGAAGGGTGCCGGCGTGCTGGATGGAGCAACATTCCGACTCGATGGTGAAGGTGATGGCGTGCATGATCCCGATCCACCACATGACTCCATCGTAGAGGCTTGAGTTCCTCTCCCCATCGTTGCGGGATCCATGGCCACTCGTGGCGTGCTTCTTGCCGCTATGACCGCCCTGTAGACGGCAAGCTTGTCGAGAAGTTCCCGTCTCTTTTCAGCCGTGACATTCATGCAAAACCACACCTCATGTCCACTCTCATGCAAGAGGTGGGCTCGCACTTTGTCGGCGCCACCCATTCGTCGGTACGAGCAAAGCTTGCATGCCCATGGCCGAGAACCGCCTCCATGAGTGGATGGGGTGTAGTTAACCTCCTCCCACTATGTCCATCCCGTCGTCCTTCTACAGGAAGCCCCAGCACGTGAGGAGGATGCCATGGTTGAAGATGGCTTGAGAGAGGGAGAGAGGCTTGAGGAAGAGAGACTAGAGACTAGAGTGCTTGTGTGAGAGGCTTGGAAGTTGGAAGAGAGACTAGAGTGCTTGTGTGAGAGGGTTGGAAGTTGAAAGAGGCTTGAGGGAGAGAGACTAGACTCTAGAGTGCTTGTGTGTGAGTGGCTTGCCGCTTGAAGCTTGAGGCTTGAGCAATGAGCAAAGACTCAAGAGACTTGAATTTCCTTGAAGGCTTGAAGGTGTGTGTGTGTGTGTGCTTGTTCTTATATAGATAGGCAAGAGGGAGAGGCAAGACTCAAGAGAAGACACAAGGGCCAAGGGCCAAGGCAAGAGGCCACTATGGGCCAAAATGACCCAAACACGCCCCCAAGACGGCGTCCCCCCAACGGCCAAAAAATGGTCAAAAAACGGTCACAAAATTGACCGTTGAAATGCGCAACGGCTAGCTACCGTCCCCCACACCGTCCCGGCTCAAAGCTGTCCCCGTCCCCCCGTCCCTTGTGAGGGACGCCTCCAGGGGGACATCTTTCCGTCCCCGTTTCTGCCGCGTCCCAGAACAGCGTCCCCGCGTCCCAGCCTCTCGTCCCCTGCATCCCCTATGACTATGGATCATCCGGGGTAGAGACAAGTTCAGCATCGACACCGACTCAACTATTCCTCAAGAGTGGCTGACTCCTACTCCAGACCCGACCCCCCCGGTGTGGCTAGGCGTGTTCACCATACACACCATCCTCATGGCGGTCCATGGAGCAGATGAGGAAAGAGTTCTGCTCACTTTTCCTATCCGATCCCATGGTAGACTAGAGAGATCAAAGCACCCCTTGGAGGATTTCAGAGGCTGCATCTTGCAGAGGGTGAGGGTGATTGGTTTTCGGGCACGGGCATGGCACATAGATCTAGCACCAGCCAAGGTGGCCAGGGAGAGACTTTGGCGGCTATGGATTCGGGAGTGCCGACCTCTCACATGGTTGCAGTGGGACCCTGGAGAGTGGACTTTGCTTGAGAGATAGATGGCACACCGGCAGCAACAGCACACTAGTAGTCCCAGGGCCTATCACAGTGTTTTCTTTCAGATTTCTGGAAGAGGCTTTGCGACAGCTTTCGGCCGAGACAGATCACTCTCTTTCTTTGGCTGATGGCACACAGTAATCTGGCGGTCGGTACTTGGCTGGCAGTCGCAAATCGGTCAGCAACTTGCCTGAGGTGCGGCCATCCTCGGGAGTCTCAGTGACATTGCCTTTGGGATTGCCCAAAGGCTCAACAAATTTGGTAGTGGATTCTCCGCATCTTCACTATGAACAGGGCATCAACCCGGATCACTACTTGGGGTACTGTCGCCTGGGCCACCGAGGCTAGAGTGGTCAGGACTTACGAGGAGAATGGGGGAGGACTAGCCCTGCAAGTCTCCCACCATTGTATTGCAACAGTACCAGCCACAACCCCCCCCCCCCCCCCCCCCCGGCAGGTGTCTGGCAACCACGCTCATGCCAGCGATGGGAGATTTGTAGTAGCATTGCAGCCTGGCACATCTAGCGTGCTAGATGCAGCAAGGCCATCGAGGGTACCCACACTTCGCCGGCTGAGACCATCACGAGCATATGGCTTGATAACATTCACACCCTCCGCGGTCAATGGGGGAAGTTGCAAGGAGGTTCTAACCGCATGCAGAAGCGGCGGGAAGCCTTCTTGAGACTTTGGAGACCTCACCCTTTCCTCATAGATAGAGGCAGCGACCCCCCACCTATATGATAGTTCCCCCCCCTCCCCCTCTATGAGATAGCCTTCTCCTCACAAACGGCCAACCGGAGGAGAAGCAGCCTTCTCCTCACAGACGGCCAGCCGGAGGAGAAGCATCTCGTCCCCTTTCATCATTTGTCTCCCGCCCTTATATGAGGTGAGACTGTATCTAGCCCGTCGTGGTGAGTCAGCCACTCCTGAGGAATAGCTAAGTCAATGTTACTGTTCAGCCTAACTCTACCGCGGATCCCTATCATGCCTCTCTTGCTCCTCCTAAGGTAACTGCCTGTGTGCAATTCCATCTCCGAGGGACCTCGCTGGTGTGACTTGGTTGAACACAGTGCTAATCAATACACTTAAATACACTTTGACTTGAAGGACACTTGCTCAAATACAAGAAGTAAATTGCTGAATTGACAAGAGACACACAATGAGCCAGAACGGCCGACCCCTCCCTTGAGTAAATTGTATTACTATTGGAGAAATTCAATACATAGCTTCACGGGCATCCATTGCCAAATCCTCCATGCCAATGCATATGAAATTCAGCATTTAGAAAACAATGGTATGTCGATGTAGATCACCAAGGAGCTGCCTTGATACCCGGCCCGACTTCAGTGCCCATATTCTCTACCATGGCTCTATGTTCTACCAAACAAGGTAGCAACATCTTCAAGAGCACATAGGACAAGAGAAATACTACACAGGGCGGCTAAACAAGGAGTCCTGCCCTTCTACTGAATAAGTAATGACAACACATTGTCCAATTAGCTTACCAGTCTTCATAGAAGTTGTTGCAAGTGGAAGCCTTCGCGTTGGAAGCTTTAGAATTGTTGATATCTTCGATTTGCCGCAATCCTTCGCGACAAAAGTTTTCAAGAGGATGAAGGGAACCCTGGGAAAGCTTCACCTATGGTTCAACTTGAGAAAGGAAGGCTGAAATCAGGGTTTTCAGCAAAAAGACCAAAAATTACAGTAAAAATGAGAGCTGTTTTGCTGAATTTCAGTCATTCGGAGTGAGTAGGAGAGTGATTAGCACTTGGAAACACTCTTGGAAGCTTGGAAAACACCCTAGCAAGTTGGATATGGCTATGGAGAGCTTGGAAATGGAGAGAAATGGTAGAAAAACAGAGTTTTCAGCCTCCAAAAATCCTCATGAAGAGAAGACACGAATTTTCTCTTAATAAGTAAGTGAATTGGGGTCCAATCAGGTGAGGGGACATGGGGAGATGCCCATTTATGAGTAAAAAGGGAGGATCGGGCCCTGGACATTGAGTCTTGTCCGCCTCGGGACTTCAGTTAGTGTGAACTTGGAAGCGGTCATAATTTATAAGTGACTTTTGGGAGCCCAAACTTTAATGAAGTGGGAACGCACTCACTTATAAATATTGGCTAAGTCCTAAGGGCTATTTGAGCCTAGATTGGGTAATACTTACCACCTGTTCACATGCCACACAACCATGTCAGCAGACAGTTTCACACGCACGGTTCACGAACGAGCGTCCCCTAGCCCGGAACTACACATAGGTCATGCAGGCATGAAAACAGCATGCAATTTCATTTGCAGGCAAGCACATAAAGATGCTATGCAATGCAGCATTGGCATGAGCAATTTCCGTTCATGAAACCATATAAGACCAGGTGTTTCCAGGCAAGTATATGCGATACCAAACCCAGTGGAAAGCCAATCCTCCAGGCGTTTCCGGGCAGGTACACAAAGGCAAAAGTCCCAGCGGAAAGCCAAGTCCTCAGATATTCCGGGGATGATAACGTCAAGTCCCAGCGGAATATCATATCCAACTATACAGCATGACACGTGTCAGTTACATGCATAGACACATTCCATAAGCCATGGACACCAATCCAATATGTACATAGTGTGAAAGCAAGAGTGAACCATTCGGGTGGCCAAATGGTGACATTCCCCCCCGCTTCTAAACAGTTGTCCGCAACTGAAATGCATCCAAATATGTCTGAAGTACATGCGGACAATCTTTGAAGAACTCTTCATCTACCCATTTAGCATCAATGGGAAGATAGTTCTTAAACTTCACAAGGTAACGCCTCACAACTTTGCCTGTGCAGAGCAGGCTTGCGTTCCTTGTGATACACAATCTGCTCTGGCTGCAAGATCTCCTCAAGTTCATCCACTTCTAGTGGATCCTCAATGACCATTTCACTGGGCTCCGGCCCTACATACTTGCGAAGGAGACTCACATTTTCTTGATCACTCGAAAAGGCCCATAGTACCTGGTTGCAAGCTTAGGATATGCACCCTCTTTGCCAGGCCTCTTTGCAAGTCTTGCTTTCTCAAATTTCAGCAATACCCAATCATTCTCTTTAACATCTAATTGCCTTCTATGCTTGTCGGCAGCCTTTTTATGCTTGTCTTGTGACCTTGCAATGGCTGTCCGCACCTGAGCAAAAGCAATATTCAAGTCTCTTACATACTCATCAGCTGCAAATATCTCATCCTTTGTGTGAAGGATGGGTGGCAAAACCACCTTACCATAAACAATCTCAAACGGGGCCTTTCTCGTAGATGCATGTACTGTGTTGTTGTATGCAAATTGCACAAGTGGTAAGTACTTCTCCCAAGAAGACTTCTGATCCGCCACATAACATTTCAAGAGATCCGACACAGCTGAATTTGCAGCCTCACTTTGCCCATCCGTTTGAGGGTGATAAGCTGATGAGAAGTCCAATTTAGTGCCCATATTATCAAATAAGGCCCGCCAAAAGAGACTTGTAGTCCTGGGATCTCTATCCCCCACAATGGACTTCGGCATTCCATGATGTTTGAACACTTGTGCAAGATATATTTTAACCATATGCTCAGCTTTGATGGTCTTTTTGACCGGCAAGAAATGAGCTTGCTTGCTAAACCTGTCTACAATTGTCCAAATTGCATCATTACCCTATTGGGTACGTGGCAAGTCCATAATGAAATCCATTGTAATACTTTCCCATGGCTGCGTGGGAATAGGCAATGGCTGAAGCAAACCTGGTGCCTTTTGCCTATCAAATTTGACCTTTTGACAGGTGATACATGCACGTACATGTGCCTCTATGTCCTTCCGCATACCTGGCCAAAAGAAATACCGCTCAATCATGTGCGTAGTAGGCATTATGCCTCTATGACCAGCATATGGAGGAGCATGGCACTCATCCAAAACCTTTTGCCTCATGTCAGACACCACACATAAGCAATTATCTTTCATGAGATAACCTTCTTTGATCACATATGAGGCATGTGCATGACCAGCCATCAAATCAGCCCAAATAGTGGCAAAATCAACATCCGTAGGATACAAATCACGCATGGTAGACAAGTCCCCATGAGAGGCAACCGAGATAGCTGCTACATACGGCTTTCGTGACAATGCATCGGCCACTACATTCTTCTTTCGCGGGGTGTGCAAGATCTGAAAATGAAACATAGAGAGGAAATTGGCCATTCTCATATGCTTCTCTGATAACTTAGTTTGAGTAAGAAAATACCTCAAACTCTGGTGATCTGTCTTCACAGTGAAATCAGCCCCAAGAAGGTAATGTTTCCATATAGTAAGTGCATGAATTACAGCCAAGAGCTCTTTCTCATAAATGCCAAGAGATAGCTCTGCATCATGCAATCTACGACTCTCATAAGCCACGGCATGTCCCTCTTGATTAAAGACAGCCCCTATGCAATTTCCGGATGCATGACATTCCACACAAAAAGGCTTTTGCAAATCCGGAACGATCAACACTGGACCATGAGTAGTTGCATGTTTCAGTTTGAGAAATGCATCTCTCTCTACATTAGTCCATTTGAAGACGGCCTTCTTCTTTGTCAAATCATGCAAAGAAGAAGCAATCCATGCAAAATGCCGAATGAACCTGCGGTAGTAAGAGCATAATCCAAGAAAACTACGGATCTCATGCACCGAACTCAATTCGGGCCAATTCCGAATTGCATCAATCTTTGCAGGATCCATCCGCACTCCATCTTTGGACACAATATGCCCAAGATAATGTATCTCTAACAAAAAGAACTCACTCTTCTTTGCATTTATGAAGAGTTTATGCTTATGGAGCTCTTCAAAAACAATAGCCAAATGAGCTTTATGCTCTTCTTCGGTCTTCGAGAAGACTAGGATGTCATCAAAGAAGACACCTGTAAATTTCCTGTACCCACGGAATATGCGATCCATCATTCTATTGCATGTAGCCGGGGCATTTGTAAGACCAAAAGGCATAACAAGATACTCATAAAGCCCAAATGCTGTCTTGAAAGCAGTTTTGTGTACATCCTCAGGCACTACACGCACTTGATGATATCCACTCTTGAGATCAATTCGGCTAAAGCATGCCGATCCATCCAACTTGTCAAGAATGTCGTCTATGCGTGGAATCGAAAACCGATTCTTGATGGTAAGCTTATTCAAAGCTCTATAATCCACACACATACGAAAGGATCCATCCTTCTTTTGAACTAAGAGGACGGGTGAACAATATGGGGAAGAGCTTGGCTGAACCAAACCCTTCTCAAGAAGCTCATTTACTTGCTTCATGATCTCCTCTTTTTGGGATGCACTTACACGATAGGCTGGCCTATTAGGTGGTGAGCTACCCGGCACAAGATCAATGCGATGATCTTCCGGTAACTCATCACCAAAACAATCATTGTGCTCTTGCAAAAATTTCAACCTATCATTACAAAGAGTGTTTACATGTACATCATTTTTCTCAACAGGATCTCGTACAAAAATCAAGTACGCAAAAATACTCGTTTTCATTACTTTCTTAATTTGTACATTAGATACAAGGGGAATGGTATCACCCTCTTCACCAGCATCAATTACATGTTCTCGGCCTTTATGCATGAAGGTGATCCTGTTAGTCTTGTAAGCCTTGCACGGATCAATACGTGTATGCCAAGGCTTTCCAAGCAATACATCACAGCCATTCAAAGGCGCCACAAGAAAATCCTCGTGATCCACATAGCCTTGAATGTGTATGTGCAACTTGCCAAAAATAGGCATGACCTGCACTTCTCTACCAACAAAGGCAGCCCCTGCTTCAATTTGAGGACCCATGTCCTCCACTTCAATACCCAAAGCAGCTGCTATCTAAGTGGATATGAAATTCTCCGTTGCACAATCATCAAACATAAACAAAGCGGGTTGATTCTTGAGTTGTCCACAAGCTTTACATACAACCCTATCTTTGCTATCATGTGAAGTGTTGCCCTGTACATCCGGAACCATATGCACATTAGGCTTCGGTACATCAGCATTTTCAGCTTTGTTCTTCTTATTTGGGCATGCTCTTGCCATGTGCTCAGTGCTGCCACAAGTAAAGCATTTGCCTTCACACATATATTGCTCCTTCTTCTCAACACTAATACCAAAGTTTGCCGGCTTATAAGGGCGCTTTTTAGCAAACTTATTTTCAGCTTTTGGACCTGATTTGGCTTGATTTTGGTCTCTTTTAGGTGGCTGTCCATCATTTTGCAGGTTTTGGACAGCCCTCTGTTTGCCTTGAAATGAGGGTTTAGCCTTATTGGATCGACTCAATTTGAGTTCCAATTGCTCGGTGGCGGTGGCGGCTGCGATTAATTGGTGTAAGGTATGACCAGGATACATTTGTAATCCTGCTTTGTACACGGGTTGCAATCCCGATTGAAACCTTCTCTTCCTTTCCGCCTCAGTGACATGCATAAATGGAGACACCTCCAAAGAGCACTTTCCAAAACTTTTGTACATATGCATTTACAGATTCCCCCTCATTTTGCTTTACCCAATCCCACTTCATTATTATCTCATTCAATGCATTGGGAGGCAAGAATTGAGCATAGAACCTCTCCTTGAACTCTTCCCATGATCTAACAGGATTCGGTGAGAGCTTCTCCGTGAGCCACCAATGGGCAGCAGTGCCTTTCATGAACATGCTTACATGCCGGATCATGGATTTATGAGTGAAACCCTCATCATTGAAAGCAATATCAAACTGGGCAATAAAAGCAAGTGCCTTTGATGCATCATATTCCCCATGATATGTGTCAAACTTCACGGATTTGTCTCCGGCTTTGAAGTCACGAGACTTTGATGCATGTGTGTGCATCTCAACATGTTTTCCCCCATGTTTATCCATTGGGACAGCCCCTGTGTGACTGGCATCATTTTAGGACCAAAAGGTGATGCATAAGGGATAGATACATGTGCCCTGTAAGCATGAGGCATGGTTGGCCCCTCAACATGCATTGATACATTTTCAGCCATAGCTTCTCCCTTACGAGCACACTCGAAGGCATGAGTGACATGAGAGATACGCGGAATACCTGCACCGACAAAAAATTGCAGCCCATGTTGCATGTGTTGTGCATGTACATTTTCAGCCGGCAATGGCATTTGACATACATTTTGACCACTGCCATAAACATTGTATCCTTCACACGGGCTACATGAGGTATTCCTGCATGGCGTGAAGTCACTGATTGTTCCTCTCCCATCGCATGGAGATTCATCCTCTTAGACATAAGTTCTTGTTCGGGCACTTGTGGGGACTCCAAGACATGTGGGATGGTTGCCTTTTCTGCATAGGCATCCTCGGTACGAGCCAACCATGCACGTGCTGCATCCCTCGGTTGCATGTGCAACTCTTGAGCAATCATTGCCATTGCATGAATTCAGCTTTCTTGGCCTTCAAACGATCATGTACCAATGGATCCTCGCGACGATAGAGATTCAATTCTTCTTGTTGTGCATGGAGAAGAGCCTGCATACGAGTAAGTTCAGCCCTCAAGACTACGGACTCTTCTTCTTGCATCTTCTGCCACGGGACGGCTGTCCCACATATTCATGTTCCCTATTGTGCACCACATGAGTTTGCTCATCCTGTAAAGCATTGGAGGCATGCATTTCATTGTCCCTGCGTCTTGTATTAGCATCTCCAATATTCATTGTATGGCTGTCCATAATGTTCTAAGCGTAGAGATAGCTAGTGTTCACGGTGATCGTCTCTCACGATAGAAGTGAAAGAGAACCTTATGCTCTGATACCAATGTGACTTGGTTGAACACAATGCTAATCAATACACTTAAATACACTAAGATTTGAAGGACACTTGCTCAAATACAAGAAGTAAATTGCTGAATTGACAAGAGACACACAATGAGCCGGAACGGCCGACCCCTCCCTTGAGTAAATTGTATTACTATTGGAGAAATTCAATACATAGCTTCACGGGCATCCGTTGCCAAATCCTCCATGCCAATGCATATGAAATTCAGCATTTAGAAAACAATGGTATGTCGATGTAGATCACCAAGGAGCTACCTTGATGCCCGGCCCGACTTCAGTGCCCATATTCTCTACCATTGGCTCTATGTTCTACCAAGCAAGGTAGCAACATCTTCAAGAGCACATAGGACAAGAGAAATACTACACAGGGCGGCTAAACAAGGAGTCCTGCCCTTCTACTGAAAAAGTAATGACAACACATTGTCCAATTAGCTTACCAATCTTCATAGAAGTTGTTGCAAGCGGAAGCCTTCGCGTTGGAAGCTTTAGAAGTGTTGATATCTTCGATTTGCCGCAATCCTTCGCGACAAAAGTCTTCAAGAGGATGAAGGGAACCCTGGGAAAGCTTCCCCTATGGTTCAACTTGAGAAAGGAAGGCTGAAATTAGGGTTTTCAGCAAAAAGACCAGAAATTACAGCAAAAATGAGAGCTTTTTTGCTGAATTTCAGTCATTGGGAGTGAGTAGGAGAGTGATTAGCACTTGGAAACACTCTTGGAAGCTTGGAAAACACCCTAGCAAGTTGGGTATGGCTATGGAGAGCTTGGAAATGGAGAGAAATGGTGGAAAAACAGAGTTTTCAGTCTCCAAAAATCCTCATGAAGAGAAAACACGAATTTTCTCTTAATAAGTAAGTGAATTGGGGTCCAATCAAGTAAGGGGACATAAGGAGATGCCCATTTATGAGTAAAAAGGGAGGATCAGGTCCTGGACATTGAGTCTTGTCCGCCTCGGGACTTCAGTGAGTGTGAACTTGGAAGCGGTCATAATTTATAAGTGACTATTGGGCGCCCAAACTTGTCTGCCTCGGGACTTCAGTGAGTGTGAACTTGGAAGCGGTCATAATTTATAAGTGACTATTGGACGCCCAAACTTTAATGAAGTGGGAACGCACTCACTTATAAATATTGGCTAAGTCCTAAGGGCTATTTGAGCCTAGATTGGGTAATACTTACCACCTGTTCACATGCCACACAACCATGTCAGCGGACAGTTTCACACGCACGGTTCACGGGCGGGCGTCCCCTAGCCCGGAACTACACATAGGTCATGCAAGCATGAAAACAGCATGCAATTTCATTTGCAGGCAAGCACATAAAGATGCTATGCAATGCAGCATTAACATGAGCAATTTCCGTTCATGAAACCATATAAGACCAGGCGTTTCCAGGCAAGTATATGCGATACCAGACCCAGTGGAAAGCCAATCCTCCAGGCGTTTCCGGGCAGGTACACAAAGGCACAAGTCCCAGCGGAAAGCCAAGTCCTCCAAATATTCGGGGCATGATAACGTCAAGTCCCAGCGGAATATCATATCCAACTATACAGCATGACACGTGTCAATCACATGCATAGGCACATTCCATAAGCCATGGACACCAATCCAATATGTACATAGTGTGAAAGCAAGAGTGAACCATTCGGGTGGCCAAATGGTGACAGCTGGTCCCATGCTCAAGGTGCCCCAGGATATATGCGGTCGGGCCCCTAGCATGTGGCCACTGGGTAAACCGATCAAGGGGTTCCAGACCAAAGGCTGCCGAAGCTGCTCCTCTATGGCAACTGGAACAATTTGTCTGAGGATTGGCCTAAGATGATCCCAAGCACGAAGTAGACTGGCTGTGAATCTGTCCTCAAAGGCAGGACTAAAACCACGAGCTCGCATCTCTATGAAGATCCATCTAGTACTCTGCGGCCACGGGCTCCCAAGGCTTGGAGTGCGAGCTGAAATCCGGGCCAAGAGGAAATCCTTCCAAGGCTCACCACCGGGTATGAGTCCTCTGACAATAAACTTGCCCAGCAAGGCACAGTTCTGTATAGCGGGATCGATGAGGCCAAGCCCGCCTCTGCTATGTGGCTGAATGATCACTCTCCATGCCACTTTGGCCCTGGCTCGCCTCCCATCACTTCCGGCCCACAAGAAGTTCCGGATCAAACATAGTACCTAGCCAATACATGCCCGAGAAAAGGCCCAGCATGAAGTGATGTACCGCATGGTGGCAGGCAGTACATGGTTTGCCACCACCACTTTGCCGGCTAAGGATAGCCTTACCGAGCTCCAATATAAAAGCTTCTTCCAAATACTTAGAAGAAGCGGAGCGAGCTGCTGCACGGGGGAGATATCAATGCCAACCTGGCAACCGAGGTAGCGGACTGGAGTGCCCCTCGTGATCCACTGGAAAGCCTCAACTAGTCACCAAGTGAGGGCAGGTGCTGACCCCACCCAAAAACCACGACTTGTGCCACTTGATCTGCGCTCCTGATGCACGGCAAAAAATCTCTATTGCCTCCGTGAATCTCTCGAGATTCCCAACATCTCCTACAAGGTAGGCTATTGTGTCGTTTGCAAACTCTGAGTCCAGCAGCTATTCCTACGTGTGGAGGGGAAGGCACAAACCTTGAAGTCCGGTCTTCTAGGCGTAGTGAAATCTACTCATGGCCTTGGCGACAAATAGAAAGAGGTATGGTGCCTGAGGACATCCCTGTCGAACCGAGCGAGAAAGGGGAAATCTGTCGCCTCGGGCTCCCTGAATGAGAACATAGTTGTGTGATGCTAAATAAAGTCCTGAGACTCCACGAATCCACTCCATGTGGAATCCCATCTAGCTCACTCTGCCCTCCAGAAAGCTCCAATCCACCCTAAGATAAGCTTTCTCAAAGTCTAGGAGTAGCACAATGAGGTCCTGTTGCCGCATCCTGACCGAAGTTGTCGCCTCCCAAAAGGTAAATATAGATGTTGTCCAAAATGCTCTGATGCTAAACAAAACCAGTCTGAGTGTCGTGGATCAAGTCTAGGAGAGAAGGTTGAAGTCGCCTGCTGATGGCCTTGGCCAAAATCTTATAGGCCATCCCTAGAAGGGTGATGGGTCTCCATGGCCGGATCTTCAATCTATCACAACCCTCCTTGGGAATCAAATGTATCAAGCCCCGCGTGAGCCTCTCTGGCATGGCACCTATGAGCATAATCTCATTGAAGGCAACACGAAGGCCACCTTCCATGAGGTCCCAATGGCGAAGAAAGAAAGAGACAGGAAGCCCATCCGCCCCCAAGCAATTTCCCTTGGGTAATGCCGTCACCGCCTCCGCCAGCTCCTCTGAAGTGAAAGGGGTCAATAAGAAAGACCGAAGGGAGGGGGGAACATCCTCTCTCGTGTGCCTCCACACTCTCGCGCACGTCCATCTACCTGGGGAGATAATGGGGCACCAATGAAAAGAGATGGGAAGAAATCCATAGCGATGGCTCTCACACGTGGGGGATAAAATTCAATAGCTCCATCATGCCCACGCAGCTTGCAAATATCGTCTCTCCTCCTCTGGGGGCCTGTGATCCGCCTATCTGATCGAGAGAAGCTAAGACTCCCATGGCTGCACCTAAACTCTAGGAGATGCCAAGGGTGCTGTCCCCTAAGAATCAGTATCATCTCCTCCCAGGCAGAGTACTCCACGCTTGAGATTGTGGCCGTGCCACCTCCAAATCTGTCCTCTACTTCCTCTATCATATTGAAGTCACCGCCCATACACCAAAAATCAGCCTGAGGCAAGGCCTGCGGGACAGTGCTCCAAAAGATAGCTCTACCTGCAGCAGCATTCGGGGCATAAATGTTGAGGAAGCCAACGCTATCCTCACCAATCAGAATGGTAACCCACTAAGCACGTCCTGGAACTATGACTCCTGATCCTATCACAAACGGCAGAAGCTGCTCACTGACAAAGAGAGACACTCCTCCCTGCATCCCTGAAGGGCCAAAGGATGGGGACCAAAAAGAATGACTCCTGCCTGGAAAAATGTTCCCGCAGCGGCGTGTGCGCCCCTCAGTAAGGTGATGCTCCTCGAGGAAAAGAATGTTGATAGGTCCTCCCACCATAGCTCGTTGAAGCTCTCCTCTAAGACGCCTCGTCTCTGAAAGCACTAAGCCCCCCCTAAACCCGGAATGTTCCATGAGACAATCCTCATATCAATCTCTTTGTGAGGTGGAACTATCAGAGCTGCCCTCCACTCGAACAGTCTTGGGCGCGGGTTTAGACGGGGAATAGTCACAATATGTCCTAGTGCGAAGTTGCGCCAAGTGGGCGTGGATCATGCCCTCCATGTACTGCCACTCTGTCCAAGCGTGAGAGTATGCATACTCCGTGCTCCATCGATCACAATGAAGATACCTATAAGAAGGGGAGAGAGGTACTGCGATAGAGGTATGCATGAACACAAAAAGTAGCACCTCGAGGCTGGAAGTCACCATCTCTACTTCCTAGTCTGTGGCCTGATCCACCAAGCTCCATCCTGGCCAGAGGCCATAGATGAGTAAGAACGTCGATGATGCGGAGATCTTGAAGACGGTGCGATAGCTCAACTGCCTGGCCCTTAATGGTAGCGGCCACCAACTCTGGATCCCACTCTATCCCGGGGACTAACTCAAGGGGAAAGAGAAGATCATCGCGCCATTCTCTGGCGTAGAGTGTCTAGAGTGGTGGAAGACCACACATCCGAATAGAGGCTACAGTCTTCTCAAACCTATCTGTCCCTTCGTCGGAAGACACCAGAAGAAACTATAATCCACAAGCTGCCCCAAGATCTTGGGGGGACCGCCTGGAGACTCAGGTGCGAGAGCCCTCACCGGTGAGGCCGCAATGATCATCTCCACCGGCTCTAAGAAACGATGAACTAGGTGACGAATGGAACTCGCCGGTTGTCTCCTCTCCAGATCAAGGGCTGCAGGGGACCGATGGGGATGCTCTGGAGAGGCGGAAGGGGGGGGGATGGTGGGCAGGCATGGAAGAAGAGGAAGGGGCAGATGGAAGGGGGGGGGGGGGGGGGGACCATCGGGAGCGGTCTCCTAGACTAGCGCCAAGGGCAAGCTCTGGCCAAATGACCCATTTGCCTGCAAATGAAGCATTGGCCTAGAAGGAAGGAATACTCCACTCTCTCATAATGGGGTCGCCCCAAAGGCTGGGAATAGATATCATGTGAGGCACAGAATCCGACGAGGCAACACATATGCTGAGAGATGGAATCTCGGCTGCTTGTGCGAGGGCCGAGGGCAGCAGTGGGGGGGGGGATTCCATCACTCTCCCGATGGCACCACCAATCACCGAGAGGAGAGGAAGGTATTCCTTCCTGAGGCCTCAAAAGCAGACTGTCACAGGAAAGCCTGAAACTCCAGCTAGAGGGTCGGATGTCGGGTAGAAGCCATGCTACCACCATGCAAAGAAGGCCTCGGCCGTACGCAACGAAACAAGGCTCAACTGCATGACACGATCAGACACCGCTGGTGAATCGAACTCAACCTAATAGTAGCCACGTCCCAATGGATGAATATCTGTGATATTTGCAGGCGCACCTAGGAGGCTAGCCTAAAGAAGATCTCTGAGTTGGCCACGTGCGGGGCGGCTACCGACAATCTTGCTGCATACCAAGGTGGAGGCCTGTAGGGATGCTACAATCGTAGCGAGAAGCTGCAGGTCCGCTTCAGAAAACGAAAGGCAGGTAACGGCGGCCTCAATCAGGGGAGACAGAGCTGCTGCCATGGAGTCCTCCTGGGGACGAAGACCAGAAGAGGCCGAAACTTGCCGAAAATAAAGAAAAAGCCCACATGCTGAGGGTGCTGCCGCCGACGATGAAGGAAGAAGGGGGAGCGACAAGACAAGAGGCGCGAGAGGGGGGGGGGGTGTGCTGACGGGAGAGGAGGGGATGAAGGGAAGAAAAAGGGAGGGGCGCAAGGAGGAGGGAGGAGGCGCAGGCGGGAACAGAGGGAGAGAAAAGAGGAAAGGGGGGGGGGGGGGGGAAGGGGGGGGTGTTGAGATATCGAGCTCATCTAGTGAGGCGGTGGACACTGATGACCCGCCTGGGGGATAGGCCCCACACTTACACCACTGGCATGGTTGGTGAGATCATGGGTGATATGCGGCCAGTGGGATGACAGGCTGTGTGACAGCCATTCTAGAGACTGGCATAGTTATAGCGCCAGCTCATTTAGTTGGGTTCACAATATAGAGAACCCGTGTATGTATTGTACGACACCTCCCTGCTTGAAAAGGTCTTCTCCATCTCAACCATGGATCCCACGACCCTTTCCCAAACAGCAGTAGGGCTGTACCAAACCATATGTCCTTCTTGCAGTCACAGCTTGCATGTAACCTCGAGAAAACTAGAACCTGTTCACATGAATCCAAAGACATGCTTTCCACACGAAACCAAAGACCTGTATCTCATAAACCATAGACCTGTATCCATAAACCATAGGCCTGTATCCTCAATACCAAAGTCCTGTTTCTTCACGAAAGGCCAATGTCCTGTTTCCATAACACATAAATCCTCATATGCACCATCGGTCACGATGCCAAAAATCCACAGAGAGAAAGATAGAGGACGTGTCAAGCAATCCCTGAATACACATGAGTCCAAGATAAAGAGCAACACACATCTCTTTCAAGAACATCATCCTATGCATATATAGCCTGATCCTCTGTATCCTAATCTCGTAAACAAAACTTGCTTGCAAAGAGAGAGAGAGAGAGAGAGAGAGAGAGACCCCTTGGCTATTAGCCTCTCGATGCCTCCTTCAGCTCACCTTCTTTCAAGAGAGTTAGAGAGAGAGAGACCCACGCTGACTGCTTCCACACATGCAGCCTCCTGGCGTAGAGAGCCTCCCATCTGACCCTCGTCTGACTGCCATATTGTCTACAGAGAAACTCTTGCCTCACGCTTGCCTGGCTACCCATCACTGGTTGCCCCTCTAGTTGCCTACTTGGCTGCCCTATACTGCCCATCTGTAGTCCACAACCGGCAGTAGCATCACACTTGGCGGCAGCAGCGGCTCATCTGGCGATAACAGCTGGCGGCAGCAACACATGCAATAGCATCAACGCGGCAGTAACAGTCTCGACGACAGCAACTGCGGTACCCGGCGGCATGACTGTACCCGACGGCGGTGTGGCTCGGTTGTACCCAGGGGCGGCGCACGGCAGTAGGCGGCGGCGGCAGCACGGCTGTACTTGACTGCAGCGCCAGCACGGTGGCAGTACCCAACTGCAGCAGCAGCATCGGAGCGGTACCTGGCGGTACCCGACTGCAGCGGCAGCGACAGTACCGAACAGCGGCTACGACGGCTCCTAGCCCGACGGTGGTACCTGACGGCAGCGGCGCGTCTATATCCGACGGCAACGGCACTGTACCCGACAGCACGGCTGTACCTGGCAGCCACCTTCCCCCACAGCGATCACCCACGGCTTCACCACCACCCCTCCTCCTTCGAATCTCTGCCACCTTCCCTTATATAAAGAAAGGATAAAAACGCCAAAAAACAAAGGTTTTAAAAACGCATGCTTTTCAAATATTATTTTTATCCTTCAAAGGTTTAAAAACCTTGACTTTAAAAATCGTTTTTGTCCCCTTCCACACTTGGGCTGGCCACACTTATAGGTTTCCTTTTCACATTCAAACTTGATGCTTGTCCACACTGTGTCCTGTGCCTGTGCCTGTGCCCGTGCCCGTGCCCGTGCCCACCTGCTCGTTGTCCAGAGGGAAAAACACAGGGTAGTAACATGGTTTTTGACCAAGAATGGTGCTTTGTTCGATGCCAATTTTAGGAACCCTGTTCGCATGTATCCATCAACCTGTCCATGAGTCCGGGCCTAAGTTCCATCATGTGAAAAGAGCTACGAGGGCCAAATAGTTACAGCTACCTTCAACTGCAACTCATAGCTGCCACATGCATCATGCAGTTCGATGATTCACACATTGCATTCCCATATGACCTCACCATCAAGGATGCATGAGAGGCCCGCCACTTCTCCTCCTCCAAACGACCACCCAACACCCCAGAAACGACGACGACGACGATGGCAGGGATGACAATACTACCCCCTATCCCGGAGCACCCGATCCCTCTGCCTGCCACTCACATCCTCCTCTGCCTCCACCCCCACTGTAACTTGGTTGAACACAATGCTAATCAATACACTTAAATACACTAAGATTTGAAGGACACTTGCTCAAATACAAGAAGTAAATTGCTGAATTGACAAGAGACACACAATGAGCCGGAACGGCCGACCCCTCCCTTGAGTAAATTGTATTACTATTGGAGAAATTCAATACATAGCTTCACGGGCATCCATTGCCAAATCCTCCATGCCAATGCATATGAAATTCAGCATTTAGAAAACAATGGTATGTCGATGTAGATCACCAAGGAGCTGCCATGATGCCCGGCCCGACTTCAGTGCCCATATTCTCTACCATTGGCTCTATGTTCTACCAAGCAAGGTAGCAACATCTTCAAGAGCACATAGGACCAGAGAAATACTACACATGGCGGCTAAACAAGGAGTCCTGCCCTTCTACTGAATAAGTAATGACAACACATTGTCCAATTAGCTTACCAATCTTCATAGAAGTTGTTGCAAGCGGAAGCCTTCGCGTTGGAAGCTTTAGAAGTGTTGATATCTTCGATTTGCCGCAATCCTTCGCGACAAAAGTCTTCAAGAGGATGAAGGGAACCCTGGGAAAGCTTCAACTTGAGAAAGGAAGGCTGAAATTAGGGTTTTCAGCAAAAAGACCAGAAATTACAGCAAAAATGAGAGCTGTTTTGCTGAATTTCAGTCATTGGGAGTGAGTAGGAGAGTGATTAGCACTTGGAAACACTCTTGGAAGCTTGGAAAACACCCTAGCAAGTTGGGTATGGCTATGGAGAGCTTGGAAATGGAGAGAAATGGTGGAAAAACAGAGTTTTCAGCCTCCAAAAATCCTCATGAAGAGAAAACACGAATTTTCTCTTAATAAGTAAGTGAATTGGGGTCCAATCAGATGAGGAGACATAAGGAGATGCCCATTTATGAGTAAAAAGGGAGGATCAGGTCCTGGACATTGAGTCTTGTCCGCCTCGGGACTTCAGTGAGTGTGAACTTGGAAGCGGTCATAATTTATAAGTGACTATTGGGCGCCCAAACTTTAATGAAGCGGGAACGCACTCACTTATAAATATTGGCTAAGTCCTAAGGACTATTTGAGCCTAGATTGGGTAATACTTAGCACCTGTTCACATGCCACACAACCATGTCAGCGGACAGTTTCACACGCACGGTTCACGGACGGGCGTCCCCTAGTCCGGAACTACACATAGGTCATGCAAGCATGAAAACAGCATGCAATTTCATTTGCAGGCAAGCACATAAAGATGCTATGCAATACAGCATTGGCATGAGCAATTTCCGTTCATGAAACCATATAAGACCAGGCGTTTCTAGGCAAGTATATGCGATACCAGACCCATTGGAAAGCCAATCCTCCAGGCGTTTCCGGGCATGTACACAAAGGCACAAGTCCCAGCGGAAAGCCAAGTCCTCCAGATATTCCGGGCATGATAACGTCAAGTCCTAGTGGAATATCATATCCAACTATACAGCATGACACGTGTCAATCACATGCATAGGCACATTCCATAAGCCATGGACACCAATCCAATATATACATAGTGTGAAAGCAAGAGTGAACCATTCGGGTGGCCAAATGGTGACATTCCCCCCCGCTTCTAAACAGTTGTCCGCAACTGAAATGCATCCAAATATGTCTGAAGCACATGCGGGCAATCTTTAAAGAACTCTTCATCTACCCATTTAGCATCAATGGAAAGATAGTTCTTAAACTTCACAAGGTACTATGGGCCTTTTCGAGTGATCTTCTCAATCACTCGAAAAGGCCCATATTACCTGGTTGCAAGCTTAGGATATGCACCCTCTTTGCCAGGCCTCTTTGCAAGTCTTGCTTTCTCAAATTTCAGCAATACCCAATCATTCTCTTTAACATCCAATTGCCTTCTATGCTTGTCGGCAGCCGTTTTATGCTTGTCTTGTCACCTTGCAATGGCTGTCCGCACCTGCGCAAAAGCAATATCCAAGTCTCTTACATACTCATCAGAGCTGCAAATATCTCATCCGTTGTGCGAAGGATGGGTGGCAAAACCACCTTACCATAAACAATCTCAAACGGGGCCTTTCCCGTAGATACATGTACTGTGTTGTTGTATGCAAATTCCACAAGCGGTAAGTACTTCTCCCAAGAAGACTTCTAATCCGCCACATAACATTTCAAGAGATCCAATACAACTGAATTTGCAACCACCGTTTGAGGGTGATAAGCTGATGAGAAGTCCAATTTGGTGCCCATATTATCAAATAAGGCCTGCCAAAAGAGACTTGTAGACCTGGGATCTCTATCTCCCACAATGGACTTCGACATTCCATGATGTTTGAACACTTGTGCAAGATATATTTTAACCATATGCTCAGCTTTGATGGTCTTTTTGACCGGCAAGAAATGAGCTTGCTTGCTAAACCTGTCCACAATTGTCCAAATTGCATCATTACCCTGTTGGGTATGTGGCAAGTCCATAATGAAATCCATTGTAATACTTTTCCATGGCTGCGTGGGAATAGACAATGGCTGAAGCAAACCTGGTGCCTTTTGCCTATCAAATTTGACCTTTTGACAGGTAATACATGCACGTACATGTGCCTCTATGTCCTTCCGCATACCTGGCCAAAAGAAATATTGCTCAATCATGTGCGTAGTAGGCATTATGCCTCTATGACCAGCATATGGAGGAGCCTGGCACTCATCCGAATATTTTTGCCTCATGTCAGACACCACACATACGCAATTATCTTTCATGAGATAACCCTCTTTGATCACATATGAGGCATGTGCATGACCAGACATCAAATCAGCCCAAATTGTGGCAAAATCAACATCCGTATGATACAAATCACGCATGGTAGACAACTCCCCATGAGAGGCAACCGAGATAGCTGCTACATACGGCTTTCGTGACAATGCATCGGCCACTACATTCTTCTTTCCCAGGGTGTGCAAGATCTGAAAATGAAACATAGAGAGGAAATTGGCCATCCTCATATGCTTCTCTGACAACTTGGTTTGAGTAAGAAAATACCTCAAACTCTGGTGATCTGTCTTCACAGTGAAATCAGCCCCAAGAAGGTAATGTTTCCATATAGTAAGTGCATGAATTACAGCCAAGAGCTCTTTCTCATAAATGCCAAGAGATAGCTCCGCATCATGCAACCTACGACTCTCATAAGCCACGGCATGTCCCTCTTGATTAAGGACAGCTCCTATGCAATTTCCAGATGCATCACATTGCACACAAAAAGGCTTTTGCAAATCCGGAACGATCAACACTGGACCATGAGTAGTTGCATCTTTCAATTTGAGTAATGCATCTCTCTCTACATTAGTCCATTTGAACACGGCCTTTTTCTTTGTCAAATCATGCAAAGGAGAAGCAATCCATGTAAAGTGCCGAATGAACCTGCGGTAGTAAGAGCATAACCCAAGAAAACTACGGATCTCATGCACCAAACTCAATTCGGGCCAGTTCCGAATTGCATTAATCTTTACAGGATCCATCCGCACTCCATTTTTGGACACAATATACCCAAGATAATGTATCTCTGACAAGAAGAACTCACTCTTCTTTGCATTTATGAAGAGTTTATGCTTATGGAGCTCTTCAAAAACAATAGCCAAATGAGCTTTATGCTCTTCTTCGGTCTTCGAGAAGACTAGGATGTCATCAAAGAAGACACCTGTAAATTTCTTGTACCCACGGAATATGCGATCCATCATTCTATTGAATGTAGCCGGGGCATTTGTAAGACCAAAAGGCATAACAAGATACTCATAAAGCCCAAATGCTGTCCTGAAAGCAGTTTTGTGTACATCCTCAGGCACTACACGCACTTGATGATATCCACTCTTGAGATCAATTCGGCTAAAGCATGCTGATCCATCCAACTTGTCAAGAATGTCGTCTATACGTGGAATCGAAAATCGATTCTTGATGGTAAGCTTATTCAAAGCTCTATAATCCACACACATACGAAAGGATCCATCCTTCTTTTGAACTAAGAGGACGGGTGAACAATATGGGAAAGAGCTTGGCTGAACCAAACCCTTCTCAAGAAGCTCATTTACTTGCTTCATGATCTCCTCTTTTTGGGATGCACTTACATGATAGGCTGGCCTATTAGGTGGTGAGCTACCCGGCACAAGATCAATGCGATGATCTTCCGGTAACTCATCACCAAAACAATCATTGTGCTCTTGCAAAAATTTCAACCTATCATTACAAAGAGTGTTTACATGTACATCATTTTCCTCAACAGGATCTCGTACAAAAATCAAGTACGCAAAAATACTCTTTTTCATTACTTTCGTAATTTGTACATGAGATACAAGGGAAATGGTATCACCCTCTTCACCAGCATCAATTACATGTTCTCGGCCTTTATGCATGAAGGTGATCCTGTTAGTCTTGTAAGCCTTGCACGGATCAATACGTGTATGCCAAGGCTTTCCAAGCAATACATCACAGCCATTCAAAGGCGCCACAAGAAAATCCTCATGATCCACATAGCCTTGAATGTGTATGCGCAACTTGCCAAAAATAGGCATGACCTGCACTTCTCTACCAACAAAGGCAGCCCCTGCTTCAATTTAAGGACCCATGTCCTCCACTTCAATACCCAAAGCAGCTGCCATCTGAGTGGATATGAAATTCTCCGTTGCACAATCATCAAACATAAACAAAGCGGACTGATTCTTGAGTTGTCCACAAGCTTTACATACAACCCTATCTTTGCTATCATGTGAAGTGTTGCCCTGCACATTCGGAACCATATGCACATTAGGCTTCGGTACATCAGCATTTTCAGCTTTGTTCTTCTTATTTGGGCATGCTCTTGCCATGTGCTCAGTGCTACCACAAGTAAAGCATTTGTCTTTACGCATATATTGGCCTTATTGGATCCACTCAATTTGAGTTCCAATTGCTCGGTGGCGGTGGCGGCTACGATTAATTGGTGTAAGGTATGACCACGATACATTTGTAGTCCCGCTTTGTACACGGGTTGCAATCCCGATTGAAACCTTCTCTTCCTTTCCGCCTCGGTGACAAGCATAAATGGAGACACCTCCAAGAGCACTTTCCAAAACTTTTGTACATATGCATTTACCGATTCCCCCTCATTTTGCTTTACCCAATACCACTTCATTATTATTTCATTCAATGCATTGGGAGGCAAGAATTGAGCATAGAACCTCTCCTATTTTTAGCCATAGCTTCTCCCTCATGAGCACACTCGAAGGCATGAGTGGCATGAGAGATACGCGGAATACCTGCACCAACAAAAAATTGCAGCCCATGTTGCATGTGTTGTGCATGTACATTTTCAGCCGGCAATGGCATTTGACATACATTTTGACCACTGCCATAAACATTGTATCCTTCACGGGCTACATAAGGTATTCCTACATGGCGTGAAGTCACTGATTGTTCCTCTCCCATAGCATGGGGATTTATCCTCTTAGACATAAGTTCTTGTTCGAGCACCAATGGGGATTCCAAGACATGTGGGATGGTTGCCTTTTCTGCATAGGTGTGGAATGGTTGCCTTTTCTGCATAGGCATCCTCGGTACGAGCCAAGTATGCACGTGCTGTATCCCTCGGTTGCATGTGCAACTCTTGAGCAATCATTGCCATTGCATGATCCATATAAGATTCAGCTTTCTTGGCCTTCAAACGATCATGTACAAATGGATCCTCGCGGCGATAGAGATTCAATTCTTCTTGTTGTGCATGAAGAAGAGCCTGCATACGAGTAAGTTCAGCCCTCAAGACTATGGACTCTTCTTCTTGCATCGTCTCTTTGCCACGGGACGGTTGTCCCACATATTCAAGTTCCCTATTGTGCACCACATGCGTTTGCTCATCCTGTAAAGCATTGGAGGGATGCATTTCATTGTCCCTACCTCTTGTATTAGCATCTCCAACATTCATTGTATCATGTATGGCTGTCCATAATGTTCTAAGCGTAGAGATAGCTAGTGTTCAAGGTGATCGTCTCTCACGATAGAAGTGAAAGAGAACCGTATGCTCTGATACCAATGTAACTTGGTTGAACACAATGCTAATCAATACACTTAAATACACTAAGATTTGAAGGACACTTGCTCAAATACAAGAAGTAAATTGCTGAATTGACAAGAGACACACAATGAGCCGGAACGGCCGACCCCTCCCTTGAGTAAATTGTATTACTATTGGAGAAATTCAATACATAGCTTCACAGGCATCCATTGCCAAATCCTCCATGCCAATGCATATGAAATTCAGCATTTAGTAAACAATGGTATGTCGATGTAGATCACCAAGGAGCTGCCTTGATGCCCGGCCCGACTTCAATGCCCATATTCTCTACCATTGGCTCTATGTTCTACCAAGCAAGGTAGCAAGATCTTTAAGACCACATAGGACAAGAGAAATACTACACGTGGCGGCTACACAAGGAGTCCTGCCCTTCTACTGAATAAGTAATGACAACACATTGTCCAATTAGCTTACCAGTCTTCATAGAAGTTGTTGTTGCAAGCGGAAGCCTTCGCATTGGAAGCTTTAGAAGTGTTGATATCTTCCATTTGCCGCAATCCTTCGTGACAAAAGTCTTCAAGAGGATGAAGGGAACCCTGGGAAAGCTTCCCCTATGGTTCAATTTGAGAAAGAAAGGCTGAAATTAGGGTTTTCAGCAAAAAGACCAAAAATTACAGTAAAAATGAGAGCTGTTTTGCTGAATTTCAATCATTGGGAGTGAGCAGGAGAGTGATTAGCACTTGGAAACACTCTTGGAAGCTTGGAAAACACCCTAGCAAGTTGGGTATGGCCATGGAGAGCTTGGAAATGGAGAGAAATGGTAGAAAAACAGAGTTTTCAGCCTCCAAAAATCCTCATGAAGAGAAAACACGAATTTTCTCTTAATAAGTGAATTGGGGTCCAATCATGTGAGGGGACATGGGGAGATGCCCATTTATGAGTAAAAAGGGAGGATCAGGTCCTAGACATTGAGTCTTGTCCGCCTCGGGACTTCAGTGAGTGTGAACTTGGAAGCAGTCATAATTTATAAGTGACTTTTGGACGCCCAAACTTTAATGAAGTGAAAACGCACTCACTTATAAATATTAGCTAAGTCCTAAGGGCTATTTGAGCCTAGATTGGGTAATACTTACCACCTATTCACATGCCACACAACCATGTCAGCAGACAGTTTCACACACACGGTTCACGAGCGGGCGTCCCCTAGCCCGGAACTACACATAGGTCATGCAGGCATGAAAACAGCATGCAATTTCATTTGCAGGCAAGCACATAAAGATGCTATACAATGCAACATTGGCATGGGCAATTTCCGTTCATGAAACCATATAAGACAAGGCGTTTCCAGGCAAGTATATGCGATACCAGACCCAGTGGAAAGCCAATCCTCAAGGCATTTCCGGGCATGTACACAAAGGCACAAGTCCTCCAGATATTCCGGACATGATAACGTCAAGTCCCAGTGGAATATCATATCCAACTATACAGCATGACACGTGTCAATCACAT
This sequence comes from Cibotium barometz, assembly GCF_041138505.1. Classification (NCBI taxonomy): domain Eukaryota; kingdom Viridiplantae; phylum Streptophyta; class Polypodiopsida; order Cyatheales; family Cibotiaceae; genus Cibotium; species Cibotium barometz. Next base: position 8,141,943 of record NC_141052.1, on the reverse strand, counting down.
GCATAGGCACATTCCATAAGCCATGGACACCAATCCAATATGTACATGGTGTGAAAGCAAGAGTGAACCATTCGGGTGGCCAAATGGTGACACCCACCACATTTCCCTTCGCAACCTAGTCCCTCCTCTCAACCCCCACCCGCCACTAGTGCCCACCACCACCCCTTGTAACCTCCCACCCTCCACACCAAAATCCTCTCAGGCACCAGTTTTCCTCCTACCTCTCCCCCAACCACCACCTCACCCCTTTTTCCCTCGCCATCTACAACCCCACCCCACGTACCCTCCCCACCCCCCATCACCTCCTTCATCCCTCCATTTGGGATTGGGACTGTCTGTACCTCCCAAGGATATACCCTCTTCTTCGACACGTCCCCCTTCTTCCTTCACTGCCTCTCTCAGCACACTAGCCTCAACCTTGACTGCTCCACCCTCCAACTGGCCTTTCCTCACCCACCCCATTGAAGGAAGGTGAAATCCCACCGCAACCCTCGCAAGAGTACAAAGAAGTGGATTTGCCCCTCAACCCACTCAATTGGAGTGACCCTTTGGATCAAACGGAGTTCGAGCACACCATCATCATCCTGCTCGGCCAACAACTCCAGTAGGCACCCATCACCAAGCTCACCGACCGACTGGACATCCATGTCCTCCAACCCCACCATGTACAAACGACTATCATCAGATGCTCTGCCCATCACATTCGCGTTCATGGACGAGCAGCCAGTCTGGAGACACCCCTTTCTCCTCATCTAAAAGGAGTATTGCAAGGTCCCTCGCGCGCTCCGAATCAACCCCACGTACCTTCCCATTCACAGACGCTGGGCCTCGGACCTGTTCCAAACCGAGCAAAAGAAGAAGCCCAAGTTGCAATTAAACTTCCCATGGTTCGCACCACCTACGTCCCAGAACCCCTGCATGGAGACCAGCATGATCATAAAGATGCATGCCTTCATCACCTGCTATGATTAGGTTCCCAATCCTGCAATCGTGGCCACCATCAGATTTCTTAACATCACACTCCTGGAAGCATTTCCACAGTGGGAACACTACCAAGAGGAACCTCAAGGCCTCGCCTTCGACCTCAACAAAGGGTCCACCTTGAAGCAGCTCTTCAAGTACTACGAGCGCATCCAATGGATGCCCGCCTGGCGTCTCCAGACCTTCGAAGATATGATGGAGACGGCCTTCTAGACGAGCTACAAGGCCTTCCACACATTCCCCCATATCTGAAATCGCATGTTAACCACCCTGGTTAACATTATTTTTAAGCGTGGTTACACTTCATGTAACTCATTTTGATGTAACTGCGCTAAGCGCTTCATGTAAAAGATATATGGGATGACCAAGCTTACGACTTGTGTAATGCCGGCCATGAGAATAAGCCTAGGTGTACATAGAGCTAGAAGGATCAATTTTGGGTCCCCAATTGTAGAATGGACAGCCAACCATTGAAAAAAAAGAGCTCATGTATATAAGTAACTTATGAAATATGAAAAGGGACAACTCCATTATCACAATCGAGTCTTCCTCTCTCTCTCTCTCTCTCTCTCTCTCTCTCTCTCTCTCTCTCTTGTGGCTATGGTGTGTATGTCTATGCTTGCTTGCTAGATTGTGGTGTGTGCATGAAGGTGAGATTCTCATTGCTTGCCTCTTCTCCTTCTTCTCCTCTCTCTCTCTCTCTCTCTCTCTCTCTCTCTCTCTCTCTCTCACACACACACACACGAAGGCATTGAGTAGGAGGTGAGGTCACCATAGCTCCTTCTCTCTTTGTTCCTCGCCTAGCTTATAGAAGATCCACTTCAGTGACGTAAGTGGTGGTGGAGTGAGCCCCTAACAGCCTCACATCGGGAAGTTAACCCTCATTAGGGTTGGCTAATTGCTAGTTCCCGAACCGACCCTTACATAGTCTTCTTTCACTTCTCTTTCTCTTGTGCAAGGAAGCATGTTCATTTTGGTTAACAACAGGCTAGCTAAAGCGTAGGAGGTCTACACTCGACGCGCCAAAAAAGACCAAGGGATGTGAAGTTCTCGGATGAAGATTGGGTTTAGCTTTGGATTATGAAGCAACGGTTGAAACAGGCGGGCAAGCGATGTCCAAAGTTATCGTTCAAGAGCTTCGGTACATTTTCTATCCAAAGAAAGATCAATGAGATGTCAATGAAGTTGAAGCTACCTCTAAGATGGACTATGCATGATGTGTTCCATGTCAGTTGGCTAAAACCATATGCAGGTCAAATCCCTTTAGAAATTAAAGACAAAGCGGAACCAAACATAGTTGATGAAGCTGAAGTGATGGTTCTCAAGTAGATCTTTTTGCACCGCTTCAAGCACGGCTCCACCAAAGACACAAACAGTTCCTCAAAAAGTTTCAAGATCGAGGGACTCACGAAGCAGTTTGGCTTGACAAAGACTTCTTCGAAGACTATCCGGCTTTATTGATGAACTATCTGGAGGCTATGCAGTTTCCGTCAAGTCAAACAGAAGGGGATGCCACGTGCATCCCGCACTTGGATACCAAGGTGTAGGACCTGGAGTGGAAACTGATCCATGTGAGCCTCAGTCTAGGACGAATCAACTAGGGTTCCACTCTAAGAATCCATGGTTAGGTGTACAAGTTCTGTACATGGTCTGGTCAGGTGTGCATTGTTCTGCACATGAAGCAGTGCAAATCCGTACTCTGAGTCCCTCTGGATTGATGTCAGGTGTTCTGAGTGTTTGGCTTACAGCCGGACACCATGCATCTGTATAGGAAGCATGTAGGCTGCATATAGAAGGGGGACAACCCTTAGGGCTATCCCAAAAAGGAGCATTGTATCCCTTGAATGGGCAAGGGAAAATACCCCACAACTTGCTGAAGTCCCTTTTTGGGCAGCACTTTCACACTTGTTTGCTGGCCGCCCTGCGCGTGATGGCTAGGCTGCTGGGCAGCCCCTATGCCTTGGCCGACTAGCTGGGCTGGCCTCTAAGGCAAGTCGGCTAGCTGGCCAAGCCCCTATGGGCTGGCCAACAGCTTGCCAAAAACCATTCTTGGGCTGGCTGACTGGGCCACAACCTCCTAAGGCTAGCCAAACAGCATTAGAAAGGCTTATAAAAAGCCAAGTCAGAAATTCAGTCATTCATCTCATTATTCACAAGGGGTTGCTATGTTCCAACTTCCCAGGGCCACGACAGCCAAGAAGAGTGCTACAGCCAAGGTGACGTGCAGGTCAAGAACGGATCTACAGATTACGTTATTGTACATCATTCTAATAAAGCAAATACACCATTCGTGCTGGGGCCTACAGAGGGTATCCAATACTGTGTCTGACTCTCTCTCTCTCTCTCTCTATTTTCTGCACATCTCTCTCTATGTTGTGCGTTATCTTTGTCGCAAAAGATTCTTGAACTCTGAACATTGAAGTTACCGATTCTACCCACCAAGCTTCCACATGTTATAGCATGCGTGCATGTGTGTGTGTGTGTGTGCGTGCGCGCGCGCGCGCGTTTGCAAGCGCGCAATCACGAGAGTAATCAGCTTGCTTCTTCACCGCAAAAACTTTCACAAATTGCACTAACTATCATCTCTTTCTTAATATCACACAAGTATTTTTTTTTCAGGTAGACAACATAGTTACAAGAAAGAAGCACTCACTTTAAATGCTGGTTTTGTAGGCAAAGTTGTGCTATAGCATACCACCATGACCCACTCTGCCAATGAGAAAATCCGGCGAGCCGTATATATAGCAGCTAAGAATGCCCGAACAGGAGGGGACCAAATACCCAGGTTGCTGACAAGATTCTCACTCAGTATCTGGGCAGAGAGAAGAAATAGGTGTGGTGTACATGCCTTCACAGCATGCTGGTCCCCTCTAGCAAATCCTCCAAGGACATATGCAAGCGGAAGAAAGAGCCCAATTGCTGTACCAACCATCACATAAAGTTGGAAGTTCCAGCTACCACGAAAGACTTCCATTCGAACCCCTTCCTTCTGATAGCTGGGAAAGATGAACCTCGAGAGAATGTAAAGGTATGAGGTCACAAAGACAGGGAACATAAGATCCACCACAGGCACCAAACCACTGGCTGAGAAGACAACAATGAAGGCCACCAGTTGCAATTCAATGGTCCTTACTGAGCCCATCAAGCCACTGGGTGCTCCCTGCTCTGCTCTTCCCTGTAGGCTGCCGTCACGGGGGCCGACCGCCAATGAAAGGCCCGACATGATCCTGGTTCCCTTAGTGACAATCTTTTCAAGATTTTCTCTAAAGATTATGGATGACAATTTTGTCACTGGCGATTCCACACTTAAACTGTCAGAAAACCCCTGGCTTTGAAAAATTGGGAAGAAAACTGAGGCCGCTGTAAATCTGCAATGTTAATATACATGCCATATCACATTTCTTAAATGGAAAGCTGTAAGATGGTGAATAATGTTGGTAAGAGGCTTCATGTATGTAGCAATCCATATCGTTTATCATGGAAGCCAAGATACATCCAAGATGAATAGATGATGCTTATCAAATTAATGTGTCGTCGGCATTAGAGATGCCTTCATCAGACTTGAAACATAATCAAGAATCTGAGAGCATAAAATGCTTTCATCGAGCTCAAGACATGTTCTACTCTTCCTTTGTAGGCATATATCTCAAAGATGAAACTGTATAATTCGTTGAAATTCTACGCAGGACGTGAAGTTAAAGGGAGGATTTAAGAAATACAAAGGAAAATGCATCAGAATACGCAGAGCAATACCGTATCAACTAGCAGGGATATCCAGATTCATGGACACCCAGGTGGTTGTTTTGGGCTACCTTCGCGTAGCAGGCTTCCTTCATCTGGAATGTGAAAACTGAGTTTATGGCCTTGCTTTGAACGAGAGATATATATTTAAGACCACTTCTCTAGCACCATAAATGTGCAAAAGTGAATAATATGTGCCTCCTATGTTTTTTTCTTCGTTCATTAATTAATTAGCGACGTCTGAAATGGCATGTAATATAATATCAAAGGTTGCACTAAATTCAAAGTTTAGGTGAAAATCAACATTTTTTGGCTTATTCTTTGGACACCTGTGGCTCTGCATGTGCTTTGAGTGGTGCCGTGTGTCTTTCTTGAAGGATATCAATGACGAAGACTACGTAGGTCCCACTTTCTCGTCCTCTCCCTCTCCCTCTCTTTCTCACTCCTCTATCTCTCTCCCCCTCCACAAAACTATTGCAACCCCCATGCAGCTCCTCTCTCTCTCTCTCTTTGCAAACTATTGCGACTCCTCTCTCTGGCTGATGCAACATAAATGGAGAGGAGTCCCTCCTTCTGCGAGGAGAAGGAGGGTGGGATCCAGGGGCTAGTAGGAGGGTGACACGTCCGGACGACGACGAGGAGGTGGGCATGGAGGTTGTGATGGCTAGGACGAGGGAGGGGGTGGTGGGCTAGTTGGAGGAGGGTAAGGATGACAAGGAGGTGGGGATGGAGGGAGCAATGGGCGAGGAGGACGAGGGAAGGGCTGGGCCTGGAACGATGGCGAGGACGTGGGATTGGGCATGGAGTGGATGGCGAGGGACGTGGGCGTGGGCGTGGGCGTGGGCGTGGGCATGCAGTGGATGGCGAGGGACGCCTGTGACACAGGCGAAGGTGAGGATGGATGGAGCGATGGCGAGGACGTGGGCCTGCACCGGATGGCGAAGTTGGCTTTGTAAATATATTAATTTATGCCACGTCAGTGGCCTAAATTAATATATACATCAAACAAATTCTCAATGTGCACTTTATGGAAATATATATGACATATTAATTAATTAATCAAGTCAAGCCCTATCGGGTTTGATTAACTAATTAACACCTTAGTCTACTCCAAGGTATCGTCTCAGAGCGCGTTTTCGTTGGACGTGTTTTTCTTTTTTCTCATCACAACGCTCTCTCGCATAGTAAAACGTGTCCCTCTCCCCTTCTCAGGGCGTCCATGTCCATCTCTTAGCTCTTGTACACAGGTATCGTCATCTCTCTCTCTCTCTCTCTCTCTCTCTCTCTCTCTCTCTCTCTCTCTCTCTCTCTCTCTCTCTCTCTCTCTCTCTCTCTCTCTCTCTCTCTCTCTCTCTCTCTCTCCAACACGCTTTTACAGCTTTTTTTTTTAATGATCACACACATGTATCGTCACCTCTCTCTCTCGACAACGTGCTTACAGGTTTTTTTTAATACATGCATATGTGTATGTCTCAAGGGCTTAGCCCCAACCTCAAAATGCCACCTAGCGGGCTTATAAAGCCTTCATCAAAGCGTTGAGAGAAACCGGCATCGCGAATCTTCCTGAAATTTAAAATTTAAAATTTTTAAAAAAATAACTCGCATACCTGCCACACCTTCGCACTTTAAGGTTTCCACAATGCCTTTCATTTTCAAAACCTAAGGTTCAAACTGCAAACTAATTAATTAATGTGTTAACAGAATTTTGGTCCCATATTCACTTTTTCACCATGTTGCCCTATTTCACTTTTTCACCATTAGTTAATTAATGGCAAGCTAAGATTGTACCTTACCTTAGCTTACCAACCTTTGATTACAAAGCTTAGAAAAAAACCTAACAAAAAGAAGAGCTTAACATTACAAAAATAAAAGAAATTTCCATCCCATCTTGACAACAAATAAAAAAACACAATACATAATACATGGCAATTTTTTGATTGCATTCAAAAAATCCACAAAGTCCATTGAAAAAATTCCAAGTTGACAAAAAAAGATATACTTGTATTACTGCAAAAAGTATTTCTTCTCCTTCACATTTCTTCACAAAAGACCATTTATACATACGACAAATACATATTTACAAAATGTTTACATTAAGAAAATTATCACATCTTTGGTTTGAGTTGCATTGAGAGAGGTACAAAATCATGGCCTTCGTTGATATCCTTCTTCACCAATTCATTCCACACTGATCTATACTTGTTAGAAAGATTCATATTGACATCACTAAGCTCGTCATTGCAGTTGTTGATCAAATTGATTTAACTCCCAAGCTCACCATCATGATTTTCTCTTCTTGAAACTCATGGGGACAAAATCTCTGATGAAGGTAATTTTTCATATCTCCTCCCATCTTAGCCTCTCCTTTTTAGGACAACCGGAGATTAAGATGGTTAGGTTCAACTTCATGCCACACTAGTAATCTTTTATTGGTAAGACCCATCTTACTCATATCATTGTACCCTATAATATTACAGTACTCCTCCGTAGAGTTTGTCTAATTTAGCACTACCTCTCTAAGGTTTTTGCCTTTGCCTTTAAAGGGTCCTAGTTGAGATCTATGGAGCACTTCTTTAACCTCATTATCCAATGGCATGAAAGATTATTAAGTCTTAATGTTAAAATCCCATAGATCTCTCTAGCTAATCAGTATGCATAAACACGCATAATCCATGCATATACTCATCCACCCAACCACCCCCGAGCCCAAGGGTGCACACATTAACATAATGAAGGACGTGTCCCATACCACCAAGAGGTATGCCTTCAATCCAGCAGCACACAGCTCTAGCATGAAATGGCAAGAGAGTAGATACTATGCTCTACACAAGAGAATATCCCTTGAGAGTGCCCCATGTCCCTATTATATAGGAGAGCACTCAAGTGACTCCTAACCTTCCATTTCCAAAGTGACTCTTGGCCTAGCATTTCCACGTGTGACCCTTGGTTGCCTGACCCTAACCTCAACCCAAGGTTAGGTCTAACCCTTGCCCCACTAGAGCATGTTCCCATGCTCCCGTGCTCACATGCCTAGGGTGGGTTAGTCTCCTAGTATATGCACATATAATGTGCACTTTACATACTTCCCCTCTCTCAAAACATTGCACTCTTGCAATGAAAAGAAGGAAACCTGCGCTAAATGTTCTCAACTGACTCCCAAGTCGAATCCTCGATTTCCCTATGTTTTCACCCAATTTTAACCTTAGGGTTTAAGCGATTACGAAGTTTTCTTTCCCTAAATTCAAATACCTTTTCATGTTCATGTGGAACATAGGATAAATCCTCAACCTCAATAAGTTTTCTTTCCCTAAATTCAAGTACCTTTTCCTATGTTCATGTGGAACATAGGATAAATCCTCAACCTCAATAAGTTCTTGAGAAGTAACTGTGTTATCCTCACCTCTCCCAGCTTCTCTTTCAGTTTGCTGACATGAAAGACTGAATAAACTCTAACATGTGGAGGTAGTTTTAACTCATACGCAACCGTGCCAATCCGACTTATAACTTGGAATGGACCACAATATCTAGGAGATAATTTTGAGCAGTTTCCTCTGTTGACAAAGTCTGAGAATCTTTAAAAACTTTTAAATAAAACAACGCTCCTGGCTCAAAAGACCGAGGTGAGCATCCCCTATCAGCATAAAACCTTGCTCTATACTGAGCACTCTTGATAGAATCCTGAGCTTGGGTCAGCATTTCCTACATATCACACAAGAAATCCCTCGATGCATCACGCTCAATGTCCTTAAAACCAACATCAACAGGTGTCCTGGGCTGATACCCATACATAAGTATGAATGGACTATAACTAGTAGCCGTATGCTTAGAACTGTTATAGGCAAATTCCATCATTGGAAGATACTTTTCATAACTCGATGGTTTTCTAGAGACATACGCATGAAACATATGCTCTAAAATCAGATTCACACGCTTTGTTTGCCTATCAGGCTGTGGGTGATCAAGGGAACTCATACTCAAAGTAGTTTTCAATTTCTTGAAAACTTGTTATAAACCATTCAGAATAAAGTAGGAAGACATGGCATTATAACAGCAGGAGCCAGGGATCCATCAGCGGCCTGACATACCCACGTCTACACAGGGAATTATCGACGTCTCGGGTTACCCATATCAACATAGGGAGTCATCAACGTCTCGATGAGTCACATGTGCATCCGTAAACCATCAGGTGGACTCTATAAATCACCTAAAGGACGGAACTAAAGAAAGAAGAATCCAAAATTCCTTAATCCGAACACAACAAGATAAACTCGTCAAACTCTAAAGAAAGAGATTTTATCAAGTGAAAATGCAGACAAGATTACACCCATCAAAACATGCAGGCTATAGATAAAGGAAGTTTATCTAGAGAACACGTACACTACAACTTCAGGTGAAATCTAAAAATGAGATAGAGGACTGTCTTTGAATGTTGGGATCAACATGCTAAGTGATGTAGGCAGGGCAACAATCTTGAGCCCAAATTATTTGATAAGATAATATATGCAAGGGATCGCTAGCATCCCATACCACCATGATACCACCCATACATATCTTACCAATTTGGAACTCCCTACTAGTATGCTGTGTAGGAAATATGAACAAAATCCTGCATAAAAGGAATGTGATGACCTTATCCTAGATTTTCACATACTAAAACCTGTCTCCTCTATATACCTGAGGGCCACATCAAGGAATAACTCTTTTCAAGTACATCATTAAAAAATAATTTGAATTATTGACGCCTTTCTAATGATAACTACCCAATAAACACAATAAAGCTAGGGTAGAAAAATAACAATTCACCTAGATATATAAGCAACTAGGTATCTAAGTTGGAATATGTACAATAGTACAAGGAACATACTCCAAAATTACGTGCAAAAAGGAAGGCGAACGCTACCTTCAAAGCACATGATATTATCCAAAAGATCAAAAGATCCTCATAAAACCATGGATAGAAGCATAGGAGCGTCTCGAATCCATGAAAACTATAGTTGATCATAAAAATCACTGCATGCCATCTAATGGTCATGTGATCATGCCAAAAGAAGCATTAAAACTGGTGGCCAACTCATCAATCCAGAGTATATGAACGTGGTGTCATTCAAGTAGAACTCCCAAGTAAGCGAGTGAAATACATGTGTGTAGTACTCATTAAAAACCCCTAGCATTTGGTGGCTAAATAAGTGTAAAAAATCATGAAAACACTTTCTAGAATTAATCTAAATGGAAATAACTACTAATACGAGGCATACTCATATTAATAAGATGCGAATAACCCAGCACGTGAAAACGTACTTCAACACAAAATAGAGAAAAAAGAATTATCATGATTTTTTCCTAATTTTCTAGGGCCTCAAAATTTCCTAATTTTGAACTCCACCAAATCCTATCTTATGGCACTCCAAATCTAAAATTTTCAAAAAAATTTAGCGATAAAATTCACCAAAATACAATTAGTATACAAAGAAATTTTTCTAAGTCTGGTAATTATAAAAAAATTTCCTTGAGAATCCCATCGATCACGAAATTTTTTAATTCCAACCGACAATCCTCAAATCCAATTAAAATCTATAATTTTAATGGAATTTCTAAATTTTTGGGCAAAAAAAGATTGTTACAAAAATCAAATGGTCATGGGCGCTCGAACGGACACGCCACATGCCAAATGACAAATTCGAATATTACAAAAATTGGAAAAAATCTTTGTCTAATTTTTCATGAATTTTTGAGAATTTTTTAGAAAATTAATTTTACCCCGAACACACGAGAATACGAACGGACACACATTTCGAAACCTGAACAATCACCCTGGAATTTGGACAGCCAAGCGTCGTGGAAATCGAAAAGACAAGTAACTCCCATAATTCGAAAGGTTAAAAAAAAGGACCCCAAAGGCCAAAGGGTTCAAGAAAAAATAAATTTAAAAACATGAAAATTGAAGATTTTCTTTTTTTTTTAAAAGCTTTGAAATAAAGCTTACCAAAGTTTTTTTTTTGAAGAAACCAAAGCTTTGAAGAAACATGAGGGGGACGCAGGTTGCTGACTGCTAGAAAAAAATCCCCCCTGCCTCTCCCCCCGGCTGTGCACGATTGCATGAGGGAGGGAGGAGAAGCAAAAGCTTATCTTTTTCCCTCCACTTCCCCATCTCATCACCCACTTCAACTACTTCTCTCATCTCTTCTTCTCTTCCTCTGTTAATCATGGTTAATAACTACTAATGATGCCACGCGAAAGAGAAGAAAGAAGGGAGAAAATCTAGAAAAGAGTGAAGAATCCATCGTCACACACATGGGAGAGAACCCAATGCACAAGCATGAAATCTATTACTGTTTTTCAGTAGAAAATCAGCAAAATTCAGCCCACATACCCACGAGAAACCTGCAAAACGTGACAAAAACCCCTAATTACCACATTCATGCTCAAAAAATGTCCTTAAAAATTAGGATAAATTCCTAAATATTGTAGGAATGTAGGGAATCCTTTCTACCAAAAAATACCCGCAATAGCATGTGCGGTATTTTGGGTTTTTTTTTTGTAAAATTCTTATTTTAACCATAAAAATAGAGAAAAATAGCATTTTCACTCATAGAATTTCCCCGCAAGGTTGATATGTCCAACCAAGTTGAGAAGCACCGCGTTCCGACCACAATATTGACGTTCCCAATGCATAGGCCACCAAAACAAACTGTCACGTAGGCTGTAACGCCTGTGACCGATGGCAGACCGAATGGCCGAGGACGTGGCCATCCGGGGTTCAGTGGGAGAGGACGCCCATGCGGAGTCATGGGCGGCCAGGCTAGTGTGGACGGCGGGCCACACACTATATAGCCCGGGGGATGAGGGGCAATCCTCATTCTTTCTCTGCGGGCGGCTAGGTGGTGTGAGCCAAAGGCCCATCCCCTCCTATAGTAGCACTCATAGCGGCGCTACGGAGATCTAACATTGGTATCAGAGCTTGGCGTCGGAATCGCGAGGGGCGTGCGAAGCGGGCGAGCCGTTTAATGATTAGCTCTCAATCAAAATTGGGGGGATAACCTTATCCCAAGGGTCTTCATCATCTTCTACAGCAAGAAGTTGTACACAGAAGAAGAAGTTGACCATAGCGAAGGAAGGGTTTCCTCTCTCTCTCTCTCTCTCTCTCTCTCTCTCTCTCTCTCTCTCTCTCTCTCTCTCCCCCCCTTGCACACACCCAAGCTCGCCATTGCAGGTAAGCAATTTCTGTGTTTTTTTTGCTTTGGAGCTTGTCTGTGGGAGAAGAGGTCGAGTGTGCATTCACAACGAAAATCAAAAGACGTCGACTGTGTGTGTGGGAATCTGAGAGGAGGACTGTGTGTGTGGAAACCTTGTAAGGGCGGCGTGCCTGGCCGAGCCGGTGGCCTACCTGCTTCTGCTGCCGACTGCTAGCCCACAGGTGGCTAGCCAGGCCAGCCACCACGACCAACATAGCCGACGGCCAGCCCTGACAGGCGGCCGGCCTGGTCGCAACCGGCGGCCTGCCTGGCGCTGCCGACGGCGGCCAGCCGTCAGGCGGATAATTATTACGACCAGTTTGCTGGGGTTTCCGTTCGTTCCTCCATGCACAGTACACAGTGCCAATGGAGGCCTTCAATTTGGAACCTGATGAAGTGACTGATTTCTTGGGGTGCATTCCAATCCTGCAACACCTGCCAGTAACATCGATAAAGAAAATTGCACAAGCCATCAAAGTCAAATCTTTTGACACCTTTCTCTTGGATCGGAGCATCTCGGAGTAGCGACGCTTAAAGAGGCTCGCAGCGCAACACAAATCGATAGTCGACGACAGTCGTCGCGCAGGCGACCGTAAGGGGGGTGACTATTCTCTCTCCACTGCTCATTTTATTAGCGTTTTTTGTAATTTCCGAGTTCTCGTATATTTATTTGTGCAAGAATTAAAATATTTCTACTAGGTGTAGTGTGTTCCCATTGCCTTCTACTTCTCTAGGGTTTTCAGGTCTCTTGTCCTCGGTCGCGCGGCGGGTTTGACCCCGACAGAATTGTCAGGCCGTATACGCCCGATCGTTGTCCGGTCCAGAGTCGCTCGTCGATCACGCGTGATCCGCCAGCACCCTCCTCGTTTGTCGACCCCGCCTTAGGACCCAGCGAGCCCGCAGCGACCGCAGTAAGAGCAGATGACCCCTTTCTGGTCGATGAGCCAGATGACATGAACACCGACGTCGCCGAGGGGACCGAGGAGGACCTCTTGGAATATGACGATGACGATTATGACCTATTGGACCCTACCGACGTCCTAACAGAGACGGAGCTCTCTAGTGGACTTTTTAAATATCTTAATGCAAAATTGAACAATATGGGTAAAGTCCAGGCTGACTTAGTCACGATGCTATAGAGCATCTCCACACGGTTAGACGCACTGACAGCCGCCTCGGCTAGTACTCCGACTCCTCGTGATAGATGAGCTCCTGCGGCATGGGTGAGCGTAGCCTCGCTAGTGGTTGCAGGAGTACAGGCCGATGCACCTGCAGGGCCATCCGTAGAGACAGCTTCGTCGTCGTTATTGAAAGACTTGAAGCGGCCTAGTTTTGGTGGCGAGGAGAATGAGAGAAACAAGGACTCGATTGACATATTTCTAGCAAAGTGGTCAGACTTGCACGTGCTGCGACAGCAGCCTAGCCGGGTGCAGCCTGTAGAGGCTAGCCTCTCATTAACCGCGGCAAAGCGTACAAGTGGTGGATGAGCTTGACAACTCGTCCTGCCACTTGGACGGAGTTTGAAACAATGTTTCGAAAAGAGTTTTTGCCTGTAATGAGGTGGAGAAGCTGGGAGTTTTTGCCTATTAATGAGGTGGAGAGAAGCTGGGAGTTATGAGACAAGTGCTCGATGGAGAACAAATCCCTGACTCAGTACATCTCAGACTATAGGAAGATAGCACTCAAGCTAAAGGGGATCGATGCATTCTAGACATTGCGAGGCTTTAAAAGAGGCCTCAAAGATGATTACCTTGAGTACGTAGAGCCCTTACAGCCTAAAGACTTAGCAAAGGCAATTAAGTATGCGCAAATATTTGATGACATCAAGCGCTGTAGTGCATGTGGTGGTTCGAGCAGGGCCGAGGGTAGTGAGAAGAGGAGGTCAGGCCTTAAAAGAAAAGGGTTCCGCAGTGATAAGCAGGGGGATAGGATGGACCAGGGAGTATAGGGTGGTCATTGATCTAAAAAACCGCGACTATCTAGGAAGAAAAGAGACAACGAAGTCAAAAAAAAAGAGGAGTATATTAAAGCGCGAAAGGAAAATCGCTGCTTTAATTGCAACGATGTAGGGCACACAAAGGCTGAGTGTCCAAACCTTAAAGCCAGCAATGAGCCCAAAAAAGATGGTAAATCCTCTAGGCAGTTGCATACAGTACAGAGACTCCCTCTCAGTTCTGCAAAGTTCAGAGAGGTGACAGTGTGTCATTGTGATGAGCATCACGCCTGTTCAGTGACACCAGCGATGTGGCAGCCTACTGTAGGTCCGCATGACATGGTGTGCATGTATGGCACCATAGGTGGCCGTACAGTCACAGTTTTTATCGATGATGGAGCTAGCCACAACTTCTTGAACTACTCGTTAGTCAAGAAGTTGGGGTTGACTGAGAGCCAGAGTGATGAGTATACTGTTGGCCTAGCCAACGGGTATGACAAAACGGTATGGAATACCGTAGTATTGGGGGTCCCATTATCTATGCAGGACTACGAGGCTCCGCTTGACTTTCAGGTCATGCACTTATCTAGAGCATGCGTATATCTAGGTAGGGAGTGGCTGTATGGCTTGGGCCCTAGTCTGAGTTATACCTACATAATACACTACGTTTTGAGCATGGAGGTAGAGTCATTACCCTGCAGGGTGATGACTCTGTCCCCACCACACCACTTATTTCCTCCATGGTGCTGTAGAGGCTAGATAGCAGAGGTATATGTTTGTTACCCTCTTTTAAAATCTTTTTCCGTAGATGAAACTGTAGATAATGTTTGCGTAGACAAACAAGGAAAACAAAATAGCCTTGGACGAGACCCACTGTTTGAAAACCCTGTTTGGCGGCATGCATGTGATTCAAACAAGAAAAAATCCAAGGCGAAAGAGACATTAAAGAAAAAGTATATAGATACTTTAATGAATTTATTAGAGGGATTTCAAGATGTTTTTCCTGATGATTTGCCAGATGGCTTACCACCATCTAGAGAAGTAGACCATGACATCAAAGTTATGCGAGGATCAAAACCTATAAGCAAACCTGCTTATAGATTAAGCCACTCCGAGGTACATGAGGTGGAAAAACAATTGACGGAATATTTGAACAAAGGCTTCATTCGGCCTAGTTCAAGTCCGTGGGCATTGCCTATTCTTCTGGTAAAGAAGAAAGACGGATCTATACGGATGTGCATAGACTATAGGGCTCTTAATCAGATAACGATTAAGAACAAGTATCCAATGCCACGCATGGATGAGTTGTTTGATCAACTCTATGGATCGAGATACTTTACAAAAGTAGACTTGAGATCAAGGTATCATCAGGTTAGAATTAAAGCAAAAGATGTTGCGAAGACAGCATTTAGGACCCGTTTCGGGCATTTTGAATTTTTGGTTATGCCATTTGGGCTAACCAATGCTCCAGTGATGTTTATGACGCTGATGGATAGCATTTTACGTCCATATCTGGAAAAATTCGTAGTAGTTTCCCTAGATGATATTCTTGTGTATAGTAAGACATAGAAAGAACACATAGAGCATTTGCGTCTAGTGTTTAAGTTGTTGCGAAGAAGAGCAAAAATTCGTAGTAGTTTCCCTAGATGATATTCTTGTGTATAGTAAGACATAGAAAGAACACATAGAGCATTTGCGTCTAGTGTTTAAGTTGTTGCGAAGAAGAGCAAATGTGAATTTTTTGAAACAGAAATTCACTACCTTGGCCATATTATATCCGTTGATGGTACGCGGATGGAGCCAGAAAAAGTAGAGGCTATTCTTAAATGGCCAGCGCCGAAGTATCTTGAGGAACTGCAGATTTTTCTTGGCATGTCGGGGTTCTACCGACAGTATGTGAAGGACTACGCGAAGATCGCAGTCTCATTGACTGACCAGTTACGATAAAAAACTAAAAACATTAGTTGGGGGGAAGCCCAACAGAAGAGCTTTGATAAGCTCAAGGTGACTGTTAGCAGCTGCACCTGTTTTGACTATTGTCGATCCAAATGAGCCGTTTGTCTTGGAAATAGGCGCTAGTAATGAGGCCATTGGGGATGTACTTATGCAAAGGGGACGCCCAATTGCATTTGAGAGTTAAAAGTTAGATCGTGCGTAGCATAACTACTCAACTTACGAGCGAGAGTTACTAGCGATAGTTCATGTATTGAAAAAGTGGAGACACTATTTATATGGTGCTCCTTTTGAGGTTCGGACGGACCATGAAAGTCTAAAATGGCTTTCAAGTCAAAGTGAACTAAAGGGTATAAAAGCTCGGTGGGCGGAGATTCTACAGGAGGTTAGCTTCATATACTTTACCAGAAAGGTAAGTATAACGTGGTGGCAGATGCACTTAGTCGCATGGCACAAATTAATGAACTTAGTTTCACAGTCTTCAAAGAATGATTTCTTGGAGTCACTATGTGGTTTATGTGAGCACGATCCATCTTTTACAGAGGTCTGGCGTGCTATACGCGTATGCACTTCTTCACAGACGCGACCACCTCCCTTGTTGGCGCGAATTGCTAGTCTGGAGAGACTGGCCGAAGGTGCAACAGGAAGGGAAGCAAGAGTTAGTCCAGAGAGACTAGCCGTGTCTTCTGGGTATAGTTTCGAGCCGGAGAGCTTTGACGTAGGCCCTTGAGTCACATTTGACTGCCACGGCTTCAAAGGGGAGTGATCAACTTCGTCGGGGGGAGAAATATGCTAATTACTCCATTGACGATGGGTACTTACTCTACAAGGGTAGAGTATGTGTACCAACTATTGGTGACTTTCGAGCCCAAATTCTTAAAGAAAGACATGATAGTCCAAGTGCGGGTCATCTCGAGATTCAGAAGACCTATGCACTAGTAAAAAGACAATTTTATTGGCCTAGTTTGTTTAAGGACGTCCAGACTTATGTGCTGAAATGCAATAAGTGCAAGGTCAATAAACACAAACGTCTTAAGGTTGGAGGACTACTCCATCCGCTGGAGATTCCTCAGGGGAAATGGGAAAGCATATCCATGGATTTCATTACCGGTTTACCCAAGACGAGTCGAGGGAATGACTCGGTGTGGGTGGTAGTGGACAGGTTACTAAAATGGAAAAATTTATCGCCACAAAGAAAACTGTTAAAACGCCAGAGTTGGCAAAACTCTTTATTGAACATCTTTACAAGCTATATGGCCTGCCCACAGATATAGTGTCAGATAGAGATAGAAAGTTCAACAGTCATTTTTGGAGGGAAGTCTTCAAAAAGTTGGATACTCCTCTGAGTATGAGTACGGCATATCATCCGAAGTCTGATGGTCAAACTCAAAGAGTTAACCAAATTCTAGAGGATACGTTGCGTTCTTATGTTAGTAAGAAGAAATCTAATTGGGAAGAGTACTTGCCCTTATTGGAGTTTTCCTATAACAGCTCCAAACACTCAACGACGACTGGATTTACACCATTCATGTTAATGTATGGATTCCAGCCGAGATCTCCGATGGCTGTAGGCCAAGAAAAGGAGAAGATTCAATCTGTCAAGGATTTCCTTGAAGATATGAATGATATGCTCAGAGCTGCATGTGAGAGCACTCGTAGTGCTTAGGATCGCACTAAAACTTATGCGGATAAAAGATGTAGAAAGGTGACCTTTGTAGAAGGTGACTTTGAATTCCTCAAGGTTCTTGCAAGGTCAAAAACCATGAAAACGGGAAAGTGTGATAAACTTTCTCCGAGATATTGTGGTCCTTTTAAAATCCTTAAGAAGATTGGGGACGTAGCATATAAACTTGAGATACCGGAGAGTTCTTAAGTCCATCCTGTCTTCCATGTCAGTAAAGTGAAGAAATCAGTTCATGGGTTAGAGAACGTAGTTTCTCCATAGATTTTGGTGGACTTGATAGAGCCACCAAAGATACCACATGAACCTGAAAAGATTCTTGGGTATCGTGAGTGACAGACAAACCCGACATAAAGTGTACCAGGAGGTACTTGTTAAATGGACAGACAGGGATGAGGAGGCAGCTGCTTGGGAATGCCATAGTTGAATTTCCAAGAGGTTTCCCCAGTTTGTTTTCGAGGATAAAAACTCTTCTTAAGGGGGGAGTAATGTTACGTAGGCTGTAACGCCTGTGATGACCGACGGCAGACCGGATGGCCAAGGACGTGGCCATCTGGGGTTCAGTGGGAGAGGACGCCCATGCGAAGTCATGGGCGGCCAGGCTAGTGTGGACGGCAGGCCACACACTATATAGCCTGGGGGATGAGGGGCAATCCTCATTCTTTCTCTGTGGCTAGGTGGTGAGCCAGAGGCCATCCCCTCCTATAGTAACACCCGTAGAGCGGCGCTATGGAGATCTAACACAAACCAAAAAATAACATTTTTTACGTAGTAAATGTTTAAAATTTACTTTTAAAAAATGCTAAAATTTTGATATAATGAGAGAATTAAGAGGAGAAAAAGCACCAAAAATTAACTAGAGACCACTCTGATACCATTGTTAAAATCCCATGGATCTCTCTAGCTAATCACTATGCATAAAGACGCATAATCTAAGCATATACTCATCCACCAGACCACCCCTGAGCCCAAGGGTGTGCACATCAACATAATGAAGAACCACACACCTACCTCTTGGTGTCCCATACCACCAAGAGGTATGCCTTCAATCCAACAGCACATAGCCCTAGCATGAAATAACAAGAGAGTAGATACTATGCTCTACACAAGAGAACATCCCTTAAGAGTGCCCCATGCCCCTATTATATAGGAGAACACTCAAGTGACTCTTGACCTTCCATTTCCAGAGTGACTCTTGGCCTTGCATTTCCATGTGTGACCCTTGGTTTCCTGACCCTAACCTTAACCCAAGGTTAGGTCTAACCCTTGCCCCACTAGAGCATGTTCCCATGCTCCCATGCTCACATGCCTAGGGTGGGTTAGTCTCCTATAATGTGCACATAACACTTAGTGGTGTGAAAGGTTATTAAGTCTTGGTGTGAACATATCAGGTGTGTGAATCTCTTATTAAGAGATTAAAGATAAGGGCACCCTGGTGTCTATAAAAGCAAAGTCTTGGGTTGTATTTCATTTTTGCCAAAGTAATGAGTATCACTGGAGTTCTTGTAATCTTGTTTCCTTATGTCTATTGCATCTTTCTCTCTCTCTCTCTCTCTCTCTCTCTCTCTCTCTCTCTTCCATATCTGTCTATCCTTCCACACACCATGGCTTGATCTCTCCACCTCTCTTTCCAATCTCACTTACTCCCTCCTAGACCTGGCCATGTTTCCAACATGGTATCAGAGCTAGGCTCCATTCCATCGCCATCTCTCTCTCTCTCTCTCTCTCTCTCTCTCTCTCTCTCTCTCTCTCTCTCTCTCTCTCTCTCTCTCTCTCTCTCTCTCTTCCATATCCATGTCTATGCTTTCGCACACCATTGCTTGATCTCTCAACCTCTCTTTCCACTCCCTCTTAGACTTGGCTATGTTTTCAACATGATGGTATCAGAGCTAGGCTCGATTCCATCGCTATGCTTCACATTCTCCCCTTCTATGTTTTTAAAGGATTTTTGCATTTTTAGTCTTCCATGAAAATCTGTGTATTTTTCTCTTCATGAGTCACCCCTTTCATGTGGTACATTTTTTCTACCTTCACATGCTGCATCTTTAGGACCTATTACCCACCATATGATGTCATGCATACTTTCATTTTAGCTTCTCTCTACTTGCCCATGTAGTGTCCCTTTCTATGTGCTTTCTTGTTAGGTTGACCAAGCTTCACGAGTTGCGTTTATCTCCTCATATAGAAGCTCACATAGCCATCTTACCTGCATTTTTAGAATTGATGCCCACACACAATCCATACAGCCACCTTATGTGTGCTGCAATTTCTCACCCATATAGTCACCTCACAGAAGCCACGCATGGTGTGTTTTTTTTTTCATGTGTTGTATCAACCTATAATCAACATTCTTTTCTCATATAACAGCTCTTTGATTTACATTTTTTTCCCATGAAGTGAGCAGACTCAAGTGAGGAAAATAAATCATGCTAAGAAGTAATATCCTCCTTAGCACCACTATTAAAGTATGATACATATGGATCTATCACTGACATCCACACATCATTGATAGAAGGATCATAGTTGTAGTGCACAATGAATGCCCAATCATCCTATGCATAGTTCGCTACTTCTTTTTAGCACTTTGGTGCTGCTGATGCATGAGCCACAGCTATGCCGCCTGACTCTTTCTTCTTCAGCCTTTTTCTACATTCATCGATGTAATGGCTGTTTTTGATAGCATGTGTCTTTTTTCTTAGGCTTATCACCCCACTTCTTGACATCCTTTATCTTTTTAACTGGCAGTAAATGCCTGATCTCCCACATGTATACTAGTTTGACTTTGTCGAGATTTCTCTTCTTGCAAGTGCACTACAACCAACTCATTAAAAGTAATAGAATTGGGATCACCCTTTATCATGAGCCAAAGTGTAGATGCAAATCCCTAGTATGAATCCAGTAGAGCTATGAGAATAGTAAACACCAAATAACTATTTGGATAGGCCTTATTAATACACATGCTAGCTGCTCCATGCTGAGAACTTTAATCCTTGTGAGGAATTCATCCATTAAATCTCCCTCATTTATATGCTTGGACTATAACTTCTTACGTAAGTAGGCCATTTGTACCTTGTTACGCACTTGATAAAGCACAACAGGTGCATCCCATGCATAGCAAGTGCATCCCAAGCATGCTTTACAATTTTACATGAGCGAATGTGAGCAATAATGATGCTTTTCATTGAAAGTGCCACTAATGCATGTGCCTATGCATCCCTGCCATCCCACTTGGCTTGTTCCGCCTTCAAAGGTAGATGCCATAGTCACATCAAAACTCTATCATCATCCAAAGTACTTGTACTAATATACTCTTGTGCTGGTGAGACGGGCCATGCCTCAATGCCAATAACAACATTCTAAAGCCCTTTAGCGACCTATACATGGTGTATCATATAGAACCACGAAAAGTTATCTCTCAAGCTTATCCTCACAATAGAAAGTATACCAAACGCATCACTTCCAGTGTGTAAACAACTAATCTCTATTACAAAATGCAAATATCCCCACTACCTACATATACCCACTTGGCTTGTTCCGCCTTCAAAGGTAGATGCCATAGTCACATCAAAACTCTATCATCATCCAAAGTACTTGTACTAATATACTCTTATGCTAGTGAGACGGGCCATGCCTCAATGCCAATAACAACATTCTAAAGCCCTTTAGCGACCTATACATGGTGTATCATATAGAACCACGAAAAGTTCTCTCTCAAGCTTATCCTCACAATAGAAAGTATACCAAATGCATCACTTCCAGCGTGTAAACAACTAATCTCTATTACAAAATGCAAATATCCCCACTACCTACATATACCCACTTGGCTTGTTCCGCCTTCAAAGGTAGATGCCATAGTCACATCAAAACTCTATCATCATCCAAAGTACTTGTACTAATATACTCTTGTGCTAGTGAGACGGGCCATGCCTCAATGCCAATAACAACATTCTAAAGCCCTTTAGTTACCTATACATGGTGTATCATATAGAACCATGAAAAGTTGTCTCTCAAGCTTATCCTCACAATAGAAAGTATACCAAACGCATCACTTCCAGCGTGTAAACAACTAGTCTCTATTACAAAATGCAAATATCCTCACTACCTACATATATTATCAATGCCCACTAAATGCAACCGATATGACTTCTAGTAGATCACTCATGACGACAAAAACCTATAAAGTGTATGAAAAATTATAGTGTAGGGTGTGGAAATGATACTTGGTAACAATGCAAAAAACGATAATAATATTGATGATATTGTTTGTGTAAACTTGCAAAGCAATATTTTGACCATGAGAAAACGAGACATGCAGGTCATTAAATAGGTGACACTTCCAACAAAGCAAGTCTTAAGGAACAAGGTTTACAAGAGAGGAAAGCAATCCGAGGAGAGTTTTTCTTGAGATGGAAGTAGGTGCCAATTCAGAGGCCTAAGGTCCATGAATAGAAATTTCACAAGAAGGCCATGTAAGAGAATATACCATGCGGGGTATACAAGAGAAGACTCACAAGAAATAGGATCTTTCATAGTACAAAACTTTAAAACTCAAATTGCACAATAACAAAGATAGAGGAGAATCTGTATTACTGAAGTAGTGATATAATAGATGGCAAATCCCCATACTTGTGTGCTCCTAGATGGGAGCTTTGATGTGGCTAATCATGGAACTGCAAAGATGGAGATTATACGCTAGTAGAAGCTAGGGAGTAAACTCATAGTGAGATGACTAATGAATTGTGTGGAGAAGGGGTTGGCCATGTATCTATATAGGCTTGTATACATGGGACATCGATGACTTAACCACATAGGTCCTACTTGGTGCCACCGTTCGTGATGTATACCTCCCACAGCCATTCAGGCTTATCTTGGGCCCCATTCAAGCTTATCTTGGGCCCCATTCAGGCCTAGTAATGTCAGGACAAGGTGTCTAAGAGTACAGTCTTCCTACTCCATGTGTGGACCATTATGAGATAACAACCTAGCGTAGCATGTAGCCTATTTGGCAGTGCGCCAAATCTAATTCAAGCTGTCTCTATACCATCTAGCCTCATAGGTCACCTTCCCGTGTGACTACGGGGATGTGGTGCCCCGGCTAATTAACCATGGCTACTCCTCATAATGGGGGTTGTACAAACATGGGCTAGCTAGTGCCCAGATAATAAAATATAATGGTGATATCCAACAAACATTGATATCTAACAATCGAAGTTAGCGGTGGTACTTACAAGGAGGTGTAAATCATGGTGATGTCGATGGTGGGGATAGGTTGTCAATGTTGCAAATGTGAAGGAGTCAAGGATTGCCACAATTAAGGTTATCACAATTTAGTTAATTAACAGTCAAGGATTGCTACAATTAAGGTTATCACAATTTAGTTAATTAACAGTCAAGGTTAAATTATATTAAGGCTTAAAATCTTAATCTAGTTGAGAGGCTTTTCACATTTTACAATGGAAAAAAGTGATTTGTAGTGATGTGGCAGTTAACAAGCGTTTTCTTAACTTGGTAGAGAGCTGAGTTGGCAAATATATGTCATGTGTGTAAGTGCCATGTGGACATAGTTCTAAGCATTACTAGACTCAAGGGGAGATATAGGGGGACAATCAAATTAGATTAGGGGGAGAATCAAATTACACCTTTCAGCATCCTAATAGGTGCTGAAAGGTGTCCAGGGTGTGCACCCATAGGTGGGATATCTTTTGGGCACAATGTAAGCATAATTAATGATGTTTATGACATTGTTTTTATATTTTAAAAGCGATGGCACACCAAAAATCATGAGCCATCAAAAACCTTATAAGTAGACATGTAAGGAAACATATGACCATGTGTCAGTGTTCGTAAATGGGTAGTTCTTAGACCGGCAAGTGTTTTCCCTTTTCTCAAATGTTGATGGCTTCAGAAGACACTAGGATGCTTGAGATTGTGCCCAAATCCACATGAATGGGTAGTACAAGCTTTGGGAATGTGGGATGGATTGTCCGCACACTTGAACCTTGTGAAGCTACTCGAAAGACACTCTAATGCTGGCCCAAATGATTTGGGATAGGTTCATCTACTTCATCATCACTATGGAATGGAATCAGGTAGCCCTTTACCCTTTTGATCAGAAGCCTACAATTATATGCATCTGGTGGTTATGTTTCCTAGGAAATGATCTCCTCAACGTTAGGAGCATAAAGTAGAAGTAGCCTCCTCTTGATGGGAGGAGCTATTTGAGAAACACCACACCACATAAAGTAGAAGTAGCCTCCTCTTGATGGGAGGATCTATTTGAGAAACACCACATCACAGATTACCATGATCTTTCTTGACTTGGGACCATAGATTTTGTAACCCTTTGACTCCATGCTACACCCTAGAAAGACGCACTTATGGATTTTTGGATCCCACTTGGTCCTATTTAAGTCCCAGAACATGCACCACTTTCAAAAGTCTTAAAAAAGCAACGAAAGGTTTCTTACCAAATTGGGCTTTTGGGGAGTCATCTCCATAACTACTTTAGTGTAACAGTTGTTGAGAACGTATGGTGGTGAGTAGTAGAGGGTATTAGGAAACCCTTTTCCCTTGAGTATAATCCAAACTACTTTAGTGTAACATTTGTTGAGAACGTATGGTGGTGAGTAGTAGAGGGTATTAGGAAACCCTTTTCCCTTGAGTATAATCCAAGCCCTTACTTTTGTTAAGAATGTTTGGCATGGAGTAGAGGGTATTAGGAAAACCCTTTTTCCTTGAGCATCACATGCATTATACAAGCTTCACATGCATTTGGCCTCTATGCATCTCTTTTAAGACTATATAGCTCATGTGCCCAACTATCATGCCATAACTTACTCGTACCCACATCAGCTCTAGGTAGAAAAAGTTGACAATTCATAAAGTTTGTCATGCCTTATCCCTCTCCCAACAACATTAACATTCTCATCTAAGATAACTACACCGTCTCAATTAAAGTGTACCCTCAATATATCCACGATGGTTGAAAAAAGATCAAGTTCCTCTTCACGTCTACAACTAGTATATAGAGAAAGCATTTGAGAGATTTTTAGTAGCACCATTACACCTATGTCCTTGGTTGGCATTTGTCATCATTCCAGGACCTTTATTGTTAGAGAAATATATCAATCATTCCAAGTGGCAATATGTTGGAATGTTCCACTATCAATAATCCATAAACCATTTGGAAAAGTTAAATAATCATGATGTCTCTTCTTTAATTGCCATAATAAAGAGCATCCATCTCCAAGTCAACTTTTCATTGTTACCTCTTACTCCTTCTTGGTGGGTTTCAAGGTGCCATTCTCTTCTTATATTCTTGTTTCTTCTTATAGTTAGTTGAAATACGATCAAGTTCTTTAATTGCCATAATAAAGAGCATCCATCTCCAAGTCAATTTTTTCATTATTACCCCTGACTGCTTCGTAGTGGGCTTCAAAGTGATATTCTCTTCTTATTTTCTTGTTCCTTATTATAGTTAGTTACTTTAAATATGATCATTATTACTCTGACCCCTTCTTGGTGGGCTTCAAAGTTCCATTCTCTTCTTATTTTCTTTAACTGCCATAATAAAGAGCATCCATCTCCAAGCCAACTTTTTCATTGTTACCTCTGACTCCTCCTTGGTGGGCTTCAAAGTGCCATTCTCTTCTTATTTTCTTGTTTCTTCTTATAGTTAGTTACTCTAAATATGAAAATTTCACCTTCCTCTTCTTATTTTTCCTCAAAGAAGAGGGGTTACCAAATCCTTTATCCTTTTCTTTCTTCATGCCCACAATTGTGCATCTTCTAATGCATCTCTTGCTCTAGAAGTATCCCACAAAAATCCTCTAATGTGTAGATCTCTAACCTAAATATTCTTTAAAGATATGACTAGACCATTATTTACATTTGTGGTACGATCCTTTATCCTTTTCTTTCTTTATGCCCACAATTATGCATCTTCTAGTGCATCTCTTGCTCTAGAAGCATCCCACAAGAATCCTCTAATGTGTAGATCTCTAACCTAAATATTCTTTAAAGATATGACTAGACCATTATTTACATTTGTGATAGGATTATGAAAGATCATGGGTTGTCATAGTGATCTTGATTTCCACCATCTAATCATGCATTTGCTTTCCAATACTTTACACACCACATAGAAATGCTCTAATGTTCTTGCCTTTCTCACATGACAAGGAAACATAGATCTTGACAAAACAAGAACATCTTTAAAAGGGGGTGATGATAAATAGGTCAAAAATGGGATTAGTAAAACATTATGCTCCATAAGAGGGATATGCATAAGAGATAAGTTAAGCTTAGAAAAGAGATTATTAATAATTTTGGGAATAAAGTCGTGATATTTTGAGAATAATATCTTGAGATTCTTGAAGTCCAAGGAATATTTACTAACAGTACAATAATTGCATTGCTTGAGGCATCGCCGTCGGTGTGACATTGACAGTTGGCAGAGAGAGAATCGTTCTAATCCCACAAGTGTAATTGTCCGATCCTCGAATCGTGAGTCAACTAGAATCATTATGATCCAAGGGTCTAATTGTTCAAAATCAAGAATTGCTAGGGTCTGATCGTTTTGATCTCAAAAGAAGGATCACGCAGTCCTTGAACCATTTTATATAATAGAGCCATTTTAGTTAAATCATTCTGACTAGAATCATTCTATCAAGGATAGTTTTTTGGAATCATTTTGTCTAGAATCATTTCTGATAAAATATTTTTTGACAAAAATTATTCTAAAGAAAAATCGTCAAAGGTGGATTGCCTAAGTAGGATCATCAATCCTACTGAGACAAATTTCCAAAGATAATAATTTAAAAAAAAAGCTAGTGCAAGGGATTTTGACTACCTTATTAGACGTAGACTTACTAAACCCTGTAGAAAAATCATTAAAAATATAAAACCTTCTAAAAACACTAAAACATTGAAAAACCAAGTTAATTTACCAAAAATATTAAAAAAATAAAAAATCATAAAAAGAACCTTAACACAACAAAGTAATTTTGGCGTTGGACCAAGTGCTTATACATTTACATTTAGACCGAATCATTACGACTTCATACTTGAACCTAATGTTTGAACACAGAATGTTATCATACATGCCAACAGTAGGAAGTGTAATAGGACCAAGGGTCGATCTAACTATCCTACTAGTTCTAGATTCTAGTTTGGAAGCAAACCAAGAATCCTTCACAAATGGAGGGTACCAGATCAGGATTATGGGGCATTAGCCCAATTCAGTGTCTAAACATGAAAATACCCAAATGAGAATGTGGAGTGTTCATAGGAGAGTCATTGCAAGATAGAGGCCAGGCTAGTAATATCAGAACCAGTGAAGCATACATTTTACAATTCCACACAACTAACTAAGTCTTAGTCTTCATTGATGTTAACGACATAAATGGCTAATGTCGTAGTGCATAGAATTGAGCCAGATCCAAGTGACTAGTATTGTTGGGCTAATGGAACCCCAAGATTTCTATTTGGACTCTGGTGGGATGATGTATATCCTAACAAGGGACATCAAGAAGATCGACCAATGAGATAAAAAGACCAAGAAGATTGCAAGAAGCTACTAGAGCTCAAACAGTGCCGGTAAGGACTCAAATCCCTAATGCAATTGATAGATTCTTCTTAAATAGGCTAAGAGTCGACAATGAGGGAATCATATTGTATGAGGATACCTAGCGCAATCTCTACATAATAACTACTACTCCTAGGGACTTATAAATAAGGATTTTTTTTGATTCCATGAAGCACCCCTAGTAAGTAAATGTTACTAGTCAACCATGGATCAAACGACATATGTCGATGAGGAATGTAACACTTATACCCCAAAACTTGTTAAGGAGGCAAGGAACACCCTTAGCCTACTAGAGTGCAAGGATAATAGGAGGAAGGGAAGGGAGGACCTCTTAGGATGAAATCACTTCAAGAAGATGTAGTCCAGAAGAAGAGCAAGAATTCTCATTCTAGAGCGAGACAAGATGCCAACTTTTAGATTCCTTCCTCACTTGATCCAATCAAGGAAGAAGGAATAGTAATAATACTATCTGAAGAAGTAGTACCTCTTGAAAGAGAAAGGATGGCCACTCCCTTAGATTCAAGAGTACTAGCTTAAGGAGCGTGGGAAACTAAAAGATTGCATAGTCATGAACAGAGAGATATAAGCTAGTGGGATATCGGTAATGGAATACCCAATGATGTATATGGCAAGTGTACTTGTAGAACCATTACTTAACATAGTCATTGGAGTACTAGCCTATGGGTATGCAGGACCATCCTATGCACCAATACATCCCAGAGTTCAACCTAAATATGTAGCCCTAAGATGATGGCTCTAGAACCAACATCTCAGCCTACAAAACCTGGAGCATGAGCTTGTATTCCTCCTAACAAAACAAGAAGAGTGTTAGATGCCATTCCTATGGTGGTCAGACAACCTAGAGGAATAAGAGATGAATATGACCATGGCCATCCAAGGATTAGGGCCTCACCATGCATATCCAAGATAGTGTAAAAGTTTGATGGATTGGGGACTCCCTATAGACACCTAGTCGCATTTAGACAAATCTACACGGATGAGAGAGTATCCAATCCTAGAACTAAGATTGATGCCTTCGGACCCACTTTAGAAAATAACACTCTGTTTGTGGTTTCAAATACTTGACGAATCACAAAAAGAGACGTCTACTTAAAGTATCGGCCACAACATTTTCTTTGCCTGGTTATATTGAATCATGGGTTGGAAACTTTGGATAAATAAAGCCCATTTGATATGTCAATCAGAAATCAATGGTTGAGTCAACAAATGACAAATGCTTTGTTGGTCTGTCTTAATTAAGAATTCAAATCCCATTTCCAAAGTCTTAAGGCATGGACAACCGGCTAATTCTTTGTCATATATACTATAATTTCTTTCTGTTGGTTTAATCTTACGACTTTCATAAGCAATTAGATGTCCATCTTGCATTAGAACAACACCAAAGCCTTGTCCACTAGCATCAGTAACTATACAACAAAGAACGGTCGTTGAAAATTTGGTAAAGTAAGAACTGGTGCATGGGTCAATGCTTTCTTAAGTTCAGCGAAGGAATGATCCTGTCGACTAGTCGAATGATTGGAGTTCGTGAATATCACGTGGTCTAGGCCAATTAGTAATGCTTTCGATATTTTTAGGATCTACTCTAATACCATCAACAGAGACAATATGTCCTAGATATTCAATTTCTTCTTGAAAGAATTTGCTCTTTTTAGGATTGACATAGAGTTGATTCTCTTGAAGAAGTGAAAATACTTTTTCTAAATGTTGTTCATGCTCTTGACGATTCTTATAGAAAACTAAGATATCATCGAAAAACACTACAACAAAATTTTGATATTTCAAGAATATCCTATTCATCATTTTGTTGAAAGTAGCTAGAGCATTAGTCAAAATGACCTTAGCACTATAGTATGGACCTTGCCCTAAATTCAGAACGTAAAACAGCTGTGTCTAGAGATTTCAAGATGCAGGATAAATCTTTTATAAACACTACTAAATCTTCTTTCCCTTCTAGTACTTTTGATAAATCCAGGATGCAAAAGGGTAAATATATGGCTAAAGGAGGTATTCGGAAGGACAACCAACAATAAACCTTCAAATGGACAACTAAAGAATTCAATCTTCATATGCTATAATTGTCATAAGGAAGGACACCTTGCACACGATTGCCCTGACAAAAAGAAGAATTCCACATCGATGGCTCAACTCAACATTATTGACAAAGACGACAAAGATTCTTTCAAGAAGCAAGAGGGTAACTCTAATCCTGACTATTCAGATCAAGGTAAATTTTCAATTCATGCTTTATTGAAAATTCAAGGAAAAATAAAAGAAAAATCAATTTCTATATTGCATGATGATGGTAGTTCGCATGATTTTTATTTCTGAGAAAGCATTGAAAGCACTTAACCTAGATGCATCGTACTCTAGTTTACAAAGTAAAAGTTGCATTTCAAGGGCACTAAGTAGAACTGCACCAAGGAGGTTAAAGATTTAGAATTATAGATGGGTTCAAAAAAAAAAGAGAACATTCCTAGTGGCACCTTTACAAGGTGTGGATGTCATCTTAGGTATGTCATGGAGACATGAGCATAACCCCCATATTGACTATGACACCCATATTATATGGAAAATAAAAGATGACCAAGATATTTGTCTTCAATGCCAAAACAAAGGGCCCATTTTTTACTCATACTCAAGCAAAAAGAGCTATACGAAAAAATAAGACGACATTTTTTATTTTTGTCAACCAGCTTACTGCCCAGGATGACTCCAAATCAAGTACGTCTCATGACCCTCTCGGCTCTAAATTCTCTAATTGCGTCATAGACGATTTACCACCTAATTTACCAACACCTAGTCCAGAAGACCATAAAGTTGAAATAACTCCTGGTAGCTCACCGCCATTATGTAAAGCTCCTTATAGAGTTAACATGCTTGAGTAAAAAGAGATTCAAAGGCAAATCGAAGAACTATTAGATCAAGAATTGATTCGACCCAGTAGTTCTCCATTTGGTGCTCCAATTCTTCTCGTTAAAAAGAAGAATTGTACATATCGATTATCAAGCACTAAACAAAATTACTGTTAAGAATCAATATCCAATACCTCGAGTGGATGATTTGCTAGATAAATCGACCCAAAATTTGGCTATCATCAGATTTGAATAGACGAAGGAGATATCTAACAAAACTGCCTTTAGGACCCAAACTAGTCTGTGGATGAAACATGTTAACGTTAGCCCTAATGGTAGACTTAAGTCTTGCAATGAATTTTTTGCGTTGCTCTTTTTCCTTGACTTTTTCAATTACTTGAACTTGTAAAAAAATATCCCAAAATTTGTCAATATAAGCTTCGACATTCTCTTTATTAATCTGGTGTAGAGTGTCCCATCGTTGACGTGCTTTAGCTTTGTACTGCGATGGTAGAAAATGTTTCTTTAAGAGTTTTTGAAACTCTTTCCATGTTGAAGGTCGATGTTTACCTTGCTTAATCACGTTCCACCATAAAGCCGCACTTTTGATCAAATGATTACAAGAACATTTAATTTTATCCTTTTCTAAGAACTTCTTGCCAAAGAATAGTCATCTAGTTGGCTAATCCATGCAATGAGGACTCGTGCATCCTTGTTGCCATCATAATTTTGGAAAGTGAATGCCTTTCTGATGTGTGAGACTTTCTTAGAATTTTGAGCACGCAATGTAGCTTTAACAGTGCATCTAACATGATCACTTTCCTCCTCATTTGAGTCGAGAAGAATTAGAAGCATCGCGTTTGCATTTGGTACGCTTGACTTGACGTTCTAATTTGCGTCGGAGTTCTCGTTCACTAGCAATTTGTTCTTGCAGTGCTAAGATTTGTTCTTGTACCATGGGTGGAATGGGTAAAGTAGCCATTGCAACTAAATTAAGATGGAGAATTTAGCCTTTTAATTAGTCATGAAATGATTGGCTCGATTCCATCCTCTAAAAGATTTGAAATTTTTGAAATTTTTTGAATTGTTATCTTTTTGTAGGGAGTGATGAGTTCTCTTGAATTCGTATTTTAAGGATAGGCTTTATAGTTTTCTAAAGCTTATTGGCAAAGTTTAATTGCAAAGCTTGTTTTAAGAAAAACAATGGAGTTTCTCTCCTTGGATTTAGCCGCCCAAATGTGCTATAAAGAAGTAGAGTGGATATATATATATATATATATATATATATATATGTATGTATGTATGTATGTATGTATGTATGTATGTATATACATATGTATATATATGTATATACATATATATATATGTATATATATATGTATGTATATACATATATATATGTATACACACACACACACACACACACACACACATATAAAGCTTGTTTTATAAAGCTTATTAAAGCTTTATTATCAAAATCTTTGCTACACTTTAAGTCGACTTCTTCTCCTCCATAGAGTAATTCACGCAGCGCAACCCAACGCAGGTTTAATTGAAGTTTTTTTAACATATATATATGTATATACATACATACATACATACATATATATACACACACACACACACACACACACACACATATATACATATATATATACATATATACATACATATATACATATATATATATATATACATATACATATATACATATACATATACATATACATATATATATATATATATATATATATATATATATATATATATATAAAGCTTGTTTTATAAAGCTTATTAAAGCTTTATTATCAAAATCTTTGCTACACTTTAAGTCGACTTCTTCTCCTCCATAGAGTAATTCACGCAGCGCAACCCAGCGCAGGTTTAATTGAAGTTTTTTTTTTCTTAGAGGCTCTTGCCAGTCCCGTCGTCGTGGATAGAAGGAAAGGAAGAAAGAAAAAAAGAAATCTAATTAACTAAACTTATTTTTCTAAAAACCTTTCAGTGTGTATATTTATCACAAATTGACTTATGGAAACATAAACACCGTCCATTATAGATTTCTCCCTCCAGCAGTGGTTTAGCAATCCAAAAGCTAAGCTGGATTCCCTATCAATTATAGATTTCATCCATACAGAGAGATCAGGATGAGGTTAAGAATCCAAGAAAACTGCTTTTCAAGTATAAAGTGGTTTCAAGGTTTTTTGAAAAGTGGTTTACCACCCTCCTCTTAACCTTTGGTTTTTTTCCTTTGGTTAATAGAAGCAACCCTTTAAAAACCTTTGAATTTAGCTTTTTACCACTCAATTCTTGTCCCCATCTCCCTAGGTCTAGCTCTTATACCACTATCATAGATCTAAATTTCTAGGGAGATAGAATTTAAATAAATTTGCAAGAATTGATGTAAATTCAAATAGTTCATCAAACACCACATGATCATGATCAATATATTAAAAAATAAATAAAAATACTTAGCTCACAAAAGCTCAACTCCAAGATTGGGTGCAATCATCTCCCCTCATGTGTGTATGGCCTATTTTTCCCCACACATGAGTATTTACGAGATACTTTATTCCAATTTAGGCCATAGCCTCCAAAAATACAAAAAGGGTGCTTTTCTTGCACAACACTCTATTATCTTAAAAAATAGAGTGCCCATAAATTGAGGCTTGGGTATCGCGCTTTATAAAATATTAAAGATCAAGTCTATGTTTGATAAACTATGGCCTTTTCAAAATAAATCAAAATAAATCAAAATGTGCACAAGCTAGCACATGTACATACAAAGCTTGTTTATGAAAATGGTGTGCCAAGTAATAAATTTGTGCGACTTCTCTTCAATTCTCGGAATCCTCTTCACCTATAAAATAACCAAAAATAAATTGGTGAAATAAATATTCCATAAGCATCAAACCATCATCACACACATGTTTGCCAGGCATAAGTAACCTGGGAATCACTCTTACATATACGAACTAACTGAAATAAACATTGGAGAACCCAAGCATACGTCAATATCCACCAAACATATTAATATTTATAATGGCATCACCCATGATATTAACATAATTTGGCATGACGCAAAGATAATCCAAGCATCCCCGAATTATCTAAGAGGGTAGAATAATATTTTTAAGAGGGCTTAAAATATATTCCCATAACAAGAGGGCTCCTTATCTTGGGCGTAACCCTTTGGGAGTGATAGGGCCACTTTCCCTTCTCAATCTCTAACTTGAGCTCTTTCATGGCTATGGCTTCCACAAGCTCTCACACATAAGCTTTCTCTCTCTCTCTCTCTCTCTCTCTCTCTCTCACACACACACACACACACACACACACACACACACATCCACTTGTTCCACAATGCTTCTGTTGTGCACTCTATACCAAATTCTTATCATGGTATCATAGCTTCGATAAAGGGAAGATCCAGTGGTGCTTAAAGCATGGAGAGGAGAGAAATCTCAAGAAGTGTGCAGGCATAAGGAGCCAGTTCAAAGTATTAAGGAAGGAGGACCACGTTCAAGCCAAGAGCAAGCCAGGGAGGAGAAGAGCACTTCCGAAGTCATTGAATCATGCTCATGGAAGGAGGCAAAGAAGGTATTCCACTATTTAATCATACCTCCACAATCCCCCTTCTTAATGCCTTGATTTGCCTCTAATCAAAATGAGACTCTAATTTGGGTGCAAGCAAGCATAGCCCCTTGCTTAACTCAAGTTTCTACACATATAGAAATTTCACAAAAGGTAGGTACTATTTTGAAGCTTATTTCGAAAGGGTTCTTTTGCACTAGGCCACTGGTGATTTGGTGGTGCACATCAGTAGTTTACATCCCCGAGGGGCACCCTTTTGTTGGGAGAGATTGTTCAGTTTATATAGTCAAAAATGCAGCTCATAATCACTACCATGTAAAAGCTCTCAGCATTAGCTTCGTTTTCAGCTAGCCCACTGAGTATTTGGGTGTATTTGTAGTGACTAGTGTGTGAAAAACATAGTCGTGCAAAGAAATAGATAAGTAATTTGGCACTGCTTGCTTAAGTAGACTAGCCCCTTGGCTTCTTCACTTTTTAACGTGCAGTGAGTTCACTTACTTTGTAATTTCCAACTTCATTGTTGTGATCGTAATAGCCGTTTGTAAGGGACTAGACACTTTTGGACGTCATATAAACTAGTAAGACCTTCCCGTCATGATGGCGAAAGAGACCATTTCTGTTGATAATTTCGATGGTAATGGATTTCATACATGGTCAATCCGGTACTTGCTAATGTCAAAGGGTGTGTGGTCCCTCGTGAAGGGAACAAGAGAGCTCAACCGAGATGATAAAGATGACATCACCAATGATGAGAAGGCACAGTTGATTATTACACTCCATCTCACAAAAGATCTTCTACATCATTTGTCGAACTTGACAACAGCCAAGGCAATGCGGGAGGAGCTTGACAAGTTGTATGGAGCTAAAGGTAAAAACTCTAAGCTCGCGTTAAAGATTGAAATATATGATTTGAAGATGCGAGCACGTGAAGCCTTAGGGGCTCACATCTCCAATCTAAAGAGCATAATGGCCCAGATTCGATTATAAGGTCGATGATGATGACACAATAGCCATCCTCCTCAAAAGTATGCTAGTCGAGTATGACTCCCCAATCACCACCTTGAAGAACTTACCATCACCAACACTTGAAGGGTGTATTTTAGCCCTCTTGGAAGAAGAAAACAAAGTGCATGATCGTGCATCGGCATCTACCTCTATCTTCACCTCTTAGGCCTTAGCTATGATGGCCAAGATTCAGATTGGTTGCACCTTTTGCAAGAAGAAGGGCCATACCGAGTCGAAGTTCTTTAAAAAGGATCCTCAGAAGAAGAAAAAGCGTGGCAAGTGTGGAGAGATGGGTCATCTTACACGTGAGTGTGCATGAGCAGTAATAAGGAGGCAAGTAACTTTGTAAATGCCTCTTACTAGATGGAGTTCTTTAGTCTAACTTTTTTGTTAAAACATCATGTTGTAACTCTCTTTGTAAAATGCCTACCATTATAAAGGCATCCATTTAGAGTCTGTAAAATGTAGGGTGGTGTAGAATGGTCCAATGCATGCTAGCATTGAGGGGGGGTGTTAAAACCTCTACTGTACCTTATTTATGTGTAAACACACCTTATTGGCATGTGGTTAGGAGAGAAGAGTCATGATGTGGTTGAGAAGGGTACACCTCATCCTTATTGAGGGATATGAGAACCTTGCATTTCTATAAAATGCCAAGGTAGCTTGTTCTACGTACGCATTCAAAAAGCTGAAGGCTAAATGTGACCAAGATCCTTTGGTCAAGTGCTTGTCTTATGCCTCTTGTGATTAACTTTTTAGCTATTGTGTGGTGTACAGGGGTCCTTATCTTGGACATCCCCCTTTGGGAGTGATAGGGTCACTTTCCCTTCTCTCCTCAATCTCCAACTTGAGCTCTTTCATGGCTGTGGCTTCCATAAGCTCTCACACTTGAGCTTTTCTCTCTCTCACACATGCACATACGCATCCACTTGTTCCACAATGCTTCCATTGTGCACTCTATCCTAAATTCTTGTTAACAATTAACTACCTTAATGCAAATAGCATTGGGAGCCTATAGACCATGGGATATTAATGGCTTGATGAGGGCCCTTTTTCTTGTTTTAGATCTAAAGTGGTTGAATGTCCCATAAAGGTAAATCTAGAAGCAGCAACAAATTCACCACCATTGGGTAGATGGTGTGTTAGGTGCAGCATAGACCATTTGACAGTTACCCAAAAACAAGCCTATGACTCCAAATCTATCTACCATCACACTACCACCACTTCTAGCAAGTTTTGGGATAGTTAATGTCATATACTAGCCTTCTTCAGAAGAAGAACATGAAATACCAGTGGCAATAATTGTGAGGCCCAACAAAAGCTAGATAGAACAAGAAATGAGGCAAGGATTATATAGCAAGGGAAAGGCTACACTGCCCTGCTCAGAGCCAACAAAAGTAACCAATAAACCACACCGAACCTTAAAAAGTCCTAGCACTAATGAGATAACTAAAAGGGACCCAAAAGACCATTTAACCATCTAGGTTATGTTGAGATCGAGGATGTTCCAGATTCACTAAGCTAAATAACCTTGGATGAAGAGAAGAGATTAAATGGTCCCGATGGACTAGTCCTGAGCATAGAGAAGTCGAGAACTTTGGGAGAAAGTTGAAAGAGCTTCAAAAGCCCATAGAGAGGAACGAGCAACCTCGAGGTTTAAACCAATTGATGACCCGAGCTATGTAGAAATAGAAATCGTCCCCGTGAACCAATTCAAATCGCTCTCAATGAAGAACATGGTGAGGAAAGTGAAGATAGATCAATCATAATAGACCAAAAATATGAGATTCTGGAAGATATGGAAGGGAAGTATAAATTCAAAGGATTAGAAGAACCCCTCACAAGAAGTTAAAAGCTTACCCTAACCTCGGAGAGGAAATCTTGATGTTGAATGACATGCAAGAGTTGGTGCAGCAGACCTGGCTAGAAATAGAAGGGTTGGTAATAGGAACAATCTCATTGTTCCCATAGAGAACCTCTATTGTAATATCGTTAGAGCCTATCTAAGAGGAATCGCATGAGAGGAGTGTCTCTACTAAAATAGCCTATAAAAATGCTTAAGCCTCATGAAGAGCTTAAAAATGAAACAAAAACATTGGAAGAGCTCCAAGAGCTTACCAAAATGGAGAATACGAGGTTGCTTCATGAGCATGTCATAAAATAAAGGCTTAATATACCCTCGGAGAATCCCTAATGGGAGGATACACCAAAAGAATGGGCATGGGTGCCACACAAATCTAATGTTAGCTTATTATCGACAACTACACCATCCTACATGGGTACAGATGAGGAGTTGATGATAGTTATAAACGTGCCATCTTTAAGGCTTGCATTGAAAAGAGAAATGGAAGCCTTAAGCGTAATTCTCTCAGCCCTTGTTACTATAACCATGGCCGAATACTTAGTATGCAAGCTGGAAGCTTGTGATGAAGTCCATCAATGGATGAAAGAAAAGCTTAAACCTATTAGAGAAATTGAGGAAATTGACCAAGTTGAAAATAAAAACCCACAATAGACATTCAAGGATGTACTAGTTAGTGTAGGGTCAGAAAGTATTATGAAGGAGATGATATGAACACCGCCATACCACCACTCTTTTTACGATCCTTGATGGGGGAGCAGGAGTGAGAAATGCTACTAAAGACGTGGCAAAGATAAGAAAGCAAGCCCAAATTAGTACTCAAGCTAATTTAGGAATCCCTATGGGAATCCCGAAGGATGTTGGGGTTACATCATGTGGCCCAACCTATGAGCATACATTTACTATTATTGACTTTGGAAGGCCCACCAATTACGATGTGATTTTTGGAAGACCATTCATGCGTAATTATCAATGATTCATGAGTGGAGTTATGATGTCATTTACCTCCATTTAAGATGGAAATACCATTAAGGTGAACCTAAAAGACCATAAGTACAAAGAAGTCACCATGACACCTATCGAGATGACTATTGATGACTTGGGGTCAGATATACGATGGCAATTCATTCAGACTCATGGACTCCAAAAAGACTTCTAAGTCTAGACAAAGAAGATAAAACAAGGTCATAAAGGAAGGGAGAGTCGAGAAGGAGTTTGAGCCGCCTTGAAGCCCCAACTGGAAGAGGACTAAATAAGTCCTTACTTGATTCAAGAACTATAAGTGGAAATTCAAAAAAGGTGTGCTCCACCACCAAAAAGAACTCAAGGAACCATGATTCAAAAAGAACTATAAAGTGGAAATTCAAAAAAGGTGTGCTCCACCAAAAGAACTCAAGGAACCATGATTATCTTATGATGGACCTAAAGATGCAAAACAAGTGGATTTAGCATTGACTTAATCAAAGAGGTGGAGACAGAACTTGTAGTGGCAAAACTCTTTACGATAAATTCCTCCACCGAGAGAGGTAGAGTTTAAATACATAAAGTCTTGGAAATCAAATATATCAGGAGAAAAAAGGTCATCAACAAAATGTCTCGCTTAACAAAGTTTATGAAGAAAGATAGGATACGTATTAGCAAAAACTAGGCATTTCATAAAATCAAATTCATATGTAAAAAGATAAAGTTTGCAAGAAAAATGACACAGTTAATACATATAGAATACAAATGATCTATTTGAATAAGGAACCACCTAAAGTTATATAAAGGTTATCTATGAAAAAATCTAACCAAGACATAATATCATCTTGGTCTACAATCTTAGTGTATCTTTTTTTATTCTTGTCTATGTCTTGGTTTTTGCTTTTTAACCAACAAAAATAAAATGAAGAGCTGAAATTTCTATCAACAAAGCTTTGTATATATTATGCTTTAGTTTGTAATCAAATACTTGATGAATGAGAGATTTAATTCTACTGCAAAGTCATTTAAGTCTAATTTAGTGTACGGAGTAGTGAAATCAAAAGTTTGAAGGCATAAAGGAGAAGACTTCTCAATGCGACTATGAGAAGACTTTAGGAATTTAACAATGAAAATCACTCCCACTGAATCGTTTAAGATCCAACTACAATCTATAGGTACATCCTTATCTCTAAGCAAGTTTCTCCAAAGCTCATGGACACTTTACAAAATGGCTTTAAAGTAATGACTTAACCATTTAAAAAGGTATTGTTTAAACATATTTTTGCAACTTATGTTTTCGTATATTTTATGCCCAAGCCTTTGTTTTTCTCATAATATTTACCCAAAGGTGCTTTGTAATGTCTTTTGGGATCATATGAGTTCCAAGTTATAAAACGGACACGGAGCCTAAGTGAGTAAAAACTTATCTAGGCACCCAAAAGGCCTTGGATACACATGTATTGTTAGTTTTTAGCCTTACGTATAAAAGGCAACTTGTAATGTGTGAAGACTCATTCTTTGAGAGCTCATTCTTTTGAGAGCTTCACTTGACATTTTGGTCAACACATTCGTACGACAATTATGTCCGCACACTTATGTAATGGGCGCCGGCACTATATATTATAAATCCCATCATTTGATGAGGGAAACTCCCTAAAGATGCTCCCAAGTATTGAGCTTTGAAGGACAGACAAGAGGATCTTGATCAATTGGCCAATCCATAGAGAAAAGCCTTATAACTATGTTTTGGGTGCCTCGGGTCACTTACTCCCAGGTCGCCTAATGGGAAAAGGCTTGGAATTATAAAAGCTAAGTTCTCTTATTTGTACCTCATTCTCCTATTGTGTAATAGAAATGGAGTGTTCTCTCTCTCCCTCTCTCTTGTTGCAACTCTAATCTAGCATGTGTGGTGTGCTTAGGGTTAGGTTTTGGGAGTGATTAGTGTCCTAATCACTTATTCTCTCTTACTTCCTCTCTCCCTCTTACTTGAGTGATTAGGCTACCAACGCAATTGTCTCTCGTTGAGATCCCACACGATCTTTGTGAGAGAGGTTGCATCATCTATTGGATTAGAGCAACCGTGTTGAGGTGACAACGAATGTGGGAGGATGGCGATGAGACGAGTAGCTATGGTGGAGCTCTGCTCAATCAAGCTCGGTGGATAGGCAACTTCCCACGACACGTTAGGGTAGGGTTTCCTTAACATCTTTGGCACTGCTATTGGGGAGTGCCCATTTCTCATGGGCCAATCAAGCAACGCCACGTGGTTTTCTTCATTAAGGTAGCCGCCCTATCCGACGGGTGCATTATAAAATCAAATTTCTTTCCTTTTCCGTCATTTTACATCGTGTGACCTTTGCTTTTCGATTGCGCCACTTCCGCTCTACTGATTGCTGTGCATCTTCCATCGCGGATTTTGGGCTATAATCGGCTGTCTCCTATCGAGGTGGGAGCTTAATCCTTTCCCTTTTTCGTTTTCTTTTTCTTCTTGTATTTTTTGATCTTCATGATTGATCAATACCTTGTCAGCAATGCTTATTGTACATAAATTACCGAATCATAATTATTTCAAAATTTTATTCATGGTATCCTCACATGCCCATTTTGGATTAACAGTCTTCAATTGAGCATCTCTTTCTTGAAACTATCTCTTGAGATTCTCAATTTCAGCATGCATTCTCTCTTGCTCAGCTTAGTGTCTTTTGCACTCGCTCTTTGCCACACGAGAAGACTATCCCTCATGTACATAGACATGTACATAGACACCATGGTCTTGTCCTTTACCACAAAACTATTATTCCACCACTTGTGCATAACCATCAATGAATACATGGATTATGTTTTCAGCATGAGGTTCTTCACTACCATGTGTTCCATGGTATACATTATCACCCATCCATTCATCAGCTTGGCTTATTGCATAAACATGCACACCGCTACTTGTATGGCTGGTCATAATATGCTTAAAAACACTAATAGTTATTGTATGCAAGATAGGATCATCTTCCACACAAGGAGGAAGATCTTAGGCTCTGATACCAATGTAATTTCCCTCGATTGGGGTTGAGCACAATCCTAACAAACTATTAATGCTCATAAATAAAGTGATTTGGCATAACACAATACAAGATAGCAATGCTAAAAATTGAAATGACACTGCAATAGGGCCAAAAAGGGCTGACCCTCCTTGTAATATGATTTGTATTATCAAGGAATTTTACATACAAGACCCATGGGCAATGCTTGCTAGATTTCTAACAACATTCATGCATATGAAATCAATTTCAAACATGTTGTGTCGGTGTAGAGGTGAAATCCACAGCTTTCCTCGTGAAGAACCTCACTCCCCAATCCTCGGTATCTTGCCACAAGTAGATATACTCCACTGGCATCCATACACATTCAAGTGTGTGCTAGGTTGTGACATAAGAGACCGTAAATGACCAAGAACGCAGATGTAGAGTAGGTTTAGAGAACACAAGAAGCCCTTACCCAAGATTCAATTTGCAAAAACGACACCTTCCAGCTTTAGGTCAAAGCAATAATGAAGAAATACTCCATAGCACTCCCGATTGAAATTAGAGTTTTTGTTGAATTAGGTTATTTGGAAATTTAACTTTCAATACAATTAGGGTTTTTGTAGAATTAGGGTTGCATCATTTGGAAGAATTGTAGGCATCATAATTGCTCAAAACCCTTGCCATAATATAGAAATCCATAAAAGAGTTGAGAAGTAGGCCAAAAATGGAAAAAAAGGGCCGTGTAAGGATTGGATTAACTTTCTTAATCAAAGTGATTTAACTAAAATACTAGAGATAAATAGCTATATTAAATGTGCCTCTTTTACCTATATTTAGAGGAGAGTGTCTTTAATATGCCATACATCACATATCTATAGTCTTCAAGTCACCTATCCTTTTGGTGGCCCTCTTACCTACTCTAGTACACATTTTCTAAAATAAGCTAATTTTAAATATTTGAATACATAACATACTTCTCTCTTCCATAGGGCATGACACGAGTTTTTCTCTCTCTTTTCTTTCTACTGTCTTTTTTCTCTCCCTGCCATCTCTTGCTTTCTCTTTGGATAATTTGTATTGCTATGGTGACTCCAAGAGTTGATCCACACTTAAAGAAAAGACACCATATCAACTTAGTACTCGGCCAAAGAATATTGCACCTGGAGAAGTACTAATCACAAAGCTCTATGTGATGAGGCTGAAGCTCAAAGGCTACGTGCAGAAGGAAAGAAGCATGTAGATTTGTGGGTTTAAGGAGATCTATATCTGCTTGACCCATCAACTGGTAAGCCTCCGTCATTTAGCACCTTGATGATCTTGTTCGATTCATTGGGGATGGTAAAAAAGGCTTATTTAGATATTGCTCAAGATTGAATAATCAAGCTACTATTTCCAAGCAAACTATGCTTGGTGTGTACAAGCAATCTGTTAAAGAACTAGAAGATATCATGATCTCACAAACTCAACGTGTAAATGAGTTGGAAAGGCTACTTTAGTCAGCTCAGGAGGAAGACGTAATAAAGCTTAGAAAAACTAACCAAAATTTAGAGGAACATGCACTCCAAAAAACCCAACTAAAAAGAACTCCTTTTGGGTTAAGAGTGAGAGCTAGACAACTTAAAAGTGTTACATGCCTAGCCGCACATGGGGGTGCTAAGAAGAAACGGATGAGGCTTGCTCGAAGCTACATGAATAGTGTGGAAGATTTCTGCTTAGATAATCCTCTAAATAGGATTTCTATAGTCAAATCTTCTATAAAAAAACAATGACATGATTGAAATGCTCAAGCTCTCGCAGTGTGCAGGGCTTCGAAGGAAGGTAGTCAAGGAAGTTTGCAATGACTTTTGTGACTTGGTCAAGCTCGATGAGGTGGTGGAGGCATGTGACAAGGTTTCAATAAGCAGAAAGGGATACATAGCCATATTAAAGCTACTCACCCAAGGTATGAAGCCTCATCATCTTCGTGTGTTCGGCTTACCTCGACCCCATATCATAGTAGCAATAGCACGACACCAACAAAATTTGGCTATTCCAAGGTTCATAGGTGAATACAAACACATTGACAATTTAATGACTATAGAGAAGCAAAAAATAAATAAATAAATCAACTACGACATGTATAATAACATATTTACAGATCTTAGAAGGGTCCAATCAGCCATGGTGAAGTTCTATCAGTGCACAATAGAGAATTGTGAGGGTAATCTTATTTTTGTTATCAAGCTTTATGAGGCACAAATTCTCAAACATCAAAAAATGGAAAGACTCAGTATAGGGTTGATGAACAAAGATTTAAATTATGCCCAAGGTAAGGAAGACCAGCCATTACATAGCGTACAGTCAGAGATAAAACCATGGTACATAGGGACAGCTGCTGCAGTGCCAGATAAGAGTCATGATACTCTCAAATGGTTGTTTTGGCACACAAAAATTCCAAGCGTCATTGATGCTCAAAATAAAGGAGAGGTGCTTGTGGTGGATGGGTTAGGAAACTTTACAGTTGAGTGGCATATGAGTGCCAACTTGAAAGCATTGAAGTGCATTGAAGTGCATGTATGGGGTGTGTGGTGGTCCTGATGCATTGAAGTGCATTGAAAGCATTGAAAGCATTGAAGTGCATGTATGGGGTGTGTGGTGGTCCTGATGTGCAAATCCATGCCTCTATTGCATGGCAGGAATGAACAATAGGGATTGGTACAACCCTACAATGGATTGTACAAAGCCTCCATCCAGAGACAAGACAAAGCAAGTAACTGGTGATAAAGACCAGACTAAGGCTAAAGAGAAATAAAAGACTAGGAGCAAGGAAAAGTCAACAAAAATAGCCGAATTCAAGGGTGAACCATGTATTGTGCCTGAGGATCCCAATTGGGATCCCATACTTCTTATAAAGGTAGACAGAGTTCACATTTATAGTTTACATGCTTCATCTTGACTATGCTCATTCCATTTTGCCATCAGAGCTATCGGATGCATGTTCAGAGAAATTTTACTCTCTAACATGGGCTTTCATGGTGGAAATGTGCAACTTAAAAAGGATGACAAGAAATCAGGTACCACTGGTGATGTTCTGGCAGATATGTTAATGGGAGAAGCCAAAGCTAGGAGGTTCTTGTCAAATTATGAAAATAAACAAGTTACAGCAGTATGGGAATGTTGGAAATCTCTATGCGAGCACACAACTAACTAAGCTAGTGATCCAAGGATGACAAAGCTTCATATGAGGGTCTGGATAGAGCTTGATAATTTTATAAAACTCTTATGTAAGCAAATGACTGAAGACGATTATGTAAGATAGTTTGAAACATCAATCAAGATGCTTGTGGAAACAATTGTAGCTGCCTAGGGGAACATGGACATAACCTTCTACCTAGTAAGAGTTTTTGCGTCATGTAATTCATAAATATGATATAAAATGATTGATATTAATATGTTTTTTTATATGTGAAGCATATTTTGTTTGCACATGGCCCATACTTTGTGAGGAACCAAGGGCCTCTTGCTACATGGAATACTCAAGGCATGGAAAAATCACACTATGCCGCACGTATCAACTATTTTCGTACAACTCAACATGGTGGCAGAAAAAAAAAACAAATGCACTACGAGATCTTTTCAACACATTCTGCCAAAGGCAAATGCAATGATACAATGAAATTCTTAAAAATCAGGTTAGTTTATACAACACAAAAATAGTCACTGTTATTAACACAATATATTATAAACCCTCATTATGCTAAATAACATGTATCTTTATGCAGGATGGTGATTGAGAAGGAGAAAAAGTCAAAGTGACACAAATTGTAATAAAAATTATTCTCAATACAAGTGGAAAAAAACTTTTTAAAAAGTCTTCTTTTTCACTTCAACTGATTGTCTTCCTCAAAGAAACTCCCTTCCTTTTTGGGGCTTTCTTTGGGCAGCTGTTTGCCCTCGTCTTTGGATAACTGCTTAGCATCGTCTTCTTCAGGTAGTTTGCCTTTATAGCTTAATAGCTTTTGGCGTTGATAGCCTCTAAGAGTATGGATATTCAAATTAGGAACTGCCTTTGGATACGTTGCATAACATAAAGAATACCCTACCCTCGATGCCCACAACCTTGGTGCATATCCAAAAATACGTATAGCCCTCCTTCTCTATCAGCATTATCTTTTCTGCATTGTGTTGTATCCTTCCATATCCTAAGTATGCTGATAGAACCTTTAAGGTCATCAATGGAATGAGTGGATCATATGAATATTTTGCGTGGTAAATGATCAGCATGCCTGGAGGTATCCTTGAAATATAGTTGTTGAGGGTTGAGTCTCTACCAACAAAAACTCATCTACTTCCACCTCGACTGAGGAATCCATCTTCATCTGCTATCTCAAGCTGTAAACAAAGAAAAAATTTACTTTACACCAATAAAAATCTTTTAAAAAATGTTGTTTATTTATTCTTATAAATACCTTTTTGTTCTCATCATTAACAAGTCGCCTATCCTCCTATAAGTCAATTG
The DNA here is from genome assembly GCF_041138505.1 of Cibotium barometz. Classification (NCBI taxonomy): domain Eukaryota; kingdom Viridiplantae; phylum Streptophyta; class Polypodiopsida; order Cyatheales; family Cibotiaceae; genus Cibotium; species Cibotium barometz. The sequence goes on along the minus strand of NC_141052.1, from coordinate 8,097,022 downwards.
AACCTTGTGGAGGCATCTCTTCTTCTGAACATGAAATCCTCAGTTGCTCCTTTCTCATTTTAGATATTCCAATGCTATCTTGAATAGCTTCAAATTCTTCCTCTGTGGGAAGAGTGTCTTCTTGTTCTTCAAACTTTTTTATCCACAATTCTATAACTTTCGATGCATCGATGAAATTGTCGCCTGCTGCTTCTGTATCAAGCACTAAAAATTCATCAATGGCAGCTGGATCTAAAAAATCTGATGCAACTTGACATCCATCTGCAATTAAACCAATACAATAGTCCTCCCTTATATTCAACAACTTTCGAATATCTGTTAGTAGTACAAAACTCTTATTGTCCTTAGAAAGGATGGTAGGGATGGGAGAAGTATCTCCTTTTCTAAATCCCCTATAGAAACATCATTTTCCTCTGGAAGAATTAAACTTGCCTTAAAATCTACAGCAAATCTTTGCTCATTATTACTTCTTGCTCTTTATCCATGAACGTTTCTACATCATGAATTTTTTCTTGATTCTAAATTTCCCCTAGAAATGCTACAGAGGCTGGACACAGGAACTCTCAAGGCTACTCCTTTCAATATCTTCAATTCCTCATTTTACATGAAGATAAAAATGAAAAGCCACATGATGCTAAAGAAGCTTACATTTCCTACTATGTAATATACAATGCTCCATAGTAGTGACCTTCATATGGTCAGGAAGTAGGTCATACTTTTTCTGCAATCTGCCCTTTTCTAAAGTTGTCTATGACACCATGGTGAGATGATCAAACCTCACACCTTCAATAAGAATGTCAATGTAGAAAAAGCTTGCATTTCCTCTTCATAATAGTCCTTGAAGTGATCAACCACTAAACCCACTTTAAATTTGACATTGAAAGATTCCCTATAGCAATCAAATAAATTTTTTGCACCTGCAAGTTGTAGGAAGTCAAAGAGTCTCTCTGCTAGTGTTTCTTCTATCACAAGATCACCTTCATCACCTGAAGCCATCTCTTTACAGTTAACAACCCTGGAATGGTGTAGCTTAGGAGCACACAATAGAAACTAAGGGTTGTACAACCAAGAAGAAAATGTGAGGCTTGTCTTAGGAGCACACAATAGAAACTAAGGGTTGTACAACAACCAAGAAAAAAATGTGTCTTGGACACTAGGTTATACAACAAGAAATTCTAAGGTCTCCAGCATAGACTAAAGGTAAGAAAGACAACGCGATATGGGAAATCCACTTTGGTCGGATTGATCTTATCGCATCATGTTTCCACTAGGGGCAAACTTCTATGATGGGGTAATATCAGGGGGCTGAGGGATAGCACAAGGTGTTGGGGCAACTTAGGGGTTTTGGGGGGGCAGCTCACGGGACTGGGGCCGCTCAATGGAAAAATGCAAAATGAGGGCAAAGCATAAGTTGGAAAGACAACGCGATGGATGCAATCCGGTGTTAGGAGATGGACGCAATCCGGTGTTAGGAGATGGATGCTATCTGGTGTTAGGAGATGGATGCTATCGTGCTGTCTTTCCTAGACTGACAGATAGGGCAATCGATGCTATCTCAAGGGGCGAAGGGGCATTTTAGGATGTTGGGAGGGTAGCTCAGGGGGGCAGGCAAAGGAAGCTCAATGGACTGCAAGGCAAGGGGAAGACAAGCTTAGGGAACTGCAAGGACATGTTAGGGACAAGGCAAGTGAAAGACAACCTACAGGCAGCTCGGAGGCATAGGGTGCTCGGGAAGCTCAAAGACATAATTTTTTTAAAAATTAACAAGCCATTTATAGGCGCGTGATGCCATGTGGCAATGATATGGACGCCAGGTGGCCATGCCACCCATCCACATGTCTAAAACCACATGCCGTCATGCGGTCACATGTGTGAATGTACGATCACACGTGAGGCTGTCACACGAGTGCATACACGTATGCATTAACACTCGCACGTGTGGATACATGTGTCATCATACAGTTCAGTATTCCGTATGCCACGTGGCATAATTGAGGTCGTCTATAAATATATTGGTCTAGATAATATTTTTTTAATTGTACGTGCGTGCATAGGTGTCCTTTACCCCAGCTCCTGCTCTTGGTCTTCACCCACACATGCTGTGCATCTTTACCCTAGCTCCAGTGGTGTTCTTTACCCTAGCTCCAATGGTGTCTAGCTAAGCTTGTCCCAAGGGAATAACGACGCGATACTCATAGACCAGAGTCATCAAATTTCAATACATGCGTCGTTCTCCCACAACGTTAGAGGTGTGCTTATTCTACTCATATTCTCAAGGTTAATGTCTGTAATGTACATAATTTGCAAAGAAATCAAGCCTTCTTCTGCACATTAAGGGTTAATCAAGCTCCAGTGGCATTCCACATGGAGTTCCCACGAAACTGTTCTAAACCATTGCAATAGGGTACGTCAACCTTTAGGAAATTTGGGTGAAGAGTTGCTTTGCCAAGAAGGGTAGTAGGGTAATTCAACCTCACATGTATATGGTTTCAAAATTGGCCAAGTTTGCAGGGGAGGGATAGAAATAGCACAACCAGCTCTAGCACACATATAACTGATGTCAACAGTAGCTCACTAACGTGGCAGGAAAGATGAAGTGAATTTGAAGATCTGGTAGCACGTGATACCGTATATCGCGTTGTCTTTCCATTGTTGCTTATGCCTCCCACACCACTCTCTATGCAATTATATTGCTTTTGCAATGCTTGTTCCTCCCACCTGCTCACACCTTTTTCTGCACATAAAGAATCTATTAGAGAACTAGGAGCCACATGTTACTACTATGGTGGGAAAGTAGTAAATTAGGCTGGATATTGGTTTCCCAAGAGGCTTTTCCAAAGGAAGACATCCCAGTGTTGTAACTAGAACTCTAGTGTGTAATTTTTCAAATATAGCCAACTTTACAGGGGAGGGTAGGATTTGCAACAACTAGTAACATATGTATAAGTGAAATGATAGCCAGTAGCTCAGGAATGCTTCAGGAAAGATGGTGCGATTACGTTGAATAAATATATTATTTCTCATTTTACATTGGTTATCTTATCTTAATAATGTTGAATAACTATTTTACAAAATGAATCGACAAGCCAAGATAGATGGTTGTAAGTATTAAGAAAACTTGAGGATTACAGAGGACAAATGTTTCATACAACTAAAAGTATTTTCGGACCTTCTTCCCACCATAATACCATCTACCTGAAATTTGTAATCTGATGGTATTGCATCTAATAGAAATTTCAAAGACATATGCACATCTTTCAATGTCCATTTTGTATTTATAGGGAGACGACTCTATTGTCATCATCACTCAAGTTGACTGCTAGGTCATACTGCACAAATTTTTCCTCTGAATCCAATGGCATCCAAGTCCCTCTACTTCTCTTCCATCGTGTGTACTCTAAGCTAATGTACAAGGTTTGCCGAGAGATGTTGTATGCCATCACCACAGATTCAATGTAAGCATTACATTTTATAAGATCACCCCTATGGATGACTTCATTCACTTTCTATTCTTCTCCAATTGCATTATCCAAGTGAGACTCAGAGATATATGTAGATAGTCACATTGCTTTTGTCCTCTTCATGTTTGGATGACTTCATTCACTTTCTATTCTTCTCCAATTGCATTATCCACCAAGTGAGACTCAGAGATATATGTAGATAGTCACATTGCTTTTGTCCTCTTCATGTTTGCTTCTTGAAAACATGCCATAAATACATGAAGAGGTATAAAGCATGATAGCCTAATCCTTTTTGAAATCCCTCCTGCTTTCATAGACTTCTGAATATCCAAGACAATCTTGGATTGAAATGCTAATAGAGTACCTTTGTCTGGAAAGTCCCAATCTAATGAATTTAGGCTTGGTAAAGCCAAACTCTTTGGTCTTCCATATGCTTCTGGTCTTGTAGAAATAATATACTTAGCGTTGTATAAAAATATATGTTTATTAATGAAAAAAGCAAATAGTTGATCGAAAAATAATACTTTCCCAAGATCAGCATGCATGACTTCGAAAGTCCCGGTGAATGACTCTACAGGTTGCCACTCAATGATGGATAAACATCTACAACATATACAACAAGAACATAAGTAAAATTACAAAAAATATCTTACAATAAGCTTGCAATGCAGATGCTGGAGTAGAAGGATGCATGTGTATATCTCTTGTTGTGTACACATGTTGTACCTTTGCCTTTCCATCTTTTGCTATCTTTAATTCCAATATACGTCCCTTTCAATGGTATTGCACTAAGCCTCTTCTTTGCCTTTTTATCCTATGAGGACCTTTGCATGATGGTTGCATAGTCACCCAATCATTTAATTTAAAGTTTATACCATTCCACACACCCTGATCATCTTTAACATTATGAAGAATGCATGAAAAAATGGCATTAGGAGTGCACCTGAGGTTAGATTATTGTCTCGACATTATTAGATGATGAATAGAGAAGAGGATGATGCAAAAATACGACTAGAAAGACGCCTCTGGTAGATTAGGGAATTCAAATGTATTTACTAATTTTGGGAGAAACCTAAATTTTAAATTTTTATTTTTTGAAGTACTGACATTTGGCACGTGAGGACATGCCCTTGAAGTTGGAATCCACTAAAGTGATGTTGAAATAGTTGCGCCAAATTACATTACAGTGGTGATAACCCACTAAAATAGCCAAAACTAGTGAAGTTAGTAAAAAGTGTATATGCCATCCAATGTCATATTTATGGTTGAATGTCACATTTCTATTGGTCTAAAGCTTAAGCCAAATTCGGTACAAGTGATTAAAATGCGGCCCTTTTTTAAACGTTTTTGGCCCTAATGTGTTATGTGACCCATGAACATGCTTCTCCATGCATGAGAACTTCCAAAGAGCAAGCAAGAGAGTGTTGTGTATTCAACTCTTCAAAAAAATGCCTCCTAGGGAGATAAGGTTTCCAAAAACATAGAGGTTGGCTATTGGTCCATCTCAACATAAATCACGCCCCTTCCATAAGTGGGGAGGGTGCCTAGTCACAATAGCCTAGCCAATCGGAGGGGTAAATACTCAAAAATTATCCGTCCACTCATTAATGAAGTGTGGATGCCCAGACTCACTTATAAGTTGTCCAGCGATACTTTGATGAAGGTGGATATGCAAATGAATAAATTGAACTAATAGCTCTAGTAAGGTTAAATAAAGAGTTTAGAGTCACACCTACCACCTGTCTATAGCCCACAAGTGTTATCGTGCGGCGGCACGATTCACAAGAGGCATCCCATATTCATAAACTAGACAGATTAATCTTACAAGCAGTAAAACAATTTGACTCGAAAATAGTTCCAGGCATGCAAGTATGCCATGCATAAGAATGTGTTGGACAATCTCCCTTTCATTTAGCTTGTGACAAGCGGTCATTCCGGCCGTACACATTATTTTCCTAGGCCAATCTGTATACAGTACTCTGAATATGGATGCAGTCAGAAGTTCCCAGCCTCACATATCTAGCCTACTGGCCCTTGGCGTAGACATAAGTCCACTATCATGAGGTGCCAGTCCACATGATTTTTGACATAGACATGTCCCCTACCACACAAGGCATCATGTCCATTACTATAGAACTCGTCCATAGGTTCAAATCTTGTCCAAAGGTCGAAAGCGGAGAGAATACCCAAATGGTGACACATTGCTCTTTATCGAGCATCTTTTGCATGCTTTAGATTAATAAAGCAAATGCTTATGGGGGCATGTCTTTACTTCATTGATCTTAAGCCTTATTTCTTTACAATTACATTGAAGTGCTCATGAGTTTATCTCATGCTTTATTTCAATTTCGCTTGCCTATTTGCAATTGTGAATATTGTATGGCAAGAATGGGTTGGGCCTTTAAGTTTAGATTAAGAAGTGTCTGAGTCTTTCCACTAGCAGTTCTTAAGCCTTGTGAAGAGATTATGAAAGGGACTTCTATTGAGTGGATCTAAGCCTGTGGCAAGCTTGAAGCTTCATAAGTTGCTACAAAGTCTTTTTTCTTGGTTCTGATGCAAGGTCTTCAGCTCCATAACCCATAGATCTTGGAAGCCACCATTATCAACCTAAGCGGTTGAAATGCTTTATCAAATACCAAAATAATGAACAAGTTACTTACATCTGAGAAGAGTTGACCACACATGTAGAGGCTTTTCTTTGTTGTGATGACACATGAGTGGTGTGTTGTGGTGGTATGGATGTGAGGGGTTATTGCATGCAAATCAGGTCCCACAGAGAATACTTAATTTCTTTCATTGGGCTTCCCACAAATTAAATAAACGTATAACTTGTCATCTCTTGATAGAGCGATTAAAGCATTAATATGTACACATCAACTGATATGGAACATTCTTAAAGAAAAGATTAAGAATCAATTCATTTTTGAGTTTTCATACTTTTATAGAGTAAGACGAACTTATTATATTAAGAGAGATGTACTGCAAAATACATTGTAGCTCCACACAAGCTTACTAAAGTAGCATCGATAGTTTATCAACATAGTGACATTATGAACATACATATTGTCCACATGGATCATATCAAAATGTCCATAATCATGTTTTTTTTCCATAAGGTTCAAGGTTTCCCATCTTGAAGACAAAAAGGGACTTCTTTACATATGTCGCAGAGAAACAATAAATAGCATCCAAAACATAGTTCCAATGTTGAAATCAAATGCATGCAAGAAAAGTACCATACCATGGTAAAGTCTTTCAAAAAAAACTTTGACTTAGCTTATTCTTAAAAACATTTTCTTGGCATAAACACACCATAGTGGGACATCATAACCCTCTACGAACTTTGTGTTGCCCTTCCATCCACTTTTCACATATACAGACTGGTCCTTGTGGCGACGACGAGTAGCCCACCATGGCTTGACTTTTTTGGAACTTTGGCTAATCAAGGTGTTGGAAGTCGGAGTTCTTAACAACCATCATCTTATATATCTCAAAGCCATTAAGAAGGAATTCATGATTGCACTTAGTCATGGATTCAAAAGAACTAAAAGAACCCATGTGAACCATGTATTTTCATCATGGCTATTTACCTTTATAGCCACATCAAAACACAATAGTCATATATAATTATCATTTTGATCCCAAAAAGAAGAGAAAACCAAGATCTTCTCAATTAATTCGTTAGCATAAGCAAGACAAATTAGGGTAAGAAAGATTCGTTTCTTTTCGACTGGCTACCAACTTTCTTTTCTTCTTGGGAGGACTAGGGGAAGTGACTTTCTCTACTTTTATATTCTTTGCCTTTGATTTCTTTTTCAATGCTAGGGGATTTGCGAGGATCTCAAAGGCTTTCCTATCCCTCATTGGCAAGGGATGAAGAAATTTGTTGAACTTATATCTCACCCTGCTTACAAGTGTCATGTCTCTATCCATCAAAGTGACTCTTCTTGCATGGGCAGCACATATGAAGCTATCATTCATAAAGTCTATAAGGAAGTCTTCACAAGCTTCTTGTAGACATGCCATTGCACTTCTCTGCCATCTATAATGTCCTTGCCCTTTGATACTGTCACTTACTTTTCTTACAATTCTTAGGAATGGTGCCCTAGTGGTAAAACCCTAAGATCTCTCTAGATAATTGTTATGCATAAACATGCATAAATCAGGCATAAACTCATCCACCCAACCACCCCCGAGCCCAAGGGATGCACACATGAAATATAATGAAGTACATCATACCTCTACCTTGATGTCCCATACCATCAAGAAGTATAACTCCAATCCAATAGCATGTAGCTATAGTGTGAAATGGTAGGTGAGTAGATATGATCCTCTACACAAGAGACCATAGCCTAAGCCTCCAAGCCTCCAAGCCCCACTTGAGTGTGCCCCATGCCCCTATTATATATAGGAGGGCCCTCAAGTAACTCTTGACTCTCCATTTCCCATGTATGACCCTTGGATGCCTGACCCTAACCTTAACCCTTAAGGTTAGTCCTAACCCATGCTCCACTAGAGCTTGTTCCCATGCTCCCATGCTCACAAGCCTAATGTGGGTTAGCCTCCTAGTATATGCACACATAATGTGCATATAACATACTTTCCCTCTCTCAAAACATTGCACTCTTGCAATGAAAAGAAGGAGAACTGCGCTAAACAATCTCAACCGACTCCCAAGTCGAAACCTCTATTTCCCTATCTTTCCACCTAATTTTAACCTCAGGGATTAGTCAACTAGAAAGTTTCCTTCCTTAAATTCAAGAACCTTATCAGGTTCATGTGAAACATAGGATAATTCTTCGACTTCAAGGAGTAACTGTGTTATCCTCACCTCCCAGTTTCCCTTTCAATCTATTGATATAAAAGACTGGATGAACTCTAACATGTGGAGGTAGTTTAAGTTCATACTATGCAACCGTACCAATCCGATGTATAAATCAAAATAGACCATAATATCTAGGAGATAAATTCGAGCATTTTTCTATTGACAAAGTCTGAGAATCTTTAGGAACATTTAAATAAACCAACGCTCCTGGTTCAAAAAACCAAATTGAGCGTCCTCTATTAGCATAAAACCGTGCCCTATCTTGAGCATAAAATCGTGCCCTATCCTGAGCACTCCTGATAGAATCCCGAGCTTCAGTCAGCATTTCCTGCATATCACACAAGAAATCCCTCGATGCATCAAGCTCGATGTCCTTAAGACCGACATCAATAGATGCCCTGGGTTGATACCCATACATAAGCATGAACGGACTAAAACCAATAGCCGTATGTTTTAAACTGTTATAGGCAAATTCCATCATTGGAAGATATTTTTCCCAATTTAATGCTTTTCTAGAGACATGCATGAAGCATATCCTCTACAATCTGATTCATATGCTCTGTTTTCCCATCAGAGTGCAGATAATCAGAGGAATTCATACTCAAAGTAGTTTCCTCGTTGTAAACCATTCGGAATAAAGTAGAAAAACATGGCATTATAACAGCAAGAACCAGGTATCCATCGACAGCCCGCCCCGATGTACCCCACATCTGCTCATGGAATTATCGGTGTCTCGAGTTACCATATCAACATAGAGAGTCATCAACGTCTCGATGAGTCACATATGTCCATCCGTAAACCATCAGGTTGATTGTATAAATCACCTAAAGTACGAAAGTAGAGAAAGAAATGCCAACAAAGGAAAAATCTAAATTTCCTTAATCTGAACACAACAAGAAAAACTCGTTAGAACTCTAAAGAATGAGATTTCAACAAGTGAAAATGTCGACGAGATTACACTCATCAATACATGCAGGCTATAGATAAAAGAAGTTTATCTAGAGAATGCCCACACAATAACTTCTAGTGAATTTAGAAAATGAGATTGTCTTTGAATGTTGAGGTCAACATGCTAAGTGATGTAAGCAAAGCATCAATCTTGAGACCAAATTATCCCATAAGATAATATATTTGAGGGATCACTAGCGTCCCATACCACCATGATACCACCCATACATACCTTAACAATTTGAAACTCCCTAGTATGCCGTCTAGGAAAATATGAATAAAATCCTGTATAAAAGGAATAAGATGGCCTTATCCCAAACTTTCACATACTAAAATCTATCTCTATATACCAGAGACCACATCAAGGAATAACTCTTTTCGAGTACATCATTAGAAAAGAATTTTGAATTATTGGCGCCTTTCTAATGATAACTACCCAATAAACACAATAAAACTGGGGTAGAAAAATAATTCACCTAAATACATAAGCAACTAGGTATCCAAGTTGGAATATGTACAAGAGTACAAGCAATATACTCCAAAATTATATGAAAAAAACAAAGGCAAATGCTACCCTCAAAGCACATGAAATTATCCAAAAGATCAAAAGATCCTTATAAAACCATGGATAAAAGCATAGAAGCTCCTCGAATCCATGAAAACCATAGTTGATCATAAAAATCAATGCATACCATCTAATGAACACTAATCATGCCAAAAGAAGCATTAAAATTGGTGGCCAACTCATCAATCCGGAGTATATGAACGTGGTGTTGTTCAAGCAAAACTCCAAAGTAAGCAAGTGAAACACATGTGTGTAGCACTCAATAAGAAAACCCTAGACACAAGTGATCGAGGTAGAACCTGATGAGTCCATATAAAACTTTGAAAACATCCAATAAAATCCACCAAAACAAACTGATCAACTGACCCATGATAGAATTTGTCTTAGGCTTAGTAGACCACACTTAAACAAGTGCAAAATAAATTATCATGTACAAGTGTCAAAGGTGAGACATACTTTGAACATAGATTCTAGCCATCACTGAAAAAATTAAGAATCATGTCCAAAAAGAATGGCTAAACAATGGTAAAAAATCATGAAGACATCATTTAGAATTAATCCAAACAAAAATATCTACTAATATAAGGTACAATCGTATTAATACTATGCGAATAACCCGCATCTATCTAATGTCAACAGCACGAGAAAACATACTTCAACATTAAATAACCCTCGAAAATATTAAATTCTCGAGAAAAAGAATTATCATGATTTTTCCCAAATTTTTTCTAATTTTATAGGACCTCAAAAAACGATAATTTTGAATTCCACCAAACCTATCTTATGGCATTCCAAACCTATATTTTTCCAGAAAATTTTTAGCAATTTCATTTGCCAAAATACCATTAATATTTTATAAATACTAATTTTTTAGGATTTCTAAAAATAATTTCTAAAAAGTTCTTTTTTTTGAGAATCCCATTGTTCACGAAATTTCCAATTCCGCTTGACAATTCTCAAATCCAATGAAAATTTACAATTTTAATGGATTTTCTAATTTTTGGGTCAAAAAATATATTTTTAAAAGAATTTGAATGGTCACAAGCGCCCGAATGGACACACCACATGCCAAACACCAACCCCACATTTTTTCAAAATTTAAAATAACCTTTATCTAATTTTTAAGAATTTTTTGAAATTTTAATTTACCCCCCGAACGCATAAGAATATGAACGGTTAAAAAATTTTAGAATTCCAATGGTTTTCCCGGAATACGGAAAGCCAAAAGTCAAAAAACATCAAAATGTGAAAGGTCAAAAGTTTTCGGAATCCGAAAGGTCAAAAAATTTTTCGAAATTCGAAAAGCCAAAAGGTTACCCGGGAGATGAAAAGCCAAAAGGCTCCAAGAGAAATTTTCACAGATTTTTTTTTCCAGATAATCCAATCTCTTTTTCTCTTTTTTTTTTCAAGCTTTTTTGAAGAGCTTAGAAAAGTTTTTTTAATAAAAAAAGCTCTTTAAAAAAAACAAAACAAAACCTTAATAAGCTTTTTAAGCTTATAAATTCAATTTTTTAGGGGGGGTGGCATTTTCTTTCTGCCCGCCACCTACAGGGAAACCCCCCCTGCGCGTTTGTGATTGAAGTGGAGAGAGGAGAGTCCTCTCTCCTCACCCCTCTCTCCTCTCCTTCTTTTCCATTCCTTCTCTCATTCTCCACCCCCTCCTCTGTCAACAAAGAGGAGGATTAAGCTTTAATTAAAAATTTACTTAATCATAATTAAGTAAATTTACTTAATTATAATCATAATTAAATATTAATTATGATTAATGTTTAATTAAAAAAAATCCCAAAAAGGGGGAGTTCACACGACCGGGAGGAAAATAGACGAGAAAAATCAGATTTGAGAGGCGAAGAGGGTCCCACGCACACGGGAGAGCATTTCATTCATCAACATGCTACCCCCTACTGCATTTTAGCAAAAAATCGGTAGAAATTTGATCGCATACCCGCCAAAAATCCCGCAAAAAAATCAACCAGATCCATGCCCGTGTTCAGAAAACAAACTCCAACTTATTTTCTTCCCTGACGCATGCGTGGGTATCTTGCGACCCAGAGCCCGAGCACTGTATGCTCAACACCCTCTAGGTTCCTTATTTTAGCAGGTGACCTAGCACTTCACTCATAGGCCGCTTCCTTGGTCCCTCATCCACCGTACTGGAAGCTCACCATTTTAATGGAACCGAGGCTGGTCAAGACCTCGACCGACCTTGCCATGCGAGACGTCCTTCATTGACTCTCCGTCAACTGTTGCAACCTTTTCACTTAGGTCCGCACGACCTCATTCACAAGATGGTCAAAATGCTTCCCCAGCATTCTTTACATAAAACAATCTTTAAAAAAAACAGGTTTCATCTACAAATATAGTTCCAAATAAAATTCCCATCTTTCCTCATCACTCCACATCCTTTCACATTATTCCTCATCACTCCACATCCTTTCACATTATTCCTCATCATTTCTCATCTTCCCACATTTCTCATCTTCCCACATTTTTCTACATCAATCCATATCATATCACATCAACTCACATCCAATCACATTATTTCCACATCAACTCACATCCAATTACGTTATCCTACATCAATTCACATCCAATCATAACATTTCCACATCAATTCACATCCAATCACATCATTTTCACATCAACTCACATCTAATCACATCATCCCACATCAACTCACATGCAATTACATCATTTCCACATCAACTCACATCCAATCACATCATTCCACATCCAATCACATTATTCCCACATGCAACCCACATGCAATTACATCATTTTCACATCAACTCACATCCAATGACATCATCCCACATCAACTCACATCTAATCACATTATTCCCACATTAACTCACATCCAATCACATCATCCCACATCAATTCACATCCATTCACATCATTTCACATCCATTTCGCATCCATTTCGCATTCATTCACATCCATTTACATTATTTCACATCCATTCACATCTATTCACATGATTTTACATCCATTCACATCATTTCTACATCAATTCACATCCATTCACATCCAGTCACATCATATCACATCCATTCACATCATCCTATATCTGTTCACATCCATTCACATCATTCCTACATTCATTCACATCCATTCTCATCATTCCTACATTTATTCACATCCATTCACATCCATTCTCATCATTCCTACATTCATTCACATCCATTCTCATCATATCACATCTATTCACATCATCCTACATCCGTTCACATCATCCTACATCCGTTCACATCCATTCACATCATTCCTATATTCATTCACATCCATTTACATCCATTCTCATCATTCCTACATTCATTCACATTAATTCACATCCATTCCCATCATTCCTACATTCATTCACATCCGTTCACATCATTCCTACATTCATTCACATCCATTCTGATAATTTTTACATTCATTCACATCCGTTCACATCCATTGAATGATTTTATAAAATTTGTTCTTAACCTTCTTTATTTTTCTGACTAGTGAATAATGCTCAAAATTCCACTTTTAGCATAAAAATATCTATGCCTAGAATATGATAGGAATTCCTCTTTTTGCTTTATTAAGATTATGCATAAAAATAAGATTTATCTTTTTTCTGAAAAATTTTGCCATAGCTTCGTTGCAATTACTGAGAATATTCAATTTTCTATTTTAAATTGAATACTTGTAATGAAAATATGATAGAAACTCCTCTTCTAGACTAAAATTAAATTATGCATACATAACATAATTATAATCATAATTATGAATAAATCTCTTGATTATTCTAAAAGTACCATTCTTCATTTCCAAAAATGTTAGCATAACCCTCTTTCAATTTAGAATGAGTTAATATGATTTTTCTTACTCATAATCAAGCTAAAAAGAATCATTTTTACTAGATTAAAAATCATGAAAATATCTAATCTCTTTCTCTAGCTTATCAAGCCTAGAGTTTTGATTAAAATAAAGAGATTATCATTGACAAACATCCTTCTAACAAGGATCTAATCATAAAGATGATTAATCTTTCCAAAAGAGAAATTTTCTTAAAGGAAACATTATAATTAAGCATAAAGACTAGCATTAATCATTGAAAAACTTGATTTCAAGAGGAAACCATTCCATTGAAAGCCTCTCAAGCTTTAGAGGGGTTGAGAAGAAGAAAATCATTGAGAGAATTGAAAGAAAAACCATTAAAATAGGTTTACCTTTGAATTTGGCTTGATTCTTTAGCTAGAAGTGAAGCCCACGAGCAAGTCCTTGGCCACCAAGAGGGGGAGGGTAATCTCCAAGAGAGGATGGAGAATAGAGAAGCTCCAAAGCTCTCAAGAGAAGAGGCAAATAGAGGGATAATAGAAATTACACTAAAATGAAGATAATAATGGCATGTAAATTCACAAAGATGAAAATAAAAAGGAATGAGGATCTATTTATAGGTGATGGAGGCCACTAACCAAGTCCAACTGGGTTCTAGAGATTTTCAGCTTTAGTTTGATCCAATTTGGACAAGATTTGGATCAGTTTGGTTCCCTTTCTTAGCTAGTTTGCACCAGGAGAGAGGAGAGATAAAATATCTTGATTTTTTGAATAAAAATGTTAAGCAATGATGATAAAAAAGGTGCCTACCTCGAGTGGCTTTCCCTCCTTACTGAGGTGTCAAAAATGCATCATTTTACCAAAATATCTCATTTTTTAAACTAATATACCTTAATTTTTAACTAATAAACCCTGTACTCAGTCAACTCTTCATCTTATGTGAGCATTTACTCATTTTTAGGGTATTTTCTTTTATTCTTTGCATTTTTGTCATCCCAACACTTGGATTAATCCTATTGGCCCTTTGGAACCTTATTTGGACCTTAATCCAAAAATTTCTAAAAATGTGGACCCTTAGGCTAAGGTCTCTTATATACATATTCAATTAATTCCTAATGCACATTGGAAAGTTCATTTTGAACTTCTGTTTCAGGGGAATTCATTTTAGATATCAGGAGAATTTTTGTATCCAAAAATATCTCAATTTTTCTAGACATTTTCTCTCTCAAGGCCAAAACATGGTAAAACAAGATCTTTCTCCATTTCTAAGGGGGGGACTGAAGGGAAGGTTCTTACATCTGTATATCTCAAAAGATGGGGGAGAGGAATCTTACATTCTACCCCACTTGAAAAACGCGAGATGTCCTCATCTCGCAACTAGAGAATAATCTCGGTAAGAATCATGTTGTTACTCCCAGGGCGGGACTCTTTCTCTTCTTAATCAAGTCCATTTTTCCAACTTAACAGACGCTCAAAGAATCTTAGGTGAAAAGACCACTTTATTTATAATTCAAATCCATCTTTAGATCCAATTGATTCTGGGATTCCTTAAAGTTTGGTCAACCCTCTCAGAATCCTAGGATAAAGATCCCTCCTATAAGAAGAAGCATACAGAACTCATCATCAGAAAATAGTTCATTCATTTCCTTATTAACACAAAAATGGTCCATCGGACCAGTAATTTCATCTGAACACTTCTCGTGGAAATTTATTCATCCTCATTGATTCTCTTCATTCATCCTCATTGTGGCTTTATTCAACTTATCTTCTTTCAACCAGAATTCTGAAATCATCATCTTTCAACAATCAGAATCCAAATCAATTCATCAATTCTCAACTAGAATTCTAAAATCATATCAACCAGCATTCGAATTCATCATCTGGGATATCATTTTTGCTTCTAACTTCAAGGTCTTAGATTCATTTATATTGTCAGTAAAGAGCTACAGTATACCCACGGTATATACGGGTGGTCACGGTCCTTGGAGCTATAAGGTAAATACCATCATATCTAGGCCTCAAGCAAGTCAGGGATTCCACACAATTACGGTACTTCCATCTAAAAACTCAATTCATCGATTAAAAGTCTTCATTAATGAAGCTTAAGGAATGATAAAACAATATGTAAATACTCTTTTTGAGTTTATAAATTTATGATAAAATTAGTTTTTCCTTCTTAAGCTTTCAACAAAGCGCTGATACCAGCTGTGAGACCCCTGTCCCCCTCCGTGCACCGGAATCCGGGAAGCTAGCAACGGAAGTAGCAACCTCACACGCGGGGCAGGGTTTCCCACTCAAGGCCTTGCCCACAAATGTCTGGACAAGAGACTAATCCCTCGGTTCTTTGAAAACCGAACCCGAATAAAAACTTCCCTCGCCCAGAAAAAGCATAGGCGATTCCTCTAAGAGAATTATTCTAATGTAATCAAAGGCCTTAACTTCCCTTTTTCATTCCGACCGAACCCCGCGGATCACATGGCCAGATCTAGGGAGAAACTTGCATTGGATCATAGAGATCAACGCTTTTTTCCTCATCAAAGAGGCATAGCCGTTGATTCTTTTCCATAGAACAAGGATTAACCGTGATTTACTTCAACTATTGTAACTTGAACAGAATTGAATTTTAATTATAGGGATCCATTAGTCCAGCCTCCAGTCCCATGTGTTAGCCAACTGCCCAACCACTGTATTGATAGGATCCATTTAGAAATTTGGTTATGTTTTGTTTTCCCGGGTACCACTAAAAAAAGTTCCCAGGCCCCCTAGGTGGCACTCATGCAAAATACAATTTAGATACACCACTTACACACCCAATATGAAATTGCCTTTTATAGATTTAGCTATCTTTAAAGCAAACTTGAAATGAACCCATAGAATTACTGATCATAATCCTCCAAAATATCCAGATCCAATTTTTAACTTTTCCACTTTCCATTCAAAAATCCAATTTCAGTCATTCCTTCCTCGGCGTACCTATGGCATCATTGGCAACCAGAATGCTCACCCTCTGCTCACTTAGGGACCTTTTCCATAGTTCCTAGCCCATAGTACCCAGGAATATAATCAAGTATTCCATTCATCCCTTCCTCAACGTACCTATGGCATCATTGGCAACCAGAACGCTCACCACCTGCTCACTCAGGGGCCTTCAATAGTTCCTAGCCCATAGTAGCTAGGAATATAATCACATAAAAATCATATGGACTCTTAGTTGAAGATCAGTAAGATCAACCAACAAGATCCATGTAAAAGAGCCATGAACTCATTCGTTTGAAGACCAGCAAGGTCAATCAACCAGATCCATGCACGTGTTCAGATAACAAACTCCAACTCATTTTCTTCCTCGACGCACGCTCAACGACCCAGAGCGCGAGCACCGTATGGTCAGCACCCTTTAGGTTCCTTAGCAGGTGACCTAGCGCTTCACTCATAGGCCGCTTCCTTGGTCCCTCATCCACCATACCGGAAGCTCACCATTTTAATGGAACCGAGGCTGGTCAAGACCTCGGCCAACCTTGCCATGCGAGACGTCCTTCATTGACTCTCCGTCAGCTGTTGCACTTAGGTCTGCACGACCTCATTCACAAGATGGTCAAAATGTTTTCCCAGCATTCTTGACATAAAACAATCTTTAAAAAAATAAGTCTTATCTACAAATATAATTCCAAACAAAATTCCCTTCTTTCCTCATCCTTTCACATTATTTCTCATTCTTTCACATTATCTCTCATCTTTTCTCATTATTCCACATCCTTTTACATTATTCCTCAACATTTATCATCTTCCCATATTTTTCTACATCAATCTATATCACATCACATCATTCCCACATCAATTCACATCCAATCACATCATTCCCACATCAATTCACATCCAATCACCATCATTCCCATATCAATTCACATCATTACCACATCAACTCACATTCAATCACATCATTTTCACATCAACTCACATCCAATCACATCATCCCATATCAATTCACATCCAATCACATCATCCCACATCCATTCACATCTATTCGCATCATTTCACATCATTGCACAACCATTCACATCATTTCACATCCATTCACATAATTTCACATCATTTCTACATCCATTCACATCCAGTCACATCATATCACATCCATTCACATCATCCTACATCCGTTCACATCCATTCACATCATTCTTACATCCATTCACATCCATTCACATCACTCCTACATTCAGTCACATCCATTCACATCACTCCTACATTCATTCACATCCATTCACATCCGTTCTCATCATTCCTACATTCATTCACATCCATTCTCATCATATCACATCTATTCACATCATCCTACATCCGTTCACATCCACTCACATCATTTTTACATTCATTATTCATTCACATACATTCACATCCATTCTCATCATTCCTACATTCATTCAGATCATTCCTACATTCATTAATATCCGTTCACATCCGTTTCATCATTCCTACATTCATTCACATCCGTTCACATCCATTGAATGATATAAAATTTGTGCATAACCTTCTTTATTTTTTGACTATTGAATAATGCTCAAAAATCCACTTTTAGCATAAAAATATCTATGCCTAGAATATGATAGGAATTCCTCTTTTTGCTTTATTAAGATTATGCATAAAAATAAGATATATCTTTTTTGTAAATATTTTGTTATATCTTTTATGTAATGAAATGATGCAATTAAGCTTTAATTGCAAGTTTGTATTAAGCTTTAATTGCAAGTTTGTATTAAGCAAAAATATTTACAACACTCTTCAAAATGTTGTCTACTTGTTATGGCATGTTCTTATTTGTTTGGTATACAAAATTTTGTTACACTAAATCTAAATTCTTCCTTCTCATCTTCTTGAGATGATCTCCATGCCGCATGACGTGTTGGTCTTGTGCTAGCTTTCCACTTTAATGATCTCCTCATTTTGGCTTGATTACATGTTGCCTTTGCTAAATCACTTGTATGGGCCTTCTCCATGAATAGTTTTTGCCCAAAAGTATATCTATAAAACCAATTGAACATTTCCTTAAGGTAATTTGTACGAGTCTTCCCTCCTCCATGTCAGGTGTTTTTGAGATATACTCCCCTAGCTCGATAGTGAGATTTTTCCATTCCTTGGGTGCTCCATATGTCAAGAGAACCATATTCATTCATGAAGTATGCACTATGAGCATAAAAAATACGCTGCAGAAGAAAACAAGACCAATTCAGAAGCTATTATTCAAAATCATTTCAAATTGAACTCTACATGTTTACTATGTAATACGTAATGTTGGTATCACCCCATGTATCGATCATGGCCTTTTAAAATTTTGAGACACTCCTCTACAGTCGTCCTGCTTTTGGTCATTAATTTAACCATCTTATTGAAGTTTGACCAAACCTTCTCATGTAGAACTACAAGGCTTGGATTGGTGCAGTCAAACATCGTACATTTACACAAATCCTTCCACAAGTCCTAGGACTTTGAGTTCTTTACTTTTTCTAGTCTCTCTTGAAAATGTCTTGCCTTATATCCACTCATAGACACCTGCTGTGCCACTTCATGATTCATGCCAGAGGTCTTCTTGTTAACAATAATCTGCACATTACTACCATGGTACCCAATTGAGTTGAGTAGCTCCTCTACTTTTTGAAAAGCAATGGTAAATACATAATCAATGTGACACTTGAGCAGACGATCAAGCACATGCATAAATGCATGTAAAGTACAAAAGTGGACATTCTTGAGTTCGAAGGGAATAATAGGATTCCATTCGGGATCTCTCAAATGCCTATTTGACTCAGCTAGCATGTTAGCAAACAAGACACCACCAACCCAATTGCCAGCATCATCATCCACTATGTCGTTCTCATCATCTTGATTCTCTAGCTTCCTCTTCCTTCCTGCCTTCTTCTGTTTCTTTTCTCTCACCATTCTCATGCAATAGTATTCTCCAATTTTGTGTTGCACATCATCATTGTGCATGTCCTCTTTACTAATCTTATATTTCTATGGATAGGAAAAATATTCCTTGTGATGCCTTGTTTGCGGAGTGTATCTTTTTGCAATTGATGGAGGGCTTGATATCCTTTTGTGCTAATGCCCACCTCATCGCATGCATTCTAAACCTCCTCGTCAACGCTTAGAAGATTGGTAATGTCATCTCATTTGCGACGAGTACCTGACGTATCTTCTTGTGATGCAGTTCTCGAATGATGGAAAGAATGTCATGCCTCCTCACACAACTACAATTGGGCTCTCCATGCATCACTCATGCTTAACCTTTTTAGTACCCAAGCAGCCCATTCTCATCCTCTCCAACAAACTGAATAAATGAAGGGAGATCAATGAAGGGTGGAGAACAATGCGAAAAGGGATCATTAGGATATAAATATCCATCAACCCAAAGATCCACATTAGTCTGACCCTGTTGTCTTCTTGAATGCTTCTCTTGTGCATTCAAACGTTCTTTCTTGATTGGTGCATATTCATTCAATATACGAACATGCAAGTCCACCGTCCACACTCTTGTTGAATATGAAATTTCTCTGTGTGCTATTTGAAAAATGGAAGAGACTATTCTGAAGTGACTCAAGGTTGTCCTATTGTATTCATCGCTATCCTGTTGTATCACAACAATGGGAGCTTGGGGAAGAGGGAGAGAGATAGAGAAAGAGAGAGAGAGAGAGAGAGAGGGAGATAGACCTATTGTATTCACAATAGGAGAGGAGAGATTGGGAAAAAGGGAGAGAGAGAGAATCTTATTTTACAGAGGTTGGTAAGAAACGTGATGAATAATAGTAATGATTGAAAGAAACGAGATATGGGGGAAATTTTAAATATGACTATTAAAGTGGAGTAAATAAGATTGAAAGTGTAGATATCAGTGATCATGCTAGTAGGGGTTTTAATAGATAGAAAGAGAATCCTAGAGAGAATCCTAGTTTGAAAATTAGAGAGATCCCCTACTTTTAGGCCCAAAAGTAGGCTTCATGAGGTTTTTCTCCTTAACACTAGTTCTGTAATTGGACACTGTCTTGTTTCTCACCAAAACTTTGGAATTTTTTGGGAAACCTAGAAACAACATTTCTACACCTTGTTTCAACCATGGGTCGGTTAAAAGTCAAAAAATAAAGGGGATTTTTCATGATGTCAAAACACAAGCTATATTAGAAATTTGACAAAAAAAACTCTAACTTGAAATTTTCATTGAAATTTGAAGCTGTTTTGTCAAAAATCCCATAAAATGCCTATAACTTCTTGAATAATTCATGTTTTTCATGTTTGTAAAAGTCAATTGGTAGAACTTGGGGTTTCAAAACAACACAATCTCCTTAAGGTCCTAGTTCCTAAGCTACTTGTGAACTATAACAAAAATCTCATAATTACCAAGATGGTGAAAAAGAGGAAAATTTTGGCCTCCCAAAGGTACTTCCATAAAACTAGGGTTATGTTAGTGCAAATTGGCAATCGAAAATGATTATATAGTTCAAAAGCTAGTTAATACATATTTTTTGGGGTCCCAAGCTCAAGTAAATCTTGCTACTTGAGCACTATCTTAGTTTTTCAATCGTGCTACATTTTTCAAAATTTTTAGATTCTCTCAACAACCATGAAACAAAGGTTTTAGGTGCTCAAATTATGTTTGTACAATGTACCTTAGCGGAATTTTTCTATACAGACAAAATGTTGCATGTTTACTAAGGAATGTAATGCGTATGACTCAAGAATCTAAACCCAAAATTTTTGTTATGTGCAGTTTTGACATTTTGAAACAATTAATATTTGTAGCTTACTAAGGGGCTTTTACATATAACTTTAAGATCTCAATGGATAGAGTAAGCATTGTATCACCTTAAAAAACTTGTAAACACATTAAAACCATGTATTGGTTTGGATACAAATGGATGCTAAAAAGTGGTGTATCAAACACACACAACTTCCTACTATTTTAGACACTCTCAATTGAATTTTATTTCATGTGAAACTTGGCAAAATCTTTGACACAAATATGAAATAATTACTTGGAATTTTTCACGGCGCTTAGTGATTTTTTTCTCTATGCTTATAAGGCGATTTTCTCAAACCTGAGTTGCAGTCTCATGCAAGTCCTATTTATGGGTGTAATTCCTTATCATGCGAGCATCCAAATTGCAAGGTTACATTTTTTAAAGACACACTAGGTCACATATTCAAACTCCTGAAGAGGGATTTTGAATATGTCTTTCCTAGCGCAAGTAGCATTTTATTTGCATCGTCCGAAAAAGGACACTTAAGTGTCCTTTTTTGGTACCAAACTAGTGTTAAGCCTCAATAAAATTAGTCTTAATTCCTTAAAATTAGGGAGCCTTACAGGGCCCTTTTTATGCTCAAATGCCCCCTAAGGCATTCTAGTGTGCCGATTGATAGAATGTATTCTGCGATTAGATCCTTCTAGCAACATTTTGGAAGCAATCAACTTCTCTACACCCTAACAAAGAAATCAATGTGTCCCCAACGAATAAGGATGCATTTTAGAAATGCCTCAGACATCAAAATGACAATACAAATTATGTCAGTATCTTAATAACTTGCATTTGGCTTTGTCTTACAATATCTCTCGACAATCTCTTACTATGGGTTATGATTATAGGCGATACAAACTTAAGTTGGGTATCTCGAAACCTTTGACTCTGATATAGATTGCATGTCATTTAGGTTTGAGTTGCAGGTTATTCCACATGCTGAAAGAAAGGGGGTTAATGTTACCTCTCAGTGGACATTAAAAGACGTTAGGGAAACCTTGGAGTTTCTTGACAACACCACCCCTAGTTATAAATTCAAGGTCAATGGTACTACAATTGGAAAGAAGAGCTGAATGCTCTATATCTTGTATGAGTTGTTTACCTCCAACTGTTGTAATTTTTGAACCATGAATGAATAGACAATTGACATTTTTCTTAACCATTGCCATTTGTGAACAAACATTTAGTAGATAACTATATCTTTCATAAACGAATTGTGATTTATATACAATAAATGGTACAAATACATCTTGTGAGTTACAAAATGTTACTGCGTGTGTGAAGTTACAAAATATTCTAATGCTCTTGATCTTCACTTTGTTTATTTGGGCTCCCAAACTTTGCCTGCACTTGATCTTCACTTTGCTTATTTGGGCTCCCAGACTTTGCATGCTCTTGATCTTCACTTTGCTTATTTGGACTCCCAGACTTTGCTTGCTCTTGGGCTTCACTTGGTTTTTTTGGACTCCCAGACTTTGCTTCCTCTCGTCCTTGAGCAGGAACAGCACCAAAGTTGAGGGGCTTTTCTGAGCAGAGGGCTTCTTTGCATGACATTTCTTTTGTGAGGATTAATAAAAGATGCTCAAACAAGAAGAAATAAAGAAAGGATGTACATGGCCAGTTGTTTCAAAAAGGCACACAAAAGGATGCCCCAAACGAAAGCAAGAAAATATTGTCCATACACTTATATGTTAAGCACACACACCAAAGATAAACAAAGAGGTTGGATATGGTATTTCCAATATAAGATGTGCACAACAATCCATAATGGCGCGATAGGTGGTAAATCACCCTTGAAGATGCATGCAATTCGCGCCGTTAACGAATGGTAAAAAATAAATATTTTCCAATTGATGATCAATCAATAAAGTACTTCCACATAAAAGACATGCAGACCATTCCATACAGCGTGATAAGGTGGTATTTCCCTTAAAGAAGTAGGCGATTCGAGTTGGACGGCTAAAAAACACTACTCTCTCTCTCTCTAGTAGCACTAGCACACCAAACTTGGATCGGAGAGGGGGGCCACTTACAATATCAGGTATGTAGTCTTATTTCTATGACAAACTCAAGGGGCCCATATTTCACCCCTACAACCTTGTCGACACATGCTCGTCTGCAAAAACGGTGCGATAGGGGCAAAACCGCGTGCTATTTTAGATCCCTTCGTGCCGTTAGTAAGAAGACCACACTGGATTACCTGAAGGCACGTGGAGACTTCACTTGGGAATGATGTGGTCGCACGCAAGGACAGAGCTCTCTCAAAGTGAAAAATAAATAATGTGGTCCCATATTTCTATTTATACCTCACAGACCATTGGACACACGGCACATTGCGATTCATTGTCTCCAACGGCTAGTGACACATGGCACATTCTTAGTGGATCTTTCATCAACGGTACATTCCTCCACGTGGCCTTCCATGATTCATTGTTATACAAGGTATGTAAATGTTGTATATAAACGTTGTCGCTCATTTCATTTTTCCAATGTATCCGCGGTGCGAAGGCTTGGTTTATAGAAATTGAAGGTCTTTGTTATCGCACTGTTCCGAAATGGCATCTTCCCCATCACCAACTCATGCCTCACCAAGGTCACCATCTCCAGTGGGCGGTTCACCATCTCAAAGGTCTACCTCACCAAAAACACCTATTGGTTTGCAGTCTTCATCCATGTCCAAAGTTTCCAAAAAGAGAGGGCTTTCTAAATCTCTTACAGTAGTTACAAAATCATCTAAGAAAGTGAAGGAGACAAGCCAACCCTCTCCAACAAAGCCTACTGGGTCCTCAAGTCTTTCTCTTAGTGCACTAGATACCCAATCAAAGTCTAGTGTATCCAAAGCACGTGGAAGGCTTACAAAGTCGCCAAGGTTGCAGGTTCTATAGCATCAAAAAAGTTTAAGTCATCACCCAAGGCTCCTAGTCTTTCTGAGATGGTAGAGGTGTCTCCTATAGAGAGAATGTTGGATTTTCTTATTGAAAGTGGAATTGAGTCCTCTTTCTTTCCACTTGCTAAGGATATTTTCAATCCAAAAATTTATGTTTCAATGATTATTAATCATGCCGCCATGCAATTTATCAAAGAGGACTTTGATGAATTTAAGGAACTTGCATGGCCTTCTATCTTGATTGATAACAAGGAGTATGTCCCTGTGGGAACCTCCTATGTCCAGAGACAAACATTTACAAAGAGGTGTAGTATGTACAAACTTCAAAGGTTTTTAGTAGAAAATGTAGACTGCTCCTCTCATCCAAAAGGCTACAGGAGAATGGTCAAAGCTACTGCGTTCATAGTTTTCTCCATTGTCAAATATCCTCTTAGAGGTGAAGAGGAGGAACTTGAGGAGATTGAAGGCTCTTTAAACTTTTGCTTTCTCAGAGATTTAGAGGCAAATGATATAGAGGAGGAACTTGGACCCGAGGAGGAGGAGAGGCTTTCCCAAGGATAATGAAATCACATAATTAAAGGCACATACAATTGTTCAGTCACCCAAGGAAGGTGGAGATCCATTGCATAAATATATTGTTCCTTCACTGCTGCCAAGTTTTCCTATCAAGGATAAGAAGTATTTACTCCTTACTGATATTCAAAAGTTATTTAACTTGAGGGAGGACTATTGTCTTGCCATCATTGCAGAGGGTTGTGAAGCTGCTAAAGGGCTCATTGATATTGAGAATGAGCATAATGATGAATTTGCTGCTTTAGATGTGTCTACTTCAGATGAAAAGTTCATTGACTCAACTCATGCTTTATCATTATGTATTAAGAAAGCACAGGAGTCACAACTCATGCTTTATCATTATGTATTAAGAAAGCACAGGAGTCACAACCATTGACTCCGAAGATGAATTTAATCAGCTTCAAGCTTCACTTGGTATTGCTGATATGTTGGTAGGGAACAGAGTGATTATGTCCAACTTAAAGACATCAAAGAAACCTCAATCTCACTCTGGACATCAGATATACTTGAACAAGATGAAAATCAAAAGGTAAATGAATATGAATTTGAATCCATACATTTTATTGGTTTAACTTACAATAATTTCACAGTATTTCTCTTGTTTACAGTTGGAGCTAGCAGATGAAAACTTCTTAGGGAGAGGTAAAGGCTCAAGGCAAGTAGGCTCTAGCAAGAAAGATACTGCACTTGGACACTATTTGTCCAAAATGGATGAGAATATTTTCCACGCATAGCCAATTCTCCGACAATGCAGATTGACTGGCTTATACTTTGTATTAAAGCTCTTTGCAGACTGTATGGCTTCTCAACTATACAAGCCAACGCTAACAAAATCATGTTTCTTGAGAAGACAACCGCTACTAGAATTTTTGGTTATGGCCCTGTGTTTTCCGCCTTTGGAGCAAGATATTTTTTGACATACTCTGCGTATGCTCTAGCTGCAAATAAACCTGATGTAAACACACTAGTAGGTGGCTACAATAGAAGGAAATTTCTACGCTCCAAGGGAGCACTGACAAAGGATGATGATGTGAAAACTTTGGAATAGACTTTTGTACATACTCTGGATTACAATAAATAACTTTTTGTACAAAGTTATGAATACAACAGTTCTCTTTTTTTTTAAGAGTGTTATGTGTCCGAAATGTCATTTTTCTGCATTCTTTGTAGTTGTCTTTTCAAAAACCAGTTGAATAACTATGCAAGAGCATTGCTTCTTGTAGCCCCTCCACCATGTCTTGTGCTCCGAAAGAATGATGTGTGTGCCTAGTAATGTGACTTTTCCATCCCTTGGTTACTGTATGTTGCTAGGGGTCCATGCTCCTCAACAAAATATGGCCCATGTACATGGAGGATGTGCTGCATAACAAATTTTTTTTTTTAGCATATGTCAATTCCACTAAGTGTATCATGAATACAAAGGAGTCTTACCAAATAGTATGTGATATCTTTTTCTCCCCATGCTTCTTTGATTATTTGAATGAGATTTGTAATAGAACTTTTATACTCTTGCGCATATGTAGCTGATGTCTTCTATTGTCTAAGAACATTTAAAAAGATGTCAAGATGCTTCCAAACCTCCATTCTAAGATTTTCTAGCCGATGGTGTATTGGCAAACTATTTCAGAGCAGTCCTAGCAGTAGAAGCTGAAAGGGATCTTGGCAAACCAAAAGCCCTTATTCTCTTGCATCTAAGATTTTGGAACCATAATGCGACTAATACCCACAGTGTCACAAGTCTCTACTATTTCATCTAGTTTCACAATGGTCGTTAAGTCTCTTACCAACTCTTTGAGAGTAAGATCTCTCAAATTTGTATTCTAGATAGAGATTGAAGAATTCTGACTAGGTCTGTCTTGTTCATGGTTTCAATGTGAGAAGCTTGATTAATACCTGAAATGTGAGAGACACATTTCTTTGCAAGGTCGAGTCTCCTCTTTTTAGCCCCACTACTTTTAGGCAACTCACTTATATTCTTTAAAGTTCTCTTTCTCTCTCTGAATCCTCCTGGGGTTTCTTTCAAGTTTACTAGTTTCTCTTTTAAGGAGTGGTTTATAGCTTCTAGCTCTCTAATCTTATCATAAAGCTCTGAAATAGTTTTCTGAGATGTTAATAAAGTTTCTTTTAGTTGATGCATTTGGACTAAGCACACAAAAGATGCAGAATATAACTTCATACAATAACCAAGCAGACCATCAAAACCATCTCCAAATAAATCTAATCAAGTCATGAACATTTTACAAATGGAGGAGGTCTACCAGTTGAAGGATCATTGGGATAAATACTTTCATCCACCCACAAATCAATGTGCTTTCTTCCCTCTTGTTGTAGTCTGTTTGCCTCATCTTTGTCAAATAATGCTCAGTGATGAATACTTCTCCAAGATGAGTAGACCTGATCTATGTTAATAGCAAGTTTGTATCTGTGAAGTAGAAGTGGTCATTATTTAAACATGATCTTTGAGGCTACTATCTTCTTTGGCATCTTTCCAAAATTCCTAAATGGGGCAAAAATAAACTTTAAACCATCTGCAACAGCATGAGATTCCCAAGCTCTTGAGCCTCCATAATTAAAGCTAAAGTGCCACTGTCTAACATATAATGTCCAATCCCTTCACTTTACACAAATAACAACAACTTACCTCTTTTCCAGTTTGAAACCCTCTTCATTACTCCAATTAATGCATTTGGCTAATCATGCAACCTTGCTTATTTAACCCTTTCATGACCCACAAAAGGAAACAACCCGAAAATCTTGACACAACTTAAACTAATCCTCAACTAGCCCAACTTCTTTGAAAGACCCCTTTGAGTTAACTTTAACACTCTAGTTTTATGCCATATATAGCCACACCAATGTTCGATAAAAATGGAGTTTAGTGTAGTTTGTACTTTCTTATTTTCAAAAATACCTTCAAATTTAAAACTTGAAGGTACAAATAACTCCAAATTTTGAGAAGTTATAAAACCAAAACCTTCAGTTTTGAAGATTTTCTTTTATAAATAATTTCTAGATGAAGGTTTTCCACTTTTGGAACAATACTTTTTATCGAACACTAGCCACACCAAGCAAAGAAATAACAGCTAAGTAAGCCACCTTGCTTTTTTGACCCACCTTGCCTTTTCAGACACGCGAAAGAAGACACTCCAAGAAACCCGACACTACTTCAACTAATCCTCTACCTGCCCAACATCTTTGAAAGAGCGCTTTGAGTAAATTTAAACTCCTTAGCCACACCAATCCAAAAAATAACATCTTACTAACTTATAAAAAATCAACCTTCTTAATGAGGTCCCGATATGATTTGACTTTGCATAATCTCAAAAATATGTGTACAAGTCTCAATACCAGTTTTTAACCAGCCTGTACAGGTTCATATAAGAGATTTATTAAGGCACAGTTGCCCTATCTGACATTGAAAATTTAGTATGCTGATTGTGTGGTAGGTTGTTGGGGGCATTGCCCTGCAATGATTGCCACTCCTAGATGCATGTCCACGACTTCTTACACCAAACAGGTGTTGGAGTCGTATTAGACTAAGGGGTAATAACCTCACACATGGATTAGAGCCTATTCTTAGGTAACAACCTAACAATAAATCAATTTTCTTTCTAAATAGACCGTGAAGAGAAAGGGGCAGATTGCAAACCCTAGACTAAACCTGGTGAGAATCGAGGCTCTGCTCTCTCTCTCTAACACACACACACACACACAAACACACGTGGAAAGAGCAAGCCTATTAGATAATATGACACAGAAGAACACCCGGGGCTTCTTAAGTGGTAGCCTGCCAGACACAGGAAGCTCCAAATATAACAGCAGAAACTTTCGACGCAAGTCTAGCATCCTTTCGAACTCCTAATCTAAGTTGGCTTCACACAAGTAGCGTGGACACATCTCTCGCCCAAAATATTTCTTTTGCATCAATAATTAATTAACTAATGAGAAGTAGAGGTCGAGTTATACTAAAGTCTCAACCTTAGGTTCAGTTTCATCATCAAACTTTGAATCTTAGGGGGGGGTGTTCAAAACGTCTGCATCTTTTGGATTAATTCGTCGTGGCTGCCTTGTAGGGGTGAGCTTATTTTTGTGCCAGCACATGGATAACATTGTTCCCTCGTCTCGTAGGTGATATGCCAAGCGTGCAGACATCATGCATGGTAACTTGATTTATTTATTTATTTATTTTTGCATTTATAGTTTTTTTTTGGGGTGTTCTCTATAAGATGAGTTGTAAACGCACGCCTTTCTGTGCCTTTATCAAATGGCTTCTTGGTATATGGTTTCACCATCTTGGGCACCTCTCCGTGCACTTTGTTTTTGTTTTCAGTAGCACAGCCGCTTTGTTACTCGATCGTCTCTGTTTCTAATATCTCAAAACATGCTCTACAAACAAAAACTGTGTGCTCCATTTTGTATGTGCAAATAAGATAGTCCTACAAGCCTTCTTTTGTACGCGTATGTTTAATTTTGAGTACCTTCAATTTTTTCTAAAGGCTTAAAATTTTCATATATGAGCTTAACTTTGAACTGAGCATTATTTTTTATAATTTTTATAATTTCCTAAAAATTTTATGTTTATTGCTAGATAGGATTAGTATAAGTTTTCTACTTGCATTAGCTTCCTCTTCATCCCCCACCTTTAGTGAGAGAGAACCATTGTGAAAAACCATCACTTGGGTTGTCTCCATCTAGGAATAAAGAGCTCTCCCTTCACTCCATTGGCAAGTAGCACTGCAGAGTGTGATGACATGACAGACGAGCTAGTGCACCCGTATAAGGAAGTTGCATTTGTGCTTGTAAGGCAAGACCCAACGAGGCGAATGTAAGTTCATCACCCCATAGGCAAGGAGCATTGTGATGTGACAACCGAGTGAGGGCACGATGGGACGAGCTAGCGACCCATATAGGGAAGTTGCATTTACAACTCTAAAGCAAGACCCAACGACACATGTTTTGGCAAGGCTAATGTAAGCTCTTGACTTGAATATATTTGGCATCGTTGTCGGGGACTAACCTAGGGCTTAGCTTTGCCCATTCATCCATTCTAAGCTATTGGGATCACCCAATATTGCCCAATGTTGATTAGGAGGTTACACTAGATCGGGTTCACATTAAAGGCTTTTAATGCTTTTGGAGTAGGTCTAAAAATGGTTTTAGACACGTTTAAAAAAAATAAACTAGGCTCACATCATCCAGGTTTATGCCTCTAGACTCACATCTACAGACTCACGTCATAGGCTCACACATCCAGGTTCATGCATTCACATTCAAATTTGTAGGCTCACACATCCAAGTTTATGTATTCACATTCATGTCTATAGGCTCTACAGTCTCTAGACTCACGTCATAGGCTCACGCATCCAAGTTCATACATTCACATTCAAGTCTGTAGGTTCACATCTTTTTTGTATGAACTAGGTTTACACACTTTTCATTTTCAAAATAAGCATACCTAGGGCATAGACTTCTAGGAACTAGGCCTATGATGATAGGGTGGCTCTGCACTTTAATTCTCTAATAATTGTGAAGGACAATAATTTTTGTTAGAACTTGTAGCTAGTATAGATTGCAAGTCCTCCAAGGACATGAGTAGGTATGTAGTCTTCAAGGTAGTAATAATTAGTCAGTACAAGGACATGAGTAGGTATGTCCTTGTGAGTCTTCAAGATAGTAATAATTGGTTCGGTACAATGAAAGTCCTCCAACGACATGAGTAGGTATGTCCTTATGAGTCTTCAAGGTAGTAATAATTGGTCGATACAATGTTAAGTTTACCTACCTCTAGACTCATGTCTCCACGCTCACGTATGTAGGCTCAAGTGTCTAAACCCACAACTCACATGTCCAATCTCACAGCTCACCTGTCTAAGCTAGCGTCTTTTTGCATGGCATAGTGGACTTGCGTCCCCAACCCGAGAGTTGGTTTGGCTTGTTTTTGGAGTTTTTATGGATTTTTTAGATTTGGTTATTAAGCAAGTTTTGATGGATTTGCATTCTTCTAAGCTACCAATTCGAATAGTGCATGAAAATTTGTAAAATTATGAAATGCATGAACACAATTA
Source organism: Cibotium barometz (assembly GCF_041138505.1). Taxonomy (NCBI): domain Eukaryota; kingdom Viridiplantae; phylum Streptophyta; class Polypodiopsida; order Cyatheales; family Cibotiaceae; genus Cibotium; species Cibotium barometz. The sequence goes on along the minus strand of NC_141052.1, from coordinate 8,066,110 downwards.
AGTATCCCACTCTATTCCATCCTAATAGGGCTTAATGCTCATGTTTTTGTAGTGGATTCCACTCCTAATCACAATTGCTAAGCCTATTCGTTGGCTCAATGTAATAAAATCTAAGCTTTTTAGTCTCTAATTTTATACAAATCACAAATGAAATCAGGGTTTTACCCTTCCAATAGATGAAACTAGCAAAAATGATAATACAACCGATTGTAATGCATCAAATGACACTTTCTCAAACCCACCATGCCTTCAATCCCAGCAAAATAACTAGCACTTAATAGAGTGCCCCTTGTTATGAAGGCTAGAGTCCTTTGGAGCAAGGAGCTTTAGGAAGAAATGAGCTAACAAAACACATACGTAAGCAAAGGAACACGCAACACTTAGAAACAAGAGCCGCATGTCAATGGTCCTCCGAGCTCTGATTCCAGAACAAGCTCTGTGTGAACAATGCCATAAACTTCATGACAAGGGCACTAAACCTTTAGGTGAAGCTCTAGTGAAGGTGCGGGAGTGGGACCAAGAACCTCACGGTTTGCCCCCACTAGACGAAGTCAAACAATGTTCCTGATGCCATAATGTTTCAAACAGTTGGTGTCAATCCTGAGCTAGCTTTATCTCAAGAAGCTGACCACGACCACCACACAATCCAACAACTGTAATTATGGTAATCAAGACATGTCAATCCTCAGCTAGGTTTATCCCATGGTGACCATGGCCAACAAGTAGCCCAACAACCACTTACAATAATCGTTACATATTGATCCTAAGTTGGGTTCATCCCAAGCTAACCACAACAAGCAGCCCATTTGGTGTCGATCCTGAGCTAGGTTCATCCCAAGTTGACCACAACCAACAAGCAGCCTAACAATCGTAGAGTTAACAACAATCAAGATCTCTCTTTTGTTATACCATTAGGGATGAGTGTTTCCCAATGTACCCAACAAGTGCACAAAGCACAATCAGAAATCCCACTCTCCACATGAACTCATTATAAAAGCGCCTTACCAAACGAAACCAAGCTTGGACAAGGAACAAGGAACATGAGGAAGCGCCTTACCACGAAACCAAGCTTGGACAAGGAACAAGGAACATGAGGAAGGGTAAAGAACTAGTGTTTGCACAAAGGGATCCACAAGAGCAATCTTATAATGTGACCTCAGCCACCACAGCGAGCGTGTAGCCTTTGAAGCTAATAGATCGAGGTGCAAGCCCCCAAAGGCTGTAGTAGCCTTTGAAGCTAATAGATCGAGGTGCAAGCCCCCAAAGGCTGTAGTAGCCCCTAAAAAGCTAATGAACTAGAACTAGAGGTCCAAAAGGAAGAAGACGTCAAAGAGCATGGTATAAACGCAAAGCACGATCAATTGTCAAGGATAATGATGTCATGACCATTGAAAGTGGCCTCGAGTTTGCTTCCCTTGTAGAGAGATAACCCATAATCTCTCACTCAAACTTGCTCTTCCAAAGGAAAGAAACCCATAGATTATGAAAATCTTCCTAGAGAAAAGGAGTGTTGGAGAAGAATGAAGCAAGCTAAAGACCTTGTGAGGAAGGTGCAGGCTAAACTAGAGCCAGTGCTACAGCAAACATGAACCACTAACCCTACCTAAGCATATCCCATAGCCAATCATCATAAACCCACTGAGGGAACCTATAGACTTTTCCCAAGGCCTCAAACAATCCCAAGGCCTCAAACAATCCCATAACCATTCTTAATGTTGAAATAGCAAGTGATGTGGGGTAAGTGTTTTGAGCAAGGGAGAGTGGTATCTGACCCTCAAACATTTGTAAGAGTTGCATACATCATAGACTATGGTTCAAAGGGTCAAGGGGAGCCCAAAGGATGAGAAAAATATGGAATGTCTAACCCATGTGAAGGCCAAAAGTAGGTGCCTAGAAGTAGTGGGAAAGGATGTCAAATGGGGGCTCATGATGGTGCTCGAATCCTTAAAAAGATTAGGGGATGCTTAATCAAGAATATGGACCATGTTTAATGTCGAATGGAGATATACTCAATCCTAAAAAAAGGCACTCTATCTCATGGATCAAGTATATGAGTTTTTGAGTTAAACTTCTTGCCTTGTCACTATGCTTCGTTTTTATCATTACCATTATCATTACTATTAATCTCTTTCTTACTTTCTAGCATGCTAAGATGTTGGTTCTAATTTATTTCTACACCCTAATTAACCCTAGATGAAAATCTCAAGTTGGTATCAAAGCCACCCATCATCCCTTGAGTAGCTATGCATCTTATGATAGGTTAGATTAGCAAAATGATTATTTTTTAAATTAGCTTTTAGACTATTTTTCCCTCTTTTGTTAAGCTCCAAAATCATCAAGCTTTTCTTCAAGAAGGTTCAACTTGGAGCTAGTACATCAACTCAAAGGGCGATACCTCATCAAAGGAGAGCAGCACTGATCAAATTAGAGACTTCAAAAGTGCCTAGCAGTAGGGGACAAAATTCCAGTGATGTGAGCTAAATGTTTAGAGCAAGGGAGAGTGGTATGACCCTGAAATATTTATAAGAGTTGCATAAGTCTTAGACTATGGTTAAAAGGGTCAAAGGGAGCCTAAAGGATGAGGAAAATGTGGAATGGCCAAACCATGTGGACGCCAAAAGTAGGCACCTAGAAGAAGTGGGAAAGGATGCCAAACGGGTGCTCACTTCAAGGGAGATGATTCACAAATATAAAAAAGATTATGGGCTTCTTAATCAAGCTTATGGGCCATGTTTAATGGCTAATGGAATGTACTAAATCCTATAAAAAGACACTATCTAATGGATCAAATATATGAGCTTTTGAGCTAAACCTCTTACCTTGTCATTATGCTTCATTTTTATCATAGGTATTAATCTCTTTCTCACTTTTTAGCATGCTAAGATGTTGATTTTAATCCATTTGTACAAACCCTAATCAACTCTAGATGCAAATCTCAAGGCCATATATAAAACTAGTTACGGAGCCGCTACCTTTGGAACCAATCCAACCAGTCCCACATTGCTAGATATAGTGAGGAACCACTGGGAGGTGAAAGTTGGCATTCCATGGGTCATCATAGCCAGTGTAACATTTTCTTCAGGTGATTGGCAACAACTTTATATCGTCGTTCCCAGCTCCCCATTGTAAGATACAGTGAGGGAGAGATTTATGGGACATGTAGAGTATTATAGGAGATTCATCTTCTTGTATGCCATATATGCCAAACCCTTGTACAAACTGCTGAGTGTTTTTTAATGGACAATGGACTTTATATGTAATTGCTAGGGTAGTAAAAGACCCCCATGGACTATTTTTAAGTCATTGGCTAGCCAAGTGTGAACACTACACTAGTCACACTTGCATGTACATAAGTCAATTTCTCAATAAGTAAAGGATAATCATTTCCCTTTGCAGCAATAGATTGTATGTGAGCCTCTCTCTCTCTCTCTCTCTCTCTCTCTCTCTCTCTCTCTCTCTCTTGCATGCGATTTGTTGTAATCTTGCATTGCATGATGGAGTGCAATTGTGATCAAGACATGATGAGCACCCCGGGGTTTTATATAACTGTGGGGTACGGGTACAGGCGCTGTGCAAAGCAAGGACGAAAGGACGGTGTACCAGCAAAGGCTGTAGATCAGTGGCCTGCATGGGTCTAGGGAAAAGGTACAGTGTCAGTTATTAACAGGCAAAGGAGTGGTACGCATGTACCTTATCTGGTCAGGGGTAGCATGGGTGTCCACATAGCGGTACGTGTGGACCACACAGTGGACGACCGTCCTTTGGTTCTTGTGCTGCCATCGTACGGGCACCCTAGTAAGTGTGTACGGTCTAAATTTTGGAACGAGTTTCCCAAATTTGGGGCACCGGCCTCGATTTGCATGCCGGACCTGTTGCCATATATATAGGCAGTGATGTGTGTGAACACACTTAGGACCGCCGGGGCACTTTTTCCCTCCTTAGGAGGTTTTTTTCCCCGGCTTGTATATACGCCCATCCTTCTAGGGCTAGCTTATCTTTATACATTGACACAATCTAATACACTATGTGTTGTGTGCATTCTTGCTTCTTCTTCTTCAAGCTTTGTGTGCTTTCCTGCAACCCTATTGGTATCAGAGCAGGCATCGGCTCCCAAGGCTACGCCGCTAGCACCCTCCGACTCACGTTCTCCGATTGAGGTGAGCTTTCACGAGCGCTTGCACGTCCCTATACTTTTTAAATCAGCCCGTAGGGCCTTGCGTTCTTAAAAATTGCATCTGAGGTCGTTTCGGGCTCCGTTTTTGCATTACAAGTTCTATACAAGTGTTTTCGTCATTTTGTGCAGAAATTTTGACAGTGCAGTTTTATGCAAAACAGGCATATATATTCTATTGTGGACCGTGCTACATAGCACGAGTTGTTTTCTATTCAGTCTTTGCTTCATTACAGGTAGCTTTTGCATCAGTTTCAATCAATGGCCATGGCTGGTTTCAGTCAGTGGCCAGGCTGATAACAGCAATGATGTATTTCGCATGTTGTGCTGATGACAAATTGGATGGAGACAGCAACAACTACCCACTTTGGGCATACATGATGCAACATGTTTTGGTTGTAAAAGGAGTGTGGAACATTGTGCAGGGTATGGATGTACGTCCAAGTTCTGTGGATGTAGGATTTGTTTTGAGGATGTTGCAGGTTCTAGCAGCTCTACTGTTGCTGCTGTTTTACCCACTATTGAACAAGCTCGTTGGGATGGTAAAGATGCGCAGGCTCATGCCTTGATTGCACTTTTTGTCAAACGTAACATCACTCCACATATTCGTTCAGCTAAAACAGCAAAACAGGCTTGGGATATTCTAGCTGGTTTGTATGCAGGTTGTAACAACATGTTTGTAAGGCTGTATTTGGGGTAAAATGCAGCGTTCTGCGTTTCCAAAGGATGGTTCTGTGCGGGCCACTCGCAAATTACAACTTGTACATAGTGATGTATGTGGGCCTATGCAAACTCTGTCATTTGGTAAACACTTGTACTTCGTGACTTTCATTGATGATTACTCAAGGCATGCATGGGTATATCCACTGAAGGCAAAGTCCGAAGTGTTTTTCTGCTTCAAACAGTTTTTGCTTATGGTTGAAAATATATCCAATTGTACTGTGGGCACCCTCCGTTCTGATCGAGGGTAGGAGTACATGTCTAAAGAGTTTGATGCATTTCTGGCTAGTCGTGGGATAAAACACCAATGTACAGTGCCGTATACCCCTCAGCAAAATGGTGTTGCTGAGAGGAAAAACAAGTCACTTATGGAGATGGCACGATGTATGGTCAAGAGCCAAGCTTTGCCACATGCGTTTTGGCTTGAGGCTATTGTGTGTGCTGCATATGTACTCAACAGGTGTCCCACTAAGGCCTTGCAGTCTGTTACTCCATACGAAGCTTGGCATGGCAGGAAGCCTTCTATTGGTCACTTGCGTGTCTTTGGTTGCTTGGCCTATGCTTTACTGCCTGTGCAACAACGTAGAAAATTGGATGATAAGGCTGTCAAATGCATTTTTGTTGGTTACAGTGCTGAGAGCAAGGGTTACAGATTGTATCATCCGCAGTCAAAACGTATCTTGATTAGTCAAGATATTGTTTTTGTGGAAGATAATGTGCAGCCTTTGTTATCATGTTACCAAAGAGGCAGGTGTGAGCTCACGGGATGTATTTGATACGTTGTTGCCTCTGTTTACAGGTGGGAATTCAAATGTAAGTCCTAATGAGACAAATATTCAGCCTACACAAATTTCAAACGACATCATAGATCAGTCTATTTCTGATGCAGATTTACAGGATGTAATTTATGAGGATAGGGCTGAAAATGAGAGCAGGCTAGAGGTATGCCTAAATGGCTGGTGCAAACCTTGCGTGATAGTAAAATTGATGCACCTATTTTTAGTCGTACTCGTTCAGGTTTTCAGCATGCCTCTTATGCATCAGATTGTTATGCTTTGGCTGTGTCTAGTATGTGTGAAGAGGAAGAACCTCTTTCATTTGATGAGGCACAAAAATCAGAAAATTGGTTGGCTGCAATGCAAAGTGAATATGATGCTATAATGAAGAATGGTACATGGTCTTTGTGTGATTTACCTATTGGTAAAAAGGTCATTGAATGTAAGTGGGTTTTTAAGTTGAAACGAAAGCCAATTGGCAGTGTTGATCGCTATAAGACTAGACTTGTTGCAAAGGATTATGCTCAAGAAAAGGGCATTGATTTTGATGAGACCTTTGCTCCCACTTGTCGTATGACTACCATTCGTAGCATTTGTGCATTGGTAGCTCAGAATGGTTGGAATGTACATCAGTTGGACATAAAGACTGCGTTCTTGAATGGAGATTTGCATGAGGAGGTGTATGTATCGCAGCCTCATGGTTTTGTTCAAAGAGGGCAGGAAAACAAAGTGTGCAGGTTGAAAAAGGCTTTGTATGGTTTAAAGCAAGCTCCACGAGCTTAGTATGAAAAGGCACATGCATATTTGACTGCACATGGTTTTCAGAATAGTCCAACAGAAAGCACTTTGTATGTTAAACGTGTGGATGATGTACATCTAATCATTGCTCTCTATGTCGATGACATGCTGCTCACAGGACCAAATGAGAGTCATATTGCTGATTTTAAGGCTGATTTGAATGCCTCTTTTGAGATGTCAGATTTGGGGCATTTGCATCATTATTTGGGGATACAATTTAAGCAATGTGATGGAGGTATTGCTTTATGTCAGACAAAGTATATTGAGACATTGTTGCGGAGATTTGGCCTTGAAGACTGCAAGCCTATTGCTACTCTAATGGAGACAGGTTTGAAGTTGAGTCTTCATGAATTCTGGAGATCACTTTGATGTCACACTCTATCAGACAGCTGTTGGTTGCCTCATTTATGTATGCATTACGAGGCCGGACATTCAATTTGTAGTCTCATAGGTGAGCAGGTTTATGCATAGCCCAGGGTCTCAGCATTGGAAGGCAGTTAAATGCATCTTTCGCTACTTGAGTGGCACCATACATCTTGGGTTGTTTTATCCCAAGGGTGGATCGTTGCTGCCAGATTTACATGCTTTTTCGGACTCAGATTGGGCTGGTTGCTATGACACAAGAGTACCCACAAGTGGTTTTTGTGCTCGGTAGCTCATGCATATCTTGGTTGAGCAAGAAGCAACCTACTATGGCCACTTCTAGTTGTGAAGCTGAGTACAGGGTAGCTTTCACAGCTATGGTTGAGTGTGTGTGGCTCTCAGACGGCTTATGGTGGCTGACTTGGGTGTTGGATAGGAGTCTGCCACCTCTATCTACACTGACAGTCAGAGTTGGTAGTTACGAGAAACCCAGTTTTTCATGCTCGCACAAAGCACATTAAGGTACATTATCACTATGTCAGGGAGACACTCTCAGCAGGAGAGATTAGCTTGGCATATGTGCCAACACAAGACAACCTTGCCAATTTTTTCACAAAGGCGCTTCCTCGTGAGAAGTTTGAAGCTTTTCGCAAAGCTTTGGGCTTGCTCCCCTTTGTGGACTGATCTACTTTGGGCATGGCACTTCCCTATACATGAGTGCCAACTCTCGTTCACACCATCACTCCCAAGGGGGATTTATTGCCATATATATAGGCAGTGATGTGTGTGAACACACTTAGGACCGCCGGGGTACTTTTTCCCTCCTTAGGAGGTTTTTTCCCCCGCCTTGTATATACGCCCATCCTTCTAGGGCTAACTTATATTTGTACATTGACACAATCTAATACATTGTGTGTTGTGTGCATTCTTGCTTCTTCTTCTCCAAGCTTTGTGTGCTTTCCTGCAACCCTAATTCCAACAGGACCGCCCCGGGGGGCAAAAATTTTTTTTTGCCCAGGAGGTTCTCCTGGTCGTTGGGGTGCAGACCGTTTGTCAATCGGACGCTCGGTCGTGTATTTATTAAGGTTTAAAGGTCGTCTCTTTTTAACTAAAAATGACTAAAATTTGCATATAAGCTTGATCCGGTGTCTGTTTTGGATGCAGTAAAATCCTATGTCAGGGTAAAATCGCACGCAGATTCTAAATTTGGGCTCAAAATTTGAAGATTCTAAGTAAAAATGACTCATTTAATAAAATCATTGATTTTTATACCATAAAAACTCATAAATTTATCTATTACATGGACATTTCTTTATTAGTGAAGATGAGTATATTACACATATTGTAAGAACATATATCTAGCAATTTTTTTTATTTTGAAAAAAGCTAAAAAGTGATTTAAAAGTGCCACAATAGAAGAAAAAACATGTCTTGAATTGATGAAAGGTATATGCCAATAATTTGAAAATCATGTACGATGAAAGGTACACGTGTCTTCAATTAATGAAATGTACACTCCAACAATTTATTTACATGTAGAAGAATTTTTTTATTTTTATATTTGTAGCATGCTTATATTGTTTTTTAAAAAGTGCCAAAATGATAACCGTGTACTTTTGAAACTTTTTTGGTACTTTGATAATTTTCCCAACTATTATCGTGTTAGAAGGAATTTGTTTGAAAAATAAAGTTGAAAAGCATAGAATTTTCTACAAAACTCTCCAAAAACTATAAAAAAGGGACTTTTAGAATTAGATTAACTAGTGTTAATCAGTAAACCCAATTAAACTAGACATTCATCCCATGCTCTAGTTCTATCCATGTTAGCAAGGGCCATAACTCCCAAACTTGGAGTTATTTCCTAAAAGTCATGTTATGACAATTAATGTTCATAAATACTAATTTTTTTTTAATCACATAGCATGTAGCGTATAGCATGTAGCGTCGTGTACATGGGCTGGATTGGACTATAAGACAGCATGCCGAAGAGGGGTGGCGAGCGAGTCTAAGGTTCAGGGGTGAGACGCCTAAGTCAGAGTACCGCAAGCGTCCAGGCTAGGGTGGGCAAGCAAGACGTCCCATGCTATGACAATTAGTGTTCATAAATACTGAAAATTATTTTTTTGTCACGTAGCATGTAATGTGTACGTGGGCTCGACCGGACTACCAAACCGCATGCCGAAGAGGCGTGCGGCGGTGAGCGAGTCCAAGGGTGAGACGCCCGAGTCGAGAGTACCCTGGGTGTTCGGGCTAGTGTAGGGGCAAGGCCCCTACATATAACCCCGTAGGATTGGGGATCCTTCATTCTTACTCTAGGACTAGGAGGTGAACACAAGTCATTCCTCTCTCTAGCCGGTATCAGAGTAAAGGTTACTCTCCCTCACTACCCTACCCGCAAAGGATAAGGAACCTTCTTTTAATCATTTGGATGGTGGAGAGGAGACAGCCAGGCGGGAGCTCCCTACTAGTTCCATGGAAGCTCTCTCTCTGTGTCTCTGTCTCGCCATCATCCTCTCTGTTGTTGGCGAGAGCAGTTGAACAGCTGAACCTCACCATCGGCATGTAAGCCGATGCAAAGGAGGAAAGAAGGGATCGTGTAACACAAGCACAAGGCCCGCCACTAGCTCGCCTCCACGAGCCTCAAGCACTAGCCGCTACAAATGCTGGGCATGGATTGCCTTCTCAAGCTTTTCTTGTGACAAGTGGCCAACAACAGCAGCACACAGTTCTTTCGCCATCCATGAAAGCACCGTGGCTAATTGTAGCCCCAACAGGCAATAAACACCAGGCACAAATCGTCAAGAGGCATGGCAACAAAGTAGAAGAGTTTTCGTCCGCAGAGCACATAGCCCGCTGCACCTGGGTGTGCACACGTGTAGCAAGCCCATCACAAGAGAGCTATATCTCTCTTCAGCTCCATAGTAGCTCAGGGCACAACAAAGATGCAAAACAGCCCTGCGCAACAGCACCCACGGCCAGGCGGCCTAGCCAATTCTACACGAGAACCACTACGCAACTGTAGGCAGGCCAATTCTACACCAAAAGCCAATGGGTTGCTTGAATCATTGCCTGAGAAATTCGAACTCTCGGGGATACCCCATGTACTTAGCAGGCGCGGCGTAACCCCACGCTCAGCCGGCACCGTCTTTGTCAGTGGGAGGTGGTCTGGTCTGTAATGTGCAGGTTTGACAACCCACAAGGTTCAAGCTCTTTCTCGCTGCCGCTCCATCGACACTGCCGAAGGACAGATTTACACAAGTCGTGGTTATGATGTCATTACTGGATTAGTCGCCGCAGCACGCACAGCATCAACATTGGCCGCTGGCACACCAAGGGACCTGCTAGTTCCTATTTTCGCCCTTGCATTCTTTATTTATTTTATTTTTTAAATATTTAATTTCATATATTTACAATTCAAAGTAAATAATTTTTTTAAAAAACCTGAAAATGACATCTAATGGGGGTAGTCCACCGGTAGGGACTCGGGTGGTTTTTCTAGGCTCCTGGTCCTATTTTCGGTCTCTCGCAAGCCGAGCTTGGGTATATGTACCAAGCCATAGTAGCCTACAACGTGTTCGCCTGCCATTGGCTTCGTGTGAGCCAATGGATCTCCTTCGATAGACCTTCTCCATTGACGACCATGTCAGTCCGTTTGTGGCGATGGTGGACGACACAGTGTTAGACTACAACCAATCTGCAAAGTCTAGCGAGGCTAACGACAACCCCACCTAGGATGAAGTATGGAGATGATGCTCTCTGTACAGACATGGATGTGGACGATTCCAAGATGGAAATCTAGTATGACTTCCTTGCCAATTTATTTGCTAGGAGACGAGTGTCTAGAGAAAAATCAAGGTGAAATCTTAGTGATGCTTAGGAGCATTCATGCTCACTTGGATGCCACGCATATGGGTAGCACTTTTGCACATAAATCCACGTAGAGGAGGGTGTGATTTCCTTCTTGAGAGGACGTAGGGACTCGTGCGGGTATGTAAGCCGCAGTGCTTGTGAAGCAGTCCATAGTGTCTCTGGCAGTTTCCTCAAGGACCCAAAGACGTCGACCTTAAGAAAATTTGTAGTAGTTTTCCTAGATGACATACAGGTTTTATAGTAAGTCCAAAAAGGATCACTTACAGCATTTGCACTTGGTATTTAAATTACTTAGGAAAAATAAGTTATTTGCAAAGGAAAGTAAATGCATATTTTTCGTTAAGAAAATTCAATATTTGGGTCGTCATATTATATCTGCAGAGGGAACGTGGATGGACCCTAAGAATGTGAAATCCATTCTCAAATGGCCGAAGCCAAAGAACCTAGAAGAATTGTAAATTTTTCTAGGCTTTTTAGGGTTTTACCGATAGTATGTCAAGGACTACGCGAAGATCGTAGTCCCCTAATCGGATCAGTTAAGGACAAAGGACAAAACTATTTGTTGGGAGGATCCTCAACAAAGGAGTTTTAAAAAACTCACCTGTTTTGAGTATTGTGGATCCCAATGAACCATTTGTATTGGAGACAGACACAAGTGAGGAGACCATAGGGGCGGTTCTAATGCAAAGGGGATACCCTATTGCATTTGAAAGCAAAAAGCTTGACCACACCCAGCGTAACTATTCGGTCTATGAGAGAGTTACTAGCTATTATTCATGCTCTTAAAAAGTGGCGACATTATTTGTATATAGGTTCGTTTACTAGAGAGGTAAATTTAACGTAGTGGTGGATGTTCTGAGTCGTATGCCGATGGTGAATGAGTTGAGTTTCACCACAATTAAGAGTAAATTCTTGGATTCACTATGTGGTATATGCGAGCATGATCCAATCTTTTCAAAGGTATGGCTTATTGTACTCGTTCGCGCTTGTTAGCAGCCTACACCTTCCTTGTTCAAAAGGAGCTTTAATCCGGAGTGATTAGTCGGGGTTTCGACGAGAAGGAGAGACGGAACTATAGTCCGGAGAGACTAGGCGAGCCTCTTGGATTATGTACCGAGATGAAGAGCTCGAGGGTGGACCCTTCACAACCACGTGACATTGGTTCATTTGGGATGATAAAGTTCGTTGGGGGGAACAGTATAGACATTATTCCATTGACGATGAGTATCTCCTCTACAAAGATAGAGTTTGTGTACCAACTATTAGTGATTTTCGGCGCCAAATTCTTATTGAAAGTTATGATAGCTCGAGTGTTGGTCATCCCAAGATACAAAAGACCTATGCATTAGTTAAAAGACAATTTTATTGGCCAAGTTTGTTTAAGGACATCTAGGACTTTATGCTGAAACGTAAAAAGTGTTAAGTCAATAAACATAAGCGCCTCAAGGTTAGAGGTTTGCTACATCCATTGGATATTCCCAAATGAAAATGGGAGAGTATTTTCACTGGATTTTATCACTGGATTACCTAGAACGAATCGAGGAAATGATTCGGTTTGGGCAATGGTTGACACATTGACCAAGATGGTCAAATTTATTCCTTTTAAAAAGGAGGTGAAGACTCTAGAATCAGCTAGGTTCTTCATCGAACATCTCTACAAGCTATATGGCATGCCATAGATATAGTCTCTAAAAGACATACGAAATTCGAGTCACTTTTGGAGGGAAGACTTCAAAAAGTTAGACACTAGTATGAGTATAAGTACGGATGATCATCTGCAGCCTAATGGGGGGTGGTCAGACCGAGAGAGTCAACCAAGTGTTAGAGGACATGCTTCGAGTGTATGTTAGTAAAAAGCAATCCAATTGGGAGGATTACCTTCCACATTTAGACTCATTTCAGGATTGAATTTAGACCATTCATGTTAATGTATCGTTTCTAACCAAGATCTCCTATGCATGTAGGGCTATAAAAGGAGAAGATTCAGTCTATCAAGGATTTCCTTAAAGACATGCAGCAGTTAGAGATAGCATTCATAGTGCACAAAATTAGATATGCCAAGGTAAAGTAAAAGTTAAGGAGGGAGTAAGGTAGAAGAATAGCATAGCAATGGTCTCTCATAAAGAAACTCGGCAATTAGAGATCTTAGCACTATGTGTAAGGTGACCGGTTTGAGTCTCTCCTACTATGGACTAGGCACAACAACATTGTAAGGACATTGTAAGGGGTTAGGAGCGGGGTTCGCTTGTGTGTGGGTTCAAATCTCTCAAAAAAATAGGGTCCATAAACTAGAGGATCAATGAGAATAGTTCATAGAGTGATAGAGGCAAAGCAACAAAGACACTAAGATAGAGAGTTGCAATTGCCATATGCAAAGTACATTGCTGTACAAGTGTAGAGGAGTAACCATGGTGGCTAACATAGCAACACATGTGGATACACATAGAGCAAAAGAGGTAGTCTTGATGGGTGCTTCCTTCATCTTGTCGAGAGCAAGTGGTTTAGTTTGCTAGAGAGGTTGATTAGGTTATATCTTCCTTTTAGTTCTTAAATATTTTGTTTGGGGGGATAGCATTCATAGTGCACAAAATTAGATATGCCGAGGTAAAGTAAAAGTTAAGGAGGGAGTAAGGTAGAAGAATAGCATAGCAATGGTCTCTCATAAAGAAACTCGGCAATTAGAGATCTTAGCACTATGTGTAAGGTGACCGGTTTGAGTCTCTCCTACTATGGACTAGGCACAACAACAGTGTAAGGACATTGTAAGGGGTTAGGAGCGGGGTTCGCTTGTGTGTGGGTTCAAATCTCTCAAAAAAATAGCAACACATGTGGATACACATAGAGCAAAAGAGGTAGTCTTGATGGGTGCTTCCTTCATCTTGTCGAGAGCAAGTGGTTTAGTTTGCTAGAGAGGTTGATTAGGTTATATCTTCCTTTTAGTTCTTAAATATTTTGTTTGGGGGGATGGTGCAATGACATGCTTTGGGATCTCCTTGCACTTCAGTGTCATTATATGGATCATTTAGGGCTCACACATTAAAAGAACTCTCTCTCTCTCTCTCTCTCTCTCTCTCTCTCTCTCTCTATATATATATATATATATATATATATATATATATATATATATGTATACATACATATATACATATATATACATATATGTATATACATACATATATACATATATATACATATATGTATATACATACATATATACATATACATATATATATATATATATATATATATGTATACATACATATATACATATATGTATATACATACATATATATATATATACATATATGTATATACATACATATATATATATACATATATACATACATATATACATATATATATATACATATATATATATATACATATATATATATATATATATATATATATATATATGTATGTATGTATGTATATATATACATATATATATATATACATATATATATACATATATATATATGTATATACATAGATACATACATACATACATATGTACACACACACACACACACACACACACACACACACACACACATATATATATATATATATATGTATGTATGTATGTATATATATATATATACATATATATACATACATACATACATATATATATATATGTATATATATATATATATATATATATATATATATATATATATGTATATACATACATACATACATACATACATACATACATATATATATATATATATATATATATATGTATATACATACATACATACATACATACATACATACATATATATATATATATATATATATATATATATATATATATATATATATATATTTGGTATATCAATGGTTTCAAAAGAATAAAGGACTTTGGGCAAGGAGCATAATAGGAGGGGGATGTGCATGAGGAAGAGTAGGTAAAGGGGGTATTTTATAGACATGGTGAGGAAGAGAAACAAGTCAAGAGAGTAGGGTGGAGAAGTTAGCTCATCGGACTTCACCCATGTTATATCTTTAAGGTATGTGCATAATTTTAAAAGAATGAAGGAGTTTGGGAAAGTAGCACAACAAGAAGGGGATGTGTAGGAAAAAAGGTAAGTAAAGGAGGTTTTTGAAACGCATGGTGATAAGAGAAAGGAGTCAAGAGAGTAGGGTGGAGAAGTTGAGTATCTCATTGTACTTCAACCCATGTTCACACCTTCAACATCAAAGAAGGTACATGGCTTTCACTTGGCTTCACTCTGTTTCTTCCTTATGCAAATTCCACCATGCAGCCCAAGTGAGCCCTTTTTCCTCCCAAAGTCCACTAATCTCCCTTGCATATAACTTTTTATTTCCCCTACATCTTAAATTTATACTCTGTGTGTGTGTGTGTGGAAATATGTGATGCTTTTGGTGGTGGTAGCTTTTGGTTTGTGCTTGTGTGTGTTTTGGTTTGTGCTTGTGTGTGTGTGTGTTTTGGATTTTTTTTGCAAGGGGAGGGGGGGTGGAGGTGTTAGAGGCAAGGGTTTGCTAGGATAAGGGGGCAATAAACACTTCATTAAAAGTGCTCTTCTACTAGTATTGTAGCAACCCCCAAAGTGGCCTCTAATCTCATTCCAAAACCATTTTTGAGGCAGATGCTTCTTACAAATTTTCCTAAGCATAACATCCTTATAGAGTGACATGCATGTATGGTTTGTTGAAACCCTTTGATAAATCAACTCATGTTCACATTTCAGTGTTTGACAAGGGTAAAAATTGATGAAAACTTAGTGACTTCTCATATAGGCCACTCTACTAAACGAGGTGATATGGGGGATGCAAAGTGTCGAGAGTAAGGTGCTGAGTGTCTGAATGGGCACTGGGCCATACGTGGGACAATTGGCACCGATAATCTCTTCAATGATCATACGGTATGCTGTTTGCTTTTGATGTACCCCAAATCTCCTTGCGCCTCCTATGTCTCCCAATATGCACCGAAAATGTTTTTTGTGATTAATTAATTAGTTGGTGTGTACAAACCTTGGGTTCAACGCACCAAAATTTTGTTATGTTTATTAAGGTTTTTTGTAAGGTTAAAATGGAAATGGTGTTGGGTCCACATGCTTTCTATTTTTGCTTTCTTTCTATCTATGTTAGCCTCCATTACTTTCTATTTTTAAAGGTTGATGTCCTCCATAACGTTTCTATTTTTGGGCTCATGATGTCCTCCATAATCTTTCTTTTTTTGGGCTCACTATTTTCTTTAAAAAGGTAAGAGGGCTCATTCTTTTTCACTTCAAGGGGAGAGGTAGGGAGAGAGGGGACACCTTAAGGTATAGGGTATGTATTAATTAAAGCTTTGGCAATAGAAAATGTAAATTTTGTCACCATAGACTTTATAAGGTTACAACATAGACTTTAAAAGGTTTGTAACCTTATAAAGTCTAAGGTTTGAGTGAATATGCACCACCTAAAGGAAATGATTAAAGAGAGATGACGGTCGGTTGGCTGGCATTTTTGTCAATGGCAGAAAGAGAGATAAGATGGCCACGGTTAGGCAATTATAATAATAAAGTAGAAAAAAATGTATATTACATATAGAAAACTTTAGTAAATTAAGGTACTATGGTCCAACTGAACAAACATAATGATTTGTCATGTTTTATGCACTTCGGGCCCACAGTATAAATTTGGTAACCACCTTGGAACCAACCGACTAAAAAGTTACAAATTGAAATCTAATTTAGATTGATGATTACCATTTGGTAACTTTGCACTAGTTAGAAATTACCAAATGATAACTTACTTTTTAAGAAAAATTACCACTAGGGTTTTCTATAAGTCTATATGACTTGTGCTTAACAAGCTTCAAATTCATGACTTGGGGCTCACCAAGAAGAAATCACTATAATATCTGGCAATTTTTTCCCAAGTTTCTTAATAACTAATAGAAATAGCTTTAATTTTTTGAAACTCATACAACGCCTAGCGTTTCTTAATAACTAATAGAAATAGCTTTAATTTTTTGAAACTCATACAATGCCTAGCGTGTTGGTAATTTTAAGATCTAGAAAATTACCAAATTGTAACTCAAAATTTGGAATATGTTACCAATGATAATTTTATGAAAATCTCAAATTTATACTATTTGGAATCGGGCGTGAGAAGTGAACGTGGAATCTATGATGTAGATGTGAATCTTTAAATACACAAATAAATAAATGAGTCATTATAAATACTTTAAAACCGCTAATTTAATTTAATGGGGCACAATTTAATGAAAAGGATGCCAATGGTCGTCCACACGTGTTTAACACGGGCCGCCCAAAGAGAGTACATGTACGTCATCCTCGTTTGTTGCTCTGCCGGGGTCCGGACTACCTTCAACTTCCCGACCGCCGGCCGCTCGCACAGGTAACCCGAAAGCCGCCAAATGTAGCCCCAATTAGCTTAGCGCTTCCCGCCCCCGCCGCTAAACAGGCATTGTCGCTTATTTTCATTTTTGTTTTGTTTCATATTTAACAGTTCTGAGTTCCAAAGATTCCCTGGCTTTTGCAGTGCAGATCCTCCCTCCCTGTTCGTCGCATCAGCAATTTAAAGCGAAGGGCTTATGTTCAATTCATGCGCCCACAAGCCTTGCACAAGATCGCCCGTAATTAATGCTACGAATCGGTTCAGAAGAAAATTGTTGGAAAATCGCCCACATAGGAAGAAGAATCGGCGAATCGCCCACAAAATTAGAAATGTTTTTTCTGTTCAATTGGATCGCGGTTTCTTGCCCTTCAATTCCATTCACGACCCTTGATCATTAAAAATCTGCGTTAATAGATTCCCAATACAGAAGATAAAAAATCCTCTTAAATACCCATCACGGGAGAAAATCCTCCCTAGTTGTGCCCCCAGCGCCTACATCATCGAGTTCCATAAACCTCATCAAGATCACCTGTTTTGCTTTGTCTGTTCATATCCGAACTTGGGCTTGACTTTTCTCTGCTGCAGCTTCCATGGCGTCTCTCCATTTACATTGCCCATCTTCACTAGCATCACAAATAGGCAATGGTGAGAGATGTTGCCTTCTCACAGAGGCCATGCTTTCTCCCCTCTTGAAGAGGTACAATGGAAGAAAGCAGCCAAAAATCACCCTCAAGAAAATATGGTTAGGATCTAACCTGAAGAGGGATTTCAATACCCAGAAGGATTACTGTGGCAGTGCCTTGAAGATAGTCATGGAAGCCCACACTAGCACCGGCGGGGCCATGCTTGATGATGTACCTCACCTTACTGACTGGCTTCCCGATTTGCAGGTACCACCCACCCCCCCACCCCCCCAAATGCCCTATGTTTTTTCTTTTTTTTAAACTTCATTTGTTAAGCTTTGAGTATCATCGTTTGATAGTTCTTATTCTTCTTGCGAGCATGGCTAACAACACATTTGCAGCTAATACCATCTACATGTCATTGCATAAAGGAATTTTCCATTTGTTTCAATTTGATTTTCTGTTTGTTTGTTTCATGTCTTATATGCTACTCGCATGATCCATCATGTGCAGGCTTATCCAAGTCCTCTCAATTATAACTCAGCTTATTCAACAATGAGGTGAAGCTTTTTGGGCATGACATCGCAGAATCATGTTGTTTTTGAATGGTTCTTTTAGAACATACGTGTTTCACTGCTTGCAGGCAGTACTTTGTTGACCCAGAAGATGTTGTTGCCAAAAGTGTAAGTTCCACCAGAACTGTGATTTCAAGCATTAATTTATGCCTTATCAGTGGAAACTTTTAATGAGATATTGTTTGAAATCTGTGATGATGTGTTTGCAAAACCAGCTTCTTTGCTGAGTTCTTGTAGATAAACTGTTGAAAACATGTCTGATAGCATCTGTATTGATCCCTAGCAGTGCTGAAAAACACTCAACGTACTGATCTTTATATTACCAAGGACTTAGTCCCTTCTCTCGACTGCTTATGACGTTAGTAGGGTTAGACTCCTCACGATCAGGACTCAAAAGCATCCATAGTATACTTGGTCTTATTATTCTAGCACGGTGCAATCTTGGTGAGTCGAGAGAAGTTTAAGGCATTAAGGTCTTGGAAACTGCTGTATGATACTCAGGTGGTTGAGAAACTCTCTTCTTTGGGAGGGGGGATCTACTTTCGGCGTGCTGGGCCCAGAGAAAAGGTCTGTATAAAGATCCATTCAAGGTTATTTGTATAGCAGCAGGTTTCTATTCTGATGTTTTTGGTTTGAAGGCTAAAACCTCTCAATTGTTCATGCTTGCTGTACAGGTCTACTTTACACCAGAGGAGGTGCATGCTTGCATTGTCACGTGTGGTGGGTTATGTCCAGGTCTCAACACTGTCATTCGCGAGGTAGTCTGTGGTCTCTGGAATCAATATGGAGTTCGGAATATCATTGGTATGGAAGTAAGTGGCATGCACTCAGCTTTTTGTAAATTGCAAATGTTCTTTTTACTGACGTAAGACTTCCTTTTTCTGACATGCATTCTCTCTGGAGTGCTGGTGTAGTGGTTAATGCATCGGACTCCTAATCTAGAGGTCCTGGGTTCAAGGTCTACTCACTGCACTCCAGTGCCATCATGTGGATTATAATTGATCCTGTGGTTTGGCTATGGCGTTAAAAGACTCATCTCATCTTGACTGTTTAATAAGGTCTTGTATTATACAGTATTACTCAGCCCTTTGACTTGAAGTTCCTGCACTCCAGTGCCATCATGGGAATCTGTGTTACCCTGTGGTTTGGCTATGACGTTAAAAGACTCGTCTCATCTTGACTGATCAATAATGTCTTGTATGGTACAATATCACTCAAGCCACTTGACATGAAGTTGGGCTTTGGCATGTGCTTACTTCTGTATAGACATGTAGTCTCTTACAGTAAGCTTCATGGACCCAGTAGGTCACCAAAATTGTGGCACTTTGGATTGCAAGGGTTGAAAATGGCTAGGAAGTTTTTAGAGGCTTTATATTTGTTCTGAATTGTATGGTTTGTTTCTTTTCACTTGCATTTGGCGTCTTTCCATGGAAAGACTTCACAGCAATGTTTGTTTCATCCAACAATCAAAGCATACCATGCATGCATTTTGTAGCTTACTGGTTATCCATGCAGGGTGGTTATAAGGGATTTTATGCACGAAATACAATACCGTTGAATCCAAAGGTTGTAAATGATATACATAAACGTGGAGGTACCATTCTTGGCACTTCACGGGGGGGTCATCAAACGTCCAAAATTGTGAACAGTATTCAGGACCGTGGCATCAATCAGGTAAGCAAAGTTGCCTCATCTCCTGAAGTAACAGCTTCAAATCAGAGGCATCATCCTTTGTGTGGTAGCCTTTTTTTTTCCAGTCTGCTCTATTAAGTTTGTAGTCATGAACCACGTTGCTTTTACTGTTTGTGGTTACTGGTAGGTATATATTGTTGGGGGAGAGGGTACTCAAAAAGGAGCTGCTCTGATTTATGAGGTAGTGCTTTTTTCCTCTGTGCTAGCTGATTTTTGGCCTGCCTTGTGTCACATTTTAGTTTTCTGTCGAAAAGCTTGGAAGGCTTTGGAAATTTATGGAAATAGGAAATCTGATAGGGAGAGTTCCAGGCATTCCAATATATGAAAAGAAGCCCTGGGATGAAGCAGCATTTTTGCAGCAGTTGTTGAGACACTTGGAAACCTGCCTTGAGCATGCTTGGTAGCTGTTGAGCATTTCGTGCTGTCTTTACTTAAGCAGTACACATACATCCATACATATATATCAGTGAAGTAGGAAATTGTTGTGTCTGTGCATGTATGGAACCAGTTTGGTTGGCGAGGCTGCTCATGGAGCCAGGGTTGTTGTAAGAAGTTTCTCTATGGAACATATAACATATGGTAAAACAGTTGATTGATTAGGCTAGCCAATATCTGTGGTCGAAGAGAAGGCGGCAACAGGATTGTGAGAACTTTACTCTTTTCCCTCACCTTGGTCGAGTTGACTGTGTCACATCGTGTTAATTATTTTATTGGGGAAGCCTTGTTTGAGACCTTAAGCACCAGGATAGCTTGTTGCTTCTCCAAACAGGATGGCATTTGGTCAACTAAACACAGTTCGATCTTCAAGGTTGCAAAGCTGAGGGTTCAGATTGTATTTTACAGCCAGCATCCTCCATGCCTAATGCAAACTCCAGCTCAAGATTGTGTAGATTCAGCTTCATTCAAAATAGGAGTGATTCTGGTAGGTACTCATCTGAACCAGCTAGTCCATCTTCCTTTAGGACACCCCTGGGCACATCGCACCTCGGATGTCGTCTTAAAAACCTTTTGCTGCAACCTTGCTTGCTTCAATCTCTAATGCTTTGTTCTGCATTGAGAAATGTGCACCTGTTCTTCTCGTCCCCTCCTTGGGTTGAAGACCTGTACCTTTCTTGGGCTGAGAGCTTAATCCCTTCTTGAAAACTGCAACCTCTTGTTCCTTTGCTCATCCTTGTACCATGGCGGCAGCCGGGTTGAGCATCTGGGGGCTTCATACCCCATGATCCTCACTTAGGGACTCTTTACCCCATGGCTCCCCTGTCAGAATGCGCAGCGGAAATGATGACCAAATCTGGGAACACGAGCAAACGCAATGCAGAAAACAACAGCACAAGAGAGAGAGAGAGATAGAGGCGTGTAACTCTGCTCTATATACACAAAGAAGATCCCGAAGTGATACACAATGGCAAGGGGTGTGGGGGTCCATTTTATATGGACCCCAGGCAGCAGTCGGCCTGCTCCAGAGGCAGCCTACAAGGACAAATCTTCACGACCAGCCCTCATAGACCAGTCGGCCAGCAAACTTGAGTCGGCCAGGTCTAACATGAAGTCGTGTACAGTCGGCCAGAAGAGATGCGCCTGCCAGCTCATGACTTGCCCCCCAAGCCGTGGAAAAATGGAAAAAATATGGGGAAAAATACGGGGTGTTCGAAGTCATCTCCTGTCTTTCTGTAGAGACCAGGGCCTCTGTTGTGGGTGTGCCCCTCTCAGCTCCTGGCTGTGAAACCAACCACATGGAGCTGGGGTGCCGCCTGAGCAAATCCTGAGATAGCGACTTCGTGAAGAGGTCCACCGTACTGTCCTGCGTCGAACAGAACTCTAGCAAGATGTCATCAGCAACGATCTGTTCACGAATAAAGTGCCTTTGGATGACCATGGGTTCCTCCAGTGGAAGCCCAATCCTGCAATGCAACCTCTGCAACCTCACCACCTCACAAGTAGCCCTCTGCCTCTGTCGACAACAAGGCAAAGATGAGTGCCTCTTATTGCTCCATAAAACTGCTCCTGGGCTTGAAGTAGATCTCCTCGTGTCTGGATCTCCTCCCCAAACCGAGTCACTCCAACCGTGGAGTCAGACTCCATCAATCAACCCCCCTCCTGTGTAAAAGAGTCCATGATCCTTCACATGCCGCAGAAACCACAAGATACGCAATCCTGCCTCACAAAGAGTCATCTGCAACCATGAGCTCAACTGCCTCATCAGGAAGCTCCCGTCCAATCTGGTGTCCATCAACCAAATGAATGAACCATTTTGCTTCCGAGTCAAAGAGGCATCACACTAAATGAATGAACCATTTTGCTTCCGAGTCAAAGAGGCATCACACTGCTCACAAGGATCAACACTTGATACGGTGCAAAGCCAAGTCCTGGAAACCTGTTGAACACCACGCAAGGCCTTCTGAAACCTGTCAACCACCCCCTCTGAATCTGGAACCACAAAGCCTGGAGAATGCACCTCCTTCTGCAAGTAATCAACTGCCACCTACCTGGCTTTCCGAGAGGTCCCCGTGAAAAGAACATCCTCATCTACAGGAGTTTCTTTGTGCCAAATACTATGAGACATCAGAGCAAAAGTTACCTGTTCAGTTTTCTGTGACTGACGAACACAAGAACCACCAACATCAGTACTGGAAAGTTCCTGCCAACTACTGCCATCAATTGGCAAGCTATCCTCCATCTGTCCCGGAAAGCCTGCACCTGCAGCATATCCCACTTAAGTGGCCATTACCATACTACCACTCATGAGGACCATATCCCACTTAAGTGGCCATTACCATACTACCACTCATCACAAACCTGAGGACCTGGGAGAGAGAGTGCTGAAAGCTTGTAAACTCCATTCTCCACTCCGCCTTCCCAAACCACCTGGCCTGTTGCTTTGTCTCGGAGAGCAACAAAATGCTCATCAAACTCCACCCGTACGCCAATCTTGCAAACCTGATGCACTGACAACAGATGAAAACCAAGTGATGGAACATACAACACCTGGGAGGAATGCTTCCCCCCTTTGCCATCGGGAACTATCTCCAACCTGCCCTCACTATGAACTGGGATAGTGGATGTATCCCCAGTAAGAATGTGACCAGAATACTTGCAGGGATCCTGTAAATCTGAATGGGAAGGAGTCATGTGCCTAGAAGCACCACTATCTAGAATCCACTCCCGAGTATCCGTAGCAGCGAGTCCTTCAACCTTCTCCCTGCCGGAAGAAAATGAAGCATCGGTGTCCATCACCTCCAAGTGCACAAAAGCCGGAGTCTTCATGATTGCTGTTGAGGAATCTTCACCCTTCTCGATCTTCCGCTTGGGACACTGCCTCCAATAGTGGCCTTTCTCGTCACAATCATTACAGGTCCTCTCTGCCTTTAGTTTCTCGCGGTCAGCGTTCTTCTCAGAAGACTTCTCCGATGAAGCCTTCCCTTTGCCCGTGTTACGGCCTTTCGAACGTTGGCCAGTTAAGGCCTCCGAACCTCCACCCTGAGGAGGGTTCGTGAATCATTCCTCCTGGTCCAAGACCATGGGCACAAGCTCCCCCCACATCATGGTGCTGAGTCTGCCACCACTGGTAATCAAAGACGAGTAAAATGCTGAGTACTGAGAGGGCAAATGTGACAGCAATGTTATGGCCATGTCCTCTGACGATCTCTCCTTCCCAGCCTGAAGAACTTCCTGCTGAAGAGCTTACAGCTTGTTAATATGCTCCCGCATCGTCAACGACTTTGCAGGGCTCATAACCCGCATCTGTACTTCCAAGGAAATCCTCTTCATGGGCGATACCCTGTTGTAAAGAGAAGCCAAATGCTGCCATATACCTCTGGCCAGTGTCGTATGCTTTACATGATTGATTACTTGCAGTGTGCAGTTGAGGAAGATAAACGAACGGACCCTGGCGTTGACACGATCCCACATCTGTGCCTATGCCTCCCGGTCTTTTTGGATCGACGGTAACTCCCCTTCCTCTACTTTCGGCCGTGGAACCCCAACAACGATGAAATCAGCAAGGTCGTAAGACTCCAGAACAGATTCCATCATAACCTTCCATATGCCGTAGTTGTTCCCGTCCAACTGACGGTCCACCATGAACGGGAACGTGGGGAGTGTAGGGATCTTCACATGCCTCTCGGCCATCTCTAATAGATTTGCCATTGCGGGGATGTACTCTGAAAAAGGGTGGGTAGGTGGGAACAAAGAAGAACTTACACCTGCAAGTGGCTGTCCAGCAAATCAGCCGGTTGTCCTCTTGCTTCTCCTCTTCCCAAACAGTCCTGTACAGTCCACCAATCAGCAACACAACAGTCCCCCTCTTGCTCACACAAATCCCAAGAACTATCAAGAGCCTAGGGCTCTGATACCATGTCAGAATGTGCAGCGGAAATGATGACGGGAACACGAGCAAACGCAATGCAGAAAACAACAGCACAAGAGATAGAGAGAGATAGAGGCGTGTAACACTGCTCTATATACACAAAGAAGATCCCGAAGTGATACACAATGGCAAGGGGTGTGGGGGTCCATTTTATATGGACCCCAGGCAGCAGTCGGCCTGCTCCAGAGGCAGCCAACAGGGACAAATCTCCACGACCAGCCCTCATAGACCAGTCGGCCGGCAAACTTGAGTCGGCCAGGTCTAACATGAAGTCGTGTATAGTCGGCCAGAAGAGATGCACCTGCCAGCTCATGACTGCCCCCCCAAGCGATGGAAAAATGGGAAAAATATGGGGAAAAATACGGGGAGTGAGGAAAAATGAGAAAACACCTACAAAGGGTGGGCACACCCACAACGGAGGCCCTGGTGTCTACAGAAAGACAGGAGATGACTTCTAACACCCCCTCCTAGCTCCACCAGGATACTTGATGTTGAATAACCACTTGGTTGCATTTTCCTGTCCGGACCAAAAACAGCTACCTTTGTATTGTGTGTTTCCCAATCATGCACCAATTCAGCACCTCCGGAACATCCATGCCACCACTTGGTCCACACCACCGCAAGGTCAAGACAGGTTTCATCCTTGCACAATGAAGTAAGGGTGGGTGGCACATCAGCAGTGACCATACCCTGGGATCATACAGGCTCTGACACCAATGTCACATGCAGAAGAACCATTTGTATTAAGAATTGTGCAAAATGCAGAGATGAACAGAGAGAAGAGAGATGTTGCTGAAAAGCATTTATCAATTTATACATAAATCTTGGCTTTGCGGCCTCCGAAAAGAAACCTCCTATGCCTATGACTTGCCCCAAAAGCCTAGGGAACAGATGAATACAAGTGGGATTCAATATGCCTATTTATAGGCTTCCAAAATCAGTCAGCCAAAAGACCAGAAGTACCTTGTTTTGTTTGTCCACCCAACTGCCCCGGCAAAATACCTAGCTTTAAACTGGGCTGTTGACTGCCCCAAAGGGTTCCTAATCAACAGCCTAAAACTGGGGATTAAGCATCTCCACATGCTGTCAATGTAACAACCTTCCTTATGCTTCAAATTTTGTTGGATACCTCTGCATCCTGATGTTCTTAGTGGAAATAATCCACAGCCTTATAGCTTGGCACATTTGGCGAGCCTCCTATCAAGAGGCCATTGAGGGTGTTGCCAGATATCTCTCCACCAGCGCCAGCTGGACAGATGTCAAGGCCGATGGGACCACAAATAGAGTGTCTTCCATGTCACTGATGACCTTTGCTTTCTCTTGTAAGTTACCCTTCAATAAGATAGACCTTGATGGTTCGAGGTGATGCCAATGGGCCTCTTGTCATCTCAACAGCGGCCATCCATGGAGGGAGATCACCCTCCGTATCCTTGTCTTCTCTCCATCTTATGAGGCCCTCCCTCTTATGAGGGTTTGATCAGCTTTGCCTAATGTGATGTTTAATCTGCTTATAGCAGGGATCTGTTTTTTGCTTAAGCAATAAGAGAAGGATGACAGAATTTAGGGCAAGAGCTTGCAAAATCAAATGAGTTCTAATTTCTTTCACAAATTTTGGTTCATTGCTTGTGTTTTTAAACTGCGTGAATCATTTCCTGATTTTTGGACAAGCTAGATACCAGTAAAAGAGAACGTTTTTTAGAAAGCATTTCCATTATTTTGGAACCTTATAACACTTATTATCTTATAATTCTGATTGCTCTTTTTGTTCTGTTTTCACTTGCAGGAAGTTAGAAGACGTGGTTTGAAAGTGGCTGTTGCAGGCATACCCAAAACAATTGACAATGATATTGATGTATGTTCAATCCTTTATTTGAAGTCTGAAGTCTTCACCCCAGATCTTCATGTGGTATTTTATTAAGATTTATTATGATACTGGCACATGGCAGGTGATAGACAGGTCATTTGGTTTCGATACAGCTGTGGAAGAGGCACAAAGGGCAATCAATGCCGCACACATAGAAGCTGAGAGTGTTCACAATGGTGTTGGGCTTGTCAAATTGATGGGTAGATACAGCGGTAAGCTCAAAAGTACATGGTTTGCATTGATGTATTTATGAAAGCATAATCCTCTTGCTTTTGCCCATGGTAATATGTGGCATTTATTGTTTTTTTAATAATCTTGCTACAGGATATATTGCCATGTATGCAACACTTGCAAGCCGTGATGTGGTATGAAACCAAATCTTCTACATTCATCATGTATGCTTATGAGCTGCCCCACTGAGAAGGGCTTTTTGAACCTTATACATGGTATCTATGGCTCATTTCGTGTTTTGCATCTATATTGCAGGATTGTTGCTTGATACCAGAAGTGCATTTCTATCTTGAAGGTGAAGGAGGGCTTTATGAATACCTCAAGAAACGGCTTCATGAAAACGGGCATGCCGTTGTTGTAATAGCGGAAGGTGCAGGTCAAGAACTGATGGCAGAGAGCATGGAAGCTCTACAAAACCATGATGCCTCCGGAAATAGACTGCTGCTTGATGTGGGGATGTGGCTTGCACAGAAATTGAAGGTGTGCCAAACTTCATGTACCCTTTTATGTTTCTCACATAGTTGGTCCAATCAGCGTCACCCTCTTTTCATATTCCTCTTTCAGGATCACTTTCTGAAGTCAAAGGAGGTTCTGAATCTCAAATATATAGGTAGGACTTGTACCTCATCATAATATGATATGGGTATAACTTCACAATGCAGTGCTTTATTTAGTTGCTGTATCTGCTGGCAGACCCAACCTATATGATTCGTGCGATTCCAAGCAATGCAGCTGATAATGTTTACTGCACTTTACTTGCCCAAAGTGCTACTCATGGAGCCATGGCGGGATATAGTGGATTTACTGCTGGCCCCGTTAATGGTCGGCATGCCTACATTCCTACATCGGTAATACAAGACTCCAATTTTCTGCATTTCTGCATAACTAAACCACTTGTTACAACTTTGTGTGTGTTATCATGTTGTGATGAATACCAAGGTCACTATTGAAATCTGGGTGTAGAAATGGTACTGATTTTTTCGTGGGCATAGGATTGCCTTGGCAATGTAGAGACTCGAAATGATTAGCTATGAGCTAAGCATGCTTGGTTATGACGGCTCCCCTTGGTGTTGCAGAGAATCACGGAAAAGCAGAAGCGTGTTAGCATTACAGATAGGATGTGGGCGAGGCTTCTTTCATCAACCAATCAACCAGATTTTATGCATCATGATGAATTGGAAAATGTCAAGAACAAAAACGATTCAGATGTCCTTATTCGTGCTTAAGGACACACAATTAAGCTGGAGGTAGTGATCTGGAGACACATGGCTGGCTGTATTATAAGTTCTGTGAGATTAGCCACAAATTTCATATGGAAGATCTTGGAAAGGGCTGACCATCGTACCTTATTAAAATACCAAGTCCAACATGGTGGTGCTGCATAATGCTGCACCATAAGATGATTTGTCGACGTTCCCGGGAGCCCACTTTCTTGTGAGAAGGGATGGTTAAGAGTTTGTAGCTATATGTGGAGCACAATGACTGCTTTACAACAGGACACAAATATGTGTAGAGTTCAGGGCCTTATGTTGGTGGAATGCAGTTTTTAAATGAGATTTTAAGACTTTCGATATAAATGGGATCAAAGAAATAATGCAGCAGCACAGCACTGCATGCTTTTCATACATTTGCAGTACGTGCTTGGTTGGTTCCATGGAGGACTTTTTTAGGGGATTGATTTTTAAGGGCCTACCTTACTTCTTGGGGCAAAGTATGTTATTATTTTTGCAAGGAATGAGGACTTTATTGAAGATAATATCACATCAGGCATAGAGCCTATGTTAGGCAATATTTTAAAAAAGTTGTTTTACTAGCATGTTTCTAACACACTTAGCTATTGCCTTGTTTCAAGAGCCCTAATGGAAAATCATTCAAACATTCTCTGAATATCTCCACGTGAGATTATTCTTTCACATTGAGCCCATGTTTTTTTGTTGTTGCAAATACCATGCTATTGCAAGCTTTTCCCATAGAATGTCAGTTGCAATAGCTCTGATCCAATGCCAAACTTCAAATAGAACATGGATCAGCAATAGTGATTGTTTCCAATAAAGATTTCTTCAGTTCCTGCTATTCTAAGCAAATGCTTGATGCTTCAGGGTTGATCGACTACCATTTCCAAAAAAGAAAAAAGACAAAAGAAACCTTCCGAGGCTCTTTTGCAGAAAGGGTAGAACACATTAATGTTTGTTCACTTTCCTATTCTGTCCCTTGTGGGGAGCTTATAGTGCATCATTATTCACATCAATAAATTCTAGCATGCCAAAGGAGTGGCCTTTCATAAAGGGTGTCTAGTTTTTACACTTTAATGCAATCTTTTGAAGCCTATTCTTCTCTCTCTCTCTCTCTCTCTCTCTCTCTCTCTCTCTCTCTCTCTCTTTGCAAGAGCCTAATCCCTTGTTTTTTATTTGATCGAAGTTTACCATGATCATTGCTCTAGTTATACAACCACTTCTTATTTGAGAACATAGTGGATGTAGGCTAAGTATATCAGAAGTAAAGGATCACTTGTCTCTCTAAAAGATGCACATTCCTTGAAGATAAGATTAGATATACCGAAAATGGCTCCATAATCCATCCATTTTTTGTTGCTAGTCATCCCAGATATCTTGCCATCGTTTTAAGCTGTTCTTGTGAATCTTTCTAGCTTTGTTAACATTTATGTGACCCCACTATATAGTTCTACAAAGAGATCCATCTCTTCATCAAGGGCCGTTAACCAGTCCATTCTCGATCCTTGATCACTTGTTTCCAGTGCTGCATCACAATGTCATGTACAATTGTGGACTAGTTGATTTTCCATGGGGCTACTAAGGAAAAGAATCCGTCCTCCAAAACATGTCGTCCCATTTACTCGGGAGACCTCCAGCCATTCCTTGGTTATACAACTCTAAAGCTCTTGGTTTTATCCATTACATACACCCAGATTTTAGCCTTGAGCCTATACAAACATCCAACAGTCCAACTCCTTCCTTTTCCTTGGGGGTGCAATGTTGATCCCAAGATATAGCATATCGACTTGGCTTTTCCTTTATTTTGTACCCCATAAAAAAATCTCAAAACAAAAATTTTAAGGGGTTACCCCAACAACTTCTGGTACCGCTGCTTGTTAGTGATGTCCACTCCAATAGGGAAGGAATCCTAGTAATCTAATTACTTGCTCTATAGCTTGCACACATTTGAAGCTCCTTTCTTCGTCTTCTTCTCCTCTATGAAGTAGAAGGGCTTCAACTTTGTGCAAGCTATTTGTAGAACCTGAGAGCTCGTAAAACATATCCACAAATCCGAGCATGGTGCTTGCATTTGTGCATATGCCCTCTAGAATACTGCTATTATAATCTGCAAAGAACTGAGTGCCTTGTCCCCCCTTTGGCAGTCTGAGGATTAACCCTTTCAAGGATGCCTCTTTACTGGAGATATCTTGCATTGGCCAAAAGAGGTTTTGTGATAATAGCAAGTAAGAACAGGGCAGGGGGCATCATTGTCTCTTTGGATCTATCGAGTTAACAGTTTGAAGACACTACTACTGATGAGAGGTGGTATCGACCATTATTAGATTTTGGACGACCTTTGCAATATAGGCATTCCCATAGCTAGGATGTAGTCCCAACACACCTTGCCTCATAAGTTTTGTCCAAGAACATAGGAGGCATTTTGGGCCATAGCATAATTAATAAACATATCGACTCCAAATATCGTCCCAAAGATAATTTTGATATGTTCTAGAAATCCATTCTCTCTCTCTCTCTCTCTCTCTCTCTCTCTCTCCCCCAATAGTCTTACCAAGGCAAGAATAACAAGTTTTCTCTCTCTTGTATATCATAAAAACACAACGTTTGTATTGGCCTTTACACACACCCACCTTACACCACTTTGCTCTGCCCCCTTAGTCCACATCCCCTACTAGTGCGAAGCCATACAAAAATGTGTCCAGAAACTTGTGCTCCTCTTGTGAGCCAACGAGAGAGAGAGATGCTACCCTTAGCATGCAGTGCATGTTACCCATGAGAGATCAACTTTCCACAGCCCCGTGCTTACTTGTACTTGCATTGTAACTTGATTTGTCAAATTCACAATGGCTCAGAGTTGAAAAACTCACCGTTAATGGTGTTGTGAGTTTTTCTGAATTTTGTATCTTTTTTTTTTTTTTTTTGTGTTTTTGGTGTTGTAAACTGCATGAAGGAGGATATCCTACAAAGCATTAGCAAGTACATTTTTCTAATTTCGTGTGGGAAGCTTGATGCTTGTCACTTTTTGACAATTGGTGGTGTTTTGTGTGTATGTTGGGAAAAAAACACCATTAATCTTTTTTTTTCTTGTATTCCTCATCATCAGTTCATTGTATAGGAACGTGTAATAAATGAGGTCCACTCATCACATTTTTATGTCCAGTACCCTCATCCTTTGTTGTCACACCAGTCGAGTCGAGACTCTGTCCTATCATCAAGTACTCAGAGAAGTCCTTTGTTATCACACCAATTGAGACTCTGTCCTGTCATCAGAGGCGGAGTACCCAAAATCCTTTATTGTCAAGAGTGCAGATGATTTAGGGGGTGAGCTTGCATTTTAAATTGATATAACCCAAGTGACTGAAACTTTTTTTTTTTTAAATAGTTGAAACAGAGGAATATATTAAAAAAAAGTGTGGTTACAAGACCCCATGCGGAAGGTCCATGGGGAGACACTGCGAACTGTTAAACCCTACAGAAAATGGGAAAAACTCTGAAACTTCTAAGACATATGCAGCAAAACTGTAACAGTAAAACTTTGATGAACCGGTTCATGAAACAAATCTTGATGAACAGCCTGAAGAACTAGGCAGTGGCCAGCCAGCCCCAGTTGAAGCTTGACTGTCTTCTATTCCGGGAGAGGGGTTGAGAAGACATCATGTGCAGAAGATTGAGTCCGTGCGGGTTTAAGGGACCCCACGGAAACTTTCCGATGCCTGGATGTAGTACTCGGAGTGCTGAAGCCTTCTTTGACATTCCAAATCCAATCCTTGTAGCATGGTATCCTTTGTTTCGCAATGCGAGGAGCCATGGAATTTCTTCCATTTCCTCCAAGGTAGGTCCTGCCAACGATCCACCTCCATAGGTACACCACTCGGCTGAAGCTAGTGGATTAGCTTGAGTACACTGTCAAGAAAGAGATAAAAGTGGTGATTAGTTTTGATTTCATACAGCGCTTCATTCTGTTGATTCCATACATGCCATAGGAACAGAATTCTGACGGACTGCCACGTTCAGGGGTCCAGAGAGTGACATTCTCCTAGGAGGACTTCTTTCCAACTGAGAGGGGTGTTCCTAATTTTCATAAAAGCATTGTTCAGAACATTCAAGAATTGTCTAGTGTCTGGGCAAGAGAAAAAAAGATGGGGGACAATTTCCAGCTTGGTTTTACAGCGGGGACAAAGACCATTCCCATGCCCAATCTTCAAAGCCTTCTCAAGGGTCCAGGTCGCTTTGTGAATGACCAGCCAGGCCAAAATGGCGTGTTTTCTTTCTTGAGCGAAGGCCCAAATAAGCTTGAAGCGGAAGGCCCATTGATGTTTGTTCCAGGACAAGGACCATCTCTTGTTAAGCTTAAGAATCAGGTTACCT
Source organism: Cibotium barometz (assembly GCF_041138505.1). Classification (NCBI taxonomy): domain Eukaryota; kingdom Viridiplantae; phylum Streptophyta; class Polypodiopsida; order Cyatheales; family Cibotiaceae; genus Cibotium; species Cibotium barometz. Next base: position 8,034,083 of record NC_141052.1, on the reverse strand, counting down.
GCATGAAAAATGTTAGGTAACTTGACAAGGTTAGTGGAGCAGCCCCACCGGATGGCTTTAGAAAAGGTATTACAGTCATAAATCAGCCCCGGCGGGGGAATGGAAACCTTGAGAGAATTACACCTTTGCATTACAAACTCAACTCCACCTCGTGGCAAGATGAATTTATTACTGATTTGTTCCCTGTTTAACATGCCAGATGAGTCACATAAGTCACCCCACACCCTTATACCAGCTTTGAAACAAGATAGACTCATCTGGACGACCTGTTCATTGGAAATCGGAAACACAAGGTGCCCAAACCACACAGAGTCTGTAGCATAAGCATACCTACCTCTTTTAGTATAGGTTTGAAAACAAAAGAGCTTTTTATATTTCATCCAAGACTCCCACATCCTGCAGCACAGTTTGCTGCCTATTGGGGAGAGATAGGCCTTTGAGAACAGCACTTCATTGAGAGAGAACCCCTTCCAAGATCTCTTCCCTTTGAGCCAAAATTTACTAACATCCCTTTTGAGCAAGTCTGCCCAAACATCATTTGACAAGATGGCTCTTTGCACCCATTTAGCCGCAAGCTTCTCAGCAAGCAAACCAATATTGATGATGCCAAGACCCCCTGCTCTTTTTCCAAGCAACAAACCTGAAAAGCAACTTTGTTGATCCTCTTACTTTCCAGAGACCCCCCCCCACAGATAATTACCCATGATAGAGTTAAGGGAATGGAGTTGGGTCTCGGAGGGCCTCCAACAGGCCAGGAAGTAAACAACAGAGGGGATGATGAAGTGATTGAGGACAAAGGCTCGGGAGGCCACCCCGGTGTTAATGTGACTCCATTTCTTGACCTGATTCTTAAGTTTATTAAGCACATAGTCCCACCTTTGTTTAGAAGAGATGTTAAAGCCCATGGGGATTCCTAGAAGCCTGAAAACAACACCTTCTGGGATAATCTTACTACCTGCGGACAGAATCAAGGGAGGGGACACACCCTCGAACACTCTGAAGCTGGTCTTGGAGTGGTTTATTTGCGAACCACTGGCAAGGCAGAAGGTTTCAAGGTAGGTCATGAAGTGGGCAGCAGTCTGCACTTCATTCCGAAGCAGCACATTAGTGTCATTAGCAAAAAGCTACAGGCATAAAGGATCCGCCCTGTTTGGAATCTCAATACCCTTGATATTATTGTTGGTTAATTCCTTGTTAACAAGCCACCCCAGGGCATCCGCAACAATAGCAAAAAGAAGGGGGGAAAGGGGACATCCTTGCCTTATAGATTTCCTAAGAGGAAAGGCATCAGTGAGAGACCCATTAACTGCCACCTTGGAAGAAGCATTCCCCAGTAAGGTTTGAACATACTTTATGAATTTCCTATTGAGGCCAATATCTTGAAGGGATTGGAAGAGGAAGGACCAGTCAATTCTATCATAGGCTTTATCAAAGTCTATTTTGAGGAAGATGTAATTTTGGCTAGAGTTTTCAGCATGCTCCATACCCTCCCAAAGACTAATGATAGCATCTAGAATATACCTTCCCTTAATGAAGCCCTTTTGCTCCTTGAGGATCCCCTCATCCATATAGGGGTTGATTCTGCTAGTCAGGATATGAGCAAAAACTTTGTAAAGGGACGAGAGACATGTTATGGGTCTCCAGTTTCCTAGATCTTCTTTCTCATCTTTTTTGTGAATCAGCTTAATAACCCCCATATTGGTCCTTTCAGCTAAACCTCCCTTCTTCATGGCTTCTCTCCAGATGTTAAGGATGTGAGGGGTCAAATCGTCTTTGAAAGCAAGAAAGAATTCATTTGGAATCCCATCTTCACCCGGAGATTTACTCTTTTTGAGATGAGAGATAGCCTCCTTGATCTCCTTTTCAGAGAAGGGGGAGTCTAGCTTGAGAGCTAAAGAGGGGTTAACAACCTTTTTCCTTATGCGGGCAATCTTGGCCCTAGCAGCAGAAACTTCCTGAGAGGGAGGAAGGGCTGTGGAGAACAAGTTAAAAAAGTGATCCTTAATAACCTGCAAGTTTTCCACATCATCTAAAGCTAGATGACCATTGGGCTTCTTGACCATAGGAATGAGATCTCTACCTTTTTTCCTTTTAAGGAGAGCAAACATCTTAGGGTGAGGTGTGTCAATTTTCCCAGCCCAGACCTCTCTGTACCACAATCTTGTGGCCTTAGCAGCCAACAACTCCTCAAGTCTGAGTTGATTCTTTAGCTCAATCAAAGAGTGGTCTAAAACACAATTTTTAGACAGATAAATGTCCTGGATCTGGTTCGTGATCTGAACTCTACGATTCAGACGGATCGTAGAAACTTTCAGCTTATACTCCTTGCAGATAGAATGAACCTTATTAACCAGACATTCCCATCCTTTGGAAGGGGATGAGAAATGATTGAAGGCACCAGCAATGGAGGCTTTAATCATCTATTGGATACACGGGAGACGGAAGAGGGAGGGGTCAAGATGGGGCCATCCAGCCCTTCCTTTGGCTTGGCCTAAAGAAAGATTACAGATTAGAGGGAGGTGATCTGAGATGGTTAGGGAGGAGTCAGTGTTACATTTGGTTTTTAAGAACATATCTATCAGGCTCCCCGAGGCATAAAGTCTGTCCAATCTGGCAGCTCTGTGATAGAAGCCTTTTTTATTATTAGACCAGGAGAATCGTGTTTTCATTGAAAGGTCAAAGAGGTCTTTCTCCATCTTCAACACGTCCCGTTTAACCTTTTCATGACCACTGATGGTACTGCCCAGAAATCTACTTCTGTCCCCCTGGGCCTCTACCATGTTGAAGTCACCAATGAGCAAGATGGGTCCCACAACTTAAGTGATAGACTGCCAAGTTGCAGCTCTCAAGCTAGCCAAGCAGGGGGCATACACAGAAACCAAAGTGAAGTTGAAAGGGTTGCCCATCCTAACAGCCGTCCAACAGTGGTTAACATCAGACCAAGCATCTAAAATGGCATGCTCCCACTTCATGTGGATGCCAATAGCTGCCCCACCTTTCCCTGAGTGATGATTGGTAAAAAACCATCGAGCATTTCTAGAGATTTTTTGAAGGTTCATGTGCAGCTGAGGACCCCCGATTTTGAGCTCTTGCAGACTGAGAAGGTCAAATTCAAAAGTTAAGTCCCTTAAGCACATATTGATGGCCACAACCCTTTCCAGGTTCGTGAGCCCCTTATAGTTAAACGAGAGCAGGTTAATAGAATTCATTTTGGAAGGTTTCCCCGCAGACACGGATGTTCTTAGGGCATCTTGACTTTTTTCCTTTTTCCTCTTCATTTTTGAACCCAAAAGAAGGGGAGAGAAGTCATCCTCCTCGTGATGTTTCATAGGTGAGAGGGACATCCTCTTCATCAAAGAAGCATCTTCTTCATCTAGTTGGGCTTTGAAAACCTCATTGATACGTTGAGTTTTGTCAATGAAATCCTCATCTGATTCCATAGGGGAATCAAGATCTTGACTAAAGATCACACGGTCCTTGTTGGGGACCCTTCCCGGGGAGGAGCCCCTATAAGGGCTGAGCTAATAGCCTTTTTGGCCTGAAATTGCATTTCTAGACCATCTTGCACCTCTGCTAGGAGGGGGGCAAATCTGTTGGCTGGGGTTTTATCACTAGTAGCTGGTTGATGGAGATCAGGGCAGTCCCTAATAAGATGCCCTTGCTTATTACAATTAAAACAGGCGTTCGGGAGGTTCTTATAGGTCAGAGTTTGCTCATAAATAATCTGGCCCTCTCTGTTTTTCAAGGGGACTTTCTCTTTGAGGGGTTTGGTGGTGTCTACCTCAATAAGCATTTGATGCGCCCATTGAGGATTGACAACTTGAAAAGGTTTTTGTCCTAGAACCTTTCCTATAGAACCCCCAATCCTCTTAGCCCATATGGAATACTTAGTAGGCATATCTGTAAATTCCACCCAGACAGGGATTTTGGTGGGTTTGGGGCCTTTGGGATCAAAGGAATCATACCATCTAAAGAAAGAAAGGGGGGTGTTTCTGATTATCCACTGTCCGCTGTTGATAACAGAAGCAGCACTTACCGGGTCTTCAAACTGGAACATATAGTAAGCATTAGGAAGATGTTGAACAGAGGCTACTTTAATCCCCTTCTGTTCCCAATTCGATTTAATCCAGAATTTCAGGGTGTCAACAGGGGGTCTCGCCCCATGATAGAGTCCTATCACAGCATGTGATGACAAGTGGTCCTGCCATGCTGCCAATTCCTCATCATTGCATATGACAGCACCATTAGCACATCAACATCAAAATCACCAATTTTTTCCTCAAAAGTTGGGTTCTGCGATAGATTAATCAGTGGATTTTCAACAGACTTGGGGGGTAGAGATGAAACAACATGACCTGATAACGCCCGTGAGCCTGACGAAAGACGGACAGCTTCCACGAACGAAGTCAGGTGACCCGAGAGAGCATGACCAAGATGTCCCTGAGGGGGGCCGTCAAGATGGGACCCCCGAGATCCTTCAGCTTCACGCAGGCCTCCCGATCCATTATGATGACGGAGGAGAGGAGCAGACGACTTAGGTGTGGTGAGCGAACCACCGAGGGGCCTTATTGGCACTTGATGCAGGACTAGGGACGAAGGACCAGCTCCTTCACGTGCAGAATGCGAGGTCGAAGAGGCTCCAGCAAGAACCATGTCCTGTAGAGACATCTTAGCACAGCATTCCCCCCTCTCGGGGGGAGGGGGTAGAGCGAAGAGATGTTCAGCAGGAAGGTCGGAAAGGGGAAGCAAGGCGGGGGAGATGGGAGCTTTGCATGCAGAGGGGGGGCGCATGGGCGACACCTGGTCGCTAGCAGCGGCTACGCGTCGCTCATGCAACGGTTCTTTCTCTCGCTTATTTCCATGGCTTTTTTTAAAAAAAAGAGTGAATTTACGCTTTCTCAAGTGACTGAAACTAGCCACCACCATCTGTTAAGTTCATGGACATTATGAGAACTACAACAGATTTAGTTTTGGCTTAGGATGACGCTGATACACTCGGCTAAACTATTGATTGGACAAATTAAACTCTTGGGTTGGGGGGTAGATTGCCCCAATACAGTTACTTGAGGAAATTCAACTCCTATATTACACCCATATTCGGGCTACACCAATATTACATTAATTAGTGCCCTAATTAATGTAATATCAACCTTATAGATAAGGTCTTATTTTTTATTTAGACTGTTATGGTCTCTTTTCTCTCTCTCCATCGATTCAAAAATCACATCACACAGACATCGTCTCTCTCTCTCTCTCTCTCTCTCTCTCTCTCTCTCTCTCTCTCTCTCTCTCTCTCTCTCTCTCTCTCTCTCTCTCTCAATTCAAATTGCAAACATCACCTCTCTCTTAATTCAAACTACATTAGACATCGTCTCTCTCAATTCGAATCCCTAGCATCGTCTCTCTCTCACTTTCTCATATTCCACACGATACACACATTCTCTCACAGACATCTCACTTTGTTTGGGCCTTTGGCCCGAACCTCACAACAAATACAAGGCCCTTTTAACGGCACCTCTAGAAACCGCCTGAAAGTCTAGATAACCACCTCTCCCACTAAAGTTTTCTTTATCATGTCTTCCACTAAGGTTTTGTATCCTCACTACTCTCACTAATTAATTAATAGCAAAGAGATATTTTGGTCCCATATTATCATTGCAATCATACAATTATTCGAGGAAACTCAATTCTTATATTATCATTGCAATAAATGGTGCCAATATAATTACCTGTGGAAACTCAAGTCCTATATTATCATGCACTAAATGGAACTTTGCACCCAATCATGATTCTACTTATAGTAGATGGGGCCACTACGTCTAGCAATCTTGCCCCAGTGAAATCCACTAAACATTAGTAACTAGGGGGAGATGCAAGAGAGGGAACCTGGAGTCCACTTGGACTACCCCTTGGAACTACCATGGGATAATATGGGGGAGATGCAAGAGAGGGAACCTAGAGTCCACTTGGACTACCCCTTGGAACTACCATGGGATAATATGGGGGAGATGCAAGAGAGGGAACCTGGAGTCCACTTGGACTACCCCTTGGAACTACCATGGGATAATATGGGGGAGATGCAAGAGAGGGAACTTGGAGTCCACTTGGACTACCCCTTCGAACTATCATGGGATAATATAGGAAACTAATCAAGCTCAAACTACCTTGTCTGTGTAGAGCCAAATCCCTTGCTAAACTAAGGAGTCATAAATAATCCTAGACCCACCATCTTAACTGTTTGTAGTAGTGGAAGCCTATCTAGACCAAATCTAGTTAGACCTTCTTACCCACTCCAATTAGCATGGTCTCGCTCGCCCATAATTTCACCATCTTACTTTTGTGCAATAGCCATTGTATATAAGGTAATTTCGACATTAAACAAGCAACACACACAATTATTCCCCTTATAACATAGTACTTGTGATCTCTCTACCCTCTTCTCCCTACTCTCTTGCTTGCATTTTATTGAATCCTTTCATAGCTAGATGGATGCATGCTTGGGTTGGAATAGTTATAGGATGTCTCTCTCATGAGCTTTCCCTCTTGTGAGATTCATCCCTCTCATCTTCCCTCTTGTGAGATTCATCCATAGTGTAAGAATCTTATTCTTGCCTCCATAGGTGGATAAAGCTCTTTCTTCATGTCCCCATGGCTATGGATCTCTCTAGTGTGACAATGAAATGAGGATGTGAATGACGATCTAGCACACCCACATCCATAGGAAGTTACATTTAGCTCTAAGGTAAAGCTCCCAACAACACATGTTTTGACAAGGCTAGGTAAGCTTTTGGCACCTGTCCTCAGGGAGTAGCCTAACAACTTAGCTCCGAATCCAATCCATTCCAAGCTATTGGGATCACCCAATATTGCATTGTGTCGATTAGAAAGTCACACTCTAAGAGGCATATGGTTTTGAAGCTTCAAACGTATTTGTTTTGATGTTTTAAATCTTGTTTGCATTAGGTTTAGGACATTTTATTTGTAGGTTTTAAAAGGGAAAACCCCCTAGTTTCCTTAGACAATTGCATAAGGTTTAGGCCTGAAAGGGTTATATTCCGTTGCATTAAGCCAAGAGATTAATTAGCCTTTGTGATAAGGGGTGACATTGACTCTGGAAACATTGGCAAGTGACTCTAATATTATGGATTAGGGTGTGGAAAGTTTTTAATTTTTTTTCTTATTTATGCATTTTTCATACATTCGGCATAAAGAACATATAAAATCAACCAAAAAAAAATCATTAATCGTTTTATAAGTTGCATAAACCCCCCTAAACAAGTCCAAGAGACTAAGAAAAACTAGGCCCAAAATTGTGTAATACTCAGATTGATCACGTGAGCCACGTGAAATGGACATGATATGAACTTGTTACAGGGATGTGACATGAGCCATCAGGGACATGATGTGAGCCTAACTAGACATGGCGTGTCCTTGGACTGAGATGTGATGTAAGCCTGAAAACTTGTAAGGTCTCACGAACCCATGTCACAAGAAAAGATTTTCCCGTAAGGTACCAATCTTAATTTGTAAACTTGGACAAAAAAGGATATGCATGACTTGGTCATCCTAATATTGTGAGCATTAAGGACCAACAAATACTCAATAATTTCTCACCAACCCTATTATAGGCACGAGACCCCACTTAATACTCAATAATTGCTCACCAATCCTATTATAGACATAGGACCCCACTTGCTACTTAGAAACCAAACCCAACTCACCAAAGCCACGTGATATTAATTTAGCATAATGTGATAGACACAACGTGAGCTTAGTTAAATGTGATGTGAGCCCTAGCTAGACATGACGTGAGCCTAACTAGACGTGACATGAGCCCAGCCCACACATGATGTGAGCTCGCCAAATCCAGGTGAGCCTAGCTCATGCGGGTTCAACAGACTTGTGTGAGCCTATTTTATCCAAAATTGTGTGAGCCTATTTTATCCAAACTCGCATGAGCCTAGCTCATCTAATCTATGTGAACCTATTTCATCTACACTCGCATAAGGCCTAGCTTACCAAACTTGAGTGAACCTAACCCAACATGATGTGAGCTTACCAGCCATGACATAAGCCAAGCTCACCAAACCCACATGAACCTTTACCACCAAATTATGTGAGACAACTTCATCAAAACCGTGAGCCTAGCTCACTAGATTTAGGTGAGCCTAGCAAGTCACAATTTAATGTGAGATGTGAGCCCATCTAGAGGTGACATGAACCCCTCTAGATGTGACATGAACCTACACAGACATGATATGAGCTCACCAAACCTCTGCATGATCCAAGTTCATCCAAACTCACATGAAAAAAAAAAACAAAAAAACAAGCAAAGAAAAATAAAAATAAAAACAAATATTATTTCTTTACAACTTGTGCAATGCATACGTGTTCGTTGATTGATATTATTCAAACTTGCTTTAGTGTCCCAATCTCAAAACTATAGCATTCCTTAACGTGTTATTTCCAATAACGTTGTTATTGACTCGAATGAACAGATCTAGCTAGCTTCCAACCACCCACCAATGACAACTAGAGATTGATTCACTCGAGAGAAACTCAAATCATCCACATAAAACACCAAAATTCTAATGTTGCTTCCTTCTATCTTCACAAAGAGTGAGCATTTACATAACTAATTATTGAAGCCAATGTTTCTCAAATAATTTGAAAATCTATCAAACCATGCTCGAGGTGCTTACTTTAATCCATATAAAGCTTTTTCAAAATTGCACACATGTTGAATGACGTAAATCTTCATATTCTTGTGGAATTGTTCTTCTTTCTTCAAGTAACCATTGAGAAGAGCATTTTCACATCCATTTGATGAAATACCCATCCTTGATTTACTCCTAAAGCAATAAGCGGTTCTTACCAAGCCACCTTTGAAATGGGTGAGAAGGTTTCTTCATAGTCTATTCCATGTGTTTGTGTGCATATCCCTTTGCTACAAGTCTTGCCTAGAACCTATTTAAACTTCCATTCGAGTTGTATTTGATCGTGTAAACCCATTTGTATCCAATGACTTTTGATGGACATATCCTTCTTTGTTGAAAGGTTTTTTTGATTACTTTGCTTTTTCATAAGGTTCACATAGTCTAGACAATGCTTATCCTTTAAGATTTGGCAATCCCTTTACCAATCCTTTCACTCAAGAGATACTTATGTGGCCAACTATTTTGTGCCAAAGCTCAACCTCTAACATAGATGAGCTTCTTGTATATGCACATGCCTTCACCTTTTGTAAGAACTTTAAGTGAGTTATAGTCTTGCATCGTAATCCCATATGGATTCATGAATCACTTGCAATGTACACCCATGATCACTTGCATATTTTGCTACACAATCTGTCCAACTAACACCAAGTTTTTTGTAATGTGTGGTACATAAAGAACATTGCTCAAATATTGTATACCTTCTTTGGTAACCTCCAATTATATACCTTCTTTGGGTACATAAAGAACAGTGCTTAAATATTATATACCTTCTTTGGGAACCTCCGATTGTATACCTCCTTTAGGAACCTCCAATGCTATATTCCCAATGTACGTAGCAGGGTGGTGTGGTGTCTTCTTAGTGACTTCTTGTTTTGATGTATAAACAAGTCTTTCCTTATAGTCATGTGATTCTTACATGTGGAATCTATGTATATGTACCACTTGTCTTTTTCCAAAGAATCTACCATTGACTGATGATGCATAGCAAACAAGTTATGTTTGTCTTCTTCTTTATCTCTCCTTCCATCAAGGCATAATTCCCTTGCTTCAATGTGCCATTTCTTATCTCTTTGCTTTAAATAGCAATCTTGAGCCCAATGTGGGAATCTTGAGACAAGTTGCAATCATCTTTGTTGTTTTGTCTCTTCTGCCATTATAGGCTCCTCGATTTGAGCATTATCTTCCACCTCAGCCTCTTTGAGTGTTCCTTTAACTCCCCTATTTGTGGAGTCCTCATGACTATTGTTACTTCAGCCTATTTCAAATTTGCCATCCTCATCCTCAACCTCTTCCTCTGGCTTTTCTAGCTTGAGCAACTCGAAGATGAGTTCAAGGGAGCGTGTCAAAACGCGCAACCAATCCTTTAGTTTGCCAATAAAATTTTAAACTTATGTTTGCAGTTGAGCTTATCTGACAAGGAAAAGAAAGGGCAGTTCCTTTATGGCCTTGACACGCAAATCTAGTGGGAGGTGCGTATATTTAGGCCAGCCACCTTTGAAGACGCACTCTCTCTTGCGCATAGTGCTAAAATGAAGCACAATGGTGGAAAGCCCAAGACTTCCTAGCCCGCCACTCCCAAGGCAACTGCCTCGGCGGGGGGGAAAGGCCCAAAACCAGATGGGATCTTACCCAGGATAGAGCATGGGAGCTTCTAGCTCCAAGAACTCGACCAATGCGCATGACTTCCATAAAGGACATGTATAACTACATTGATCTCCATGAACTTCAAAAGGTACACCTAAACTTGGTAGATGACTGGGCATATTATATCTATAAGGAGATGAATGCATGCCTCCAAGCCCACAAGTTTACCATATGTACATAGTGAACCCCTACTTTTCAAGCCAAACCAAAAAAGTTTGATGAAGAAATACAAAAAAGGCTACCTTGGAGGAGCCTAGTGTGATTGTATCTATAAGGAGATGAATACATGCCTCCAAGCCCACAGGATTACCATATGTACCATAATTAACCTCTAGTTTTCAAGCCACACCAAAAAGCTTGATGAAGAGGTAACAAAGGCTATCTTGGAGGAGACTAGTGTGATGATTGCAGAAACAAAGGAACTTCTAGCATAGATAACATGAGAAAAGACTCAAAAAAGACACAAGAAAAGAGCCTAAAGGAGGCTAACACACTCCGACTCCAAGGATACACCACTAAAGTCATCAGTGTGGCAAGTGAATAAACTAGCTATAAGCTAAGGATTGTAAAAGGGAGTCCGTAATTGAGTAGGTAGCAGTGAAAAGGTGAGAAGAATCTACTGGATGAGAGAATCAAGGGTAGCATGAGTGAATATAGGAGTGTGGAGAGATTCTAGGGTCAAATGGAGCAAATCAAGAAAAAGGTGCCCCCTAGATGTAGGAGAGGTGGCACATCAAGGAGAAATCAGTGGTTGGGGAGTAGGTGCTTTACACCTTGTGGATGTAAAAGCTATAAACTAAGGCATTGGCCTAATGAGAATTTTCTGGTTATTGTGAATCCAAGCCTACATTACGCTATTAGCTTAATCTTACACTAATCTTATTTTAGCCACTTGCTAATTGCTTGCCTAATCATGATGATTCTTGCATTGGATCCACCATATCCCATCACTTCTTGCAAATTCAAGTTGGTATTAGAGCCTAGCTTAGGATTCAACCATTGTTTTAGCCTAGTCACCTTCTTAATTACTAATTAGGTACTAATCACCTTATAAGCTATTTTTCATTTTCTGCGGTACCCACACTCAGTGGAGCTTAGATCTCTCCCTCCACATAGCTCCATTGCCTACAAACTTCACACACCCTCTTGCCAATAGCTTGGCACCTAGGCATGGCACCTTAGAAGCTCAAACCACCAAGACGGACACAGCCGGGAGGAGGCGTCGATTTGTTGGTGCCACTTTTTCTGAGAAAAATCATAAAATCGCCATCATGCCTTCAAATTGGAAGCATTGGAGCTACCCCTGGGGGTTTTGGGGTGTGTTGGACATGCTGGTGGCCTCATAATTTTGAAAATCATAAGGAGAAGTTGCATCAAGCTCTGGATCAAATCTGCAAGTGACTTTGGTAAAATAGATATTAAGCATTCATTATTTGGTCAAATCCTATGTTTTTGGGCGTCATCCTCTACTAGACTAAATTTTATTCATGCCCTTAAAAGGATTTGAGCTCATTTGAACTCTAAGGCACCATATCTGGCCTCTCCATACACTCTATTTTTTGCACACAAAATAGGGAGATTAACCTCACTTAGTGATTAATTAGCACAAATCACTGAAGCTTGGTGCAATTTATGGTTCAAAATTACCATTAGGTATTTGATATAGATCTCTATCACTTCAGATTGCAATTTGAAGATGGTTTAATGTCCCAACCATCCAGTACAAAACCAACTATCCTTGGCATTATGCAATTTTTGGTGTATTCATGCTTGTAAACTTGGTGTAATCATCATTAAATACCAAATTGGAGTTGTAAAAGGGTAGAAATTACCCTTGAATCTTGAATTGGATCAAGAGGTAAGACCCCTCATGAGCATTGCACAAGATGTAGCTAAATTCAACTAGGAGCAATTCCATACATGGCAAACAAAAACCATGTATTTTCTCATGAGGGAGAATCTATGGGGGCTAGTTGAGGGAAGAGATGAATGTCCAGAGGAGGATGGGAAGGATGAGTGGAAGAGTAGAAATGAGAAAGCATTAGGACTCATTGCACTTAGTCTAAATGATGAAATCGTTCACCACATTGCAGGGATAGAAAGGGCTAAAGATGCATGGGATGAACTTAACAAATTGTTTGGCACTCAAGCAAAGAACTCAAAGATAAATCTACTAATGCAATTTTACAAACTTGACATGAAGAAAAGTGAACCTCTAACCACATACTTGAACAAATACAAAAGCATCAAACAACAACTTGTAGCCATTGGGAAGAAAGTAGAAGATGACGAGGCATTAGCAATGCTTCTAAAGAGTGTGGACAAGGGAGAGTATGAGAACATTGTGGCAACCTTAAAGAATGTACCAGATTTTAAGTTGCATGAGATAGAAGGAGCTCTACTAGAGCAAGAGCACAAGGTCAAAGAGATTGTCACGTAGGCTGTAACGCCTGTGAGAGTGACCGACGGGCAAACCGAATGGCCATGTCCGGGGTTCAGTGGGAGAGGACGCCCATGCGGAGTCATGGGCGGCCAGGCTAGTGTGGACGGTAGGCCACACACTATATAGCCTAGGGGATGAGGGGCAATCCTCATTCTTCCTCTATGGCTGCGTGGTGAGCCACCAGAGGCCGTCCCCTCCTGTGGTAACGCACGTAGCGGCGATACGAGTATCTAACACTGGTATCAGAGCGTCGGTTCGATTGGGTTGTTAGGGTCCGCGCGTGACCGGGGGACCGGAGCCCATCAATGGTTTTCAACCATTCATCTTCTCATTCTTATCTCCACAATGGAGTGTGTGGAGGGAGATGGCCAGAATTGAAGGGAAGAATTCTTTCTCTCTCTCTCTCTCTCTCTCTCTCTCTCTCTCTCTCTCTCTCTCTCTCTCTCTCTCTCTCTCTCTCTCTCTCTCTCTCTCTCTCTCTCTCTCTCCCCCCCCCCCGTCACACACAGCAAAGCGAATTGCAGGTAAGCATTTCGTTTTTTTTTTCTGTGTTGAAGCTTGTCTGCGAAGCAAATTTTCATTTGGTAGAGAGAGGAAGCTTGTCTGCGAAGCAAATTTTTGTTTAATGTAAGCTCCGTCTCTCTACTGTGTGGGGGGGGGGCGAAGAGCATGCGACGGCGGCCAGCCCCACGACCTGCTAAAAGCAATGCGTGTGCGCCGTTTGGGGGGGGTGAAAACCACCCGTAGCATTGTGTGCGCCGTTTGAGGGGGGGCGAAGACCAGCCCCAAGACCCGTTGCTGAAACGCCACATTAATTCTGCGTGGGCGAAGACCAGCCAGTGGTTGCGTGCGTCGTTGTGCAAAGGGCGGCCAACCAGCGCAGCCAGGCCAGCCACGCGGCCAGCCGGGCGGTGGCCAGTGCGGCTAGCCGCGCGGCGGCAACGGCAGTGGCGAGCCAGGCGGCGGCGAGATGGCGGCGGCCAGCGCAACCAGCGCGGCCAGCTAGGCAGCGGCGATGGCCAGCCAACCAGCGCAGCAGCAGGCGGCCACCAAAGAAAAAGAAGAAAAAAATTTCATTTATTTTTTTATATATTTTAATTATTCATTTTTTATAAAATTAAAAATGAAACTAAATTCAAACGGATTCTCTCTCTCGGCTCGGCTGGGGAGGGATAATCCCGGCAAGGGATAACCGCGACTGTTTCAGGCAGCAAATTTATTTTTCTTATGAGTTGCAAGCATTTTTCTCTCGAATCAGAGCATCCCGGAGAAGCGGCGCTGTCTGGAGGTTCGTAGCGCAACACAAATCGACAGGTAACCGTAAAGGGGGGTGACTATTCTCTCTCCACCACTGCTCATTTTATTAGCGTTTTTTTTTTGAGTTCTCGCATTGTTTTTTACAAGAATTAAAGACGTCTGCTAGGCGTAGTGTGTCCCCACCACCGCCTTCTACTTCTCTAGGTTTTTCAGGTCTCTTGTCCTCGGTCGCAAGTTTGACCCCAACCGAATTGTCAGGCCGTACACGCCCGACCGTTGTTCGGTCCGGAGTGCGCTCGTCGATCACGCGTGATCTGCCAGCGCCCTCCTTGTCCATTGACCCCGCCTTAGGACCCAGCAAGCCTGCAGCTGTCGCATTAGCAGATGACCCCTTTCTGGCCGATGAGCCAGAGGACATGAACACCGACGTCGCCAAGGGGACCGAGGAGGACCTCTTGGAGTACGACGACAATGATTATGACCTATTGGACCCTGCCGACGTCCTGATAGAGACGGAGCTCTCTAGTGGACTGTTTAAATATCTTAATGCCAAACTGAACAATATGGGTAAAGTCTAGGCTGATTTAGTCACGATGCTACAGAGCATCTCCACACGGTTAGATGCACTGACAGCCGCCTCGGCTAGTACTCCGACTCCTCGTGGTAGCTAAGCTCCTGCGGCACAGGTGAGCATAGTCTCGCCAGTGGTTGCAGGAGTACAGGCCGATGCGCCTGCTGCGGGGCCGTCTGTAGCGAACAGCTTCGTCGTTATTAAAAGACTTAAAGCCGCCTAGTTTTGGTGGCGAGGAGAAGGAGAGAAACAAAGACTCGGTAAATATGTTTCTAGCGAAGTGGTCAAATTTGCACGCGCTGCGACAGCAACCTAGCCGTATTCAACCCGTATAAAGACTAGCCTCATTAACCGGTAAAGCGTACAAGTGGTGGATGAGTTTGACAACTCGTCCGGCCACTTGGACAGAGTTTGAAACGATGTTTCGAAAAGAATTTTTGCCTGTTAATGAGGCAGAGAGAAGCTGGGAGTTATAAGACAAGTGCTCAATGGAAAGCAAATCCCTATCTCAGTACATCTCAGACTATAGGGAGATAGTACTCAAGCTAAAGGGAATCGATGCATTCCAAACATTGCGAGGCTTTAAGAGAGACCTCAAAGATGATTACCTTGAGTACGTGGAGCCCTTACAGCCTAAAGACTTAAGCAGAGGCAATTAAGTATGCACAGATATTTGATGACATCAAGCGCCGTAGTGCACGTGGTGGTTCGAGCAGTAGGGTCGAGGGTAGTGAAAAGAGGAGGTTAGGTCTTAAAAGAAAAGGGTTCTGCATTGATAAACAAGGGGATAGGACGGACCAGGAAGGACAGGGTGGTCATTGGTCTAAAAAACCGCGACCATCCAAGAAGAAAAGAGACACCAAAATCCAAAAGAAAGAGCAATATATTAAAGCGCGAAAGGAAAATCGCTGCTTTAATTGCAATGATGTAGGGCACACGAAGGCTGAGTGTCCAAAGCCTAAAGCCAAGACGAGTGGCAACGAGCCCAAAAAAGATGGTAAATCTTCTAGGCAGTTGCATACAGTGCAGAGACTCCCTCTCAGTTCCGCAGAGTTCAGAGAGGTGATAGTGTGTCATTGTGATGAGCATCACGCTTGTTCAGTGACACCAGCGATGTGGCAGCCTACTGTAGGTCCGCATGACATGGTGCGCATGTATGGCACCATAGGTGGCTGTAGAGTCAGTTTTTATTGATGATGGAGCTAGCCACAACTTCTTGAACTACTCGTTAGTCAAGAAGTTGGGGTTGACTGAGACCCGGAGTGATCATGAGTATACTGTTGGCTTAGCCAACAGATATGACAAAACGGTATGGGATACCGTAGTATTGGGGGTTCCATTATCTATGCAGGACTACAAGGCTCCGCTTGACTTTCAGGTCATGCACTTAGCCAGAGCAGACGTATATCTAGGCAGGGAGTGGCTGTATGGCTTGGGTCCTAGTCTAGCTTGGAATTACTTACATAATACGCTATGTTTTGAGCATGGAGGTAGAGTCATTATACTGCAGGGCGATCGTACTGTCCCTGCCACACCACTTATTTCCTCCATGGAGCTGTGTACAGCGGTCCGCAGAGACCAGATAGCAGAGGTATATGCTTGTTACCCTCTTTTAAATTCTATTTCCGTAGATGAAACTGTAAATGATGTTTGCGTAGACAAACAAGAAACACAAAATAACCTTGGATGAGACCCACTGTTTGAAAACCCTGTTTGGCATGCATGTGATTCAAACAAGAAAAAATCCAAGGTGAATGAAACATTAAAGAAAAAGTACATAGATACTTTAATGAATTTATTAGAAGAATTTCAGGATGTTTTTCCTGATGATCTACTAGATGGTTTACCACCATCTAGAGAAGTAGACCATGGCATCGAAGTTATGCCGCCAAGATCAAAACCTATAAGCAAACCTGCTTATAGATTAAGCCACTCCGAGGCACAGGAGGTGGAAAAACAATTAACGGAATATTTGAACAAAGGCTTTATTCGGCCTAGTTCAAGTCCGTGGGCATCGCCTATTCTTCTGCTAAAGAAGAAAGACGGATCTATGCAGATGTGCATAGACTATAGGGCTCTTAATCAGATAACCATTAAGAATAAGTATCCAATGCCACGCATGGATGAGTTGTTTGATCAACTCTATGGATCGAGATACTTTACAAAAATAGACCTGAGATCTGGGTATCATCAGGTTAGAATTAAACAAGAAGATGTTGCGAAGACAGCATTTAGAACTCGTTTCGGGCATTTTGAGTTTTTGGTTATGCCATTTGGGCTAACCAATGCTCCAGCGACGTTTATGACGCTGATAGATAGCATTTTACGTCCATATCTGAAAAAATTCGTAGTAGTTTTCCTAGATGATATTCTTGTGTACAGTAAGACGCAGAAAGAATACATACAGCATTTGCGTCTCGTGTTTGAGTTATTGCGAGAGCACAAACTATTTGCAAAGAAGAGCAAATGTAAATTTTTTTAAACAGAAATTCACTACCTTGGCCATTTTATATCCGCCGATGGTATGCGGATGGAGCCAGAAAAAGTAGAGACTATTCTTAAATGGCCAACGCCGAAGAATCTCGAGGAACTGCAGATTTTTCTTGGCATGTCGGGGTTCTACCGACAGTATGTGAAGGACTACGCGAAGATCGCAGTCCCATTGACTGACCAGTTACTACGGTCAAAAACTAAAAACATTAGTTGGGGGGAAGCCCAACAGAAGAGCTTTGATAAGCTCAAGGTGACCGTAGCAGCTGCACCTATTTTGACTATTGTCGATCCAAATGAGCCGTTTATTTTGGAAACAGACGCTAGTAATGAGGCCATTGGGGCCGTACTTATGCAAAGGGGACGCCCAATTGCATTTGAGAGTAAAAAGTTAGATCGTGCGCAGCGTAACTACTCGGCTTACGAGCGAGAGTTACTAGCGATAGTTCATGCACTGAAAAAGTGGAGACACTATTTATATGGTGCTACTTTTGAGGTCCGGACGGACCATAAAAGTTTGAAATGGCTTTCAAGTCAAAATGAACTAAAGGGTAGAAAAGCTCGGTGGGTAGAGATTCTACAGGAGTTTGACCTTCAGATACGTTACCAGAAAGGTAAGTATAATGTGGTGGCAGATGCACTTAGTCGCATGCCACAGATTAATGAACTTAGTTTCATAGTCTTCAAGAATGATTTCTTGGAGTCACTACGTGGATTATGTGAGCATGATCCATCTTTTACAGAGGTCTCGCGCGCTGTACGCGTACGCACTTCTTCACAGACGCGACCACCTCCCTCGTTGGCACGTATTGCTAGTCCAAAGAGACTGGCCGAAGGTGCAATGGGAAGGGAAGCGAGAGTTAGTCCGGAGAGACTAGCCGTGTCTTCTGGGTATATTTTGGAGCCGGAGAGCTCTAACGTAGGCCTTTCATCACCTTTGACTGCCATGGCTTCAAAGGGGAGTGATAAACTTCGTTGGGGGGAGATATATGCTAATTACTCCATTGACGACGGGTACTTACTCTACCAGGGTAGAGTATGTGTACCAACTATTGGTGACTTTCGGGCCCACATTCTTAAAGAAAGTCATGATAGTCCAAGTGCGGGTCATCCCGGGATTCAGAAGACCTATGCACTAGTAAAAAGACAGTTTTATTGGCCTAGTTTGTTTAAGGATGTCAGAACTTATGTGCTGAAATGCAATAAGTGCCAGGTCAATAAACATGAACGTCTTAAGGTTGGAGGACTACTCCATCCGCTGGAGATTCCTTAAGGGAAATGGGAAAGCATTTCCATGGATTTCATTACCAGTTTACCCAAGACGAGTCGAGGGAATGACTCGGTGTGGGTGGTAGTGGACAGGTTAACTAAAATGGCAAAGTTTATCGCCACGAAGAAAACTGTTAAAACGCCAGAGTTGGCAAAACTCTTTATTGAACATCTCTACAAGCTATATGGCATGCCCGCAGATATAGTGTCGGATAGAGATAGAAAGTTCAACAGTCATTTTTGGAGGGAAGTTTTCAAAAAGTTGGATACTACTCTGAGTATGAGTACGACGGATCATCCGGAGTCTGATGGTCAAACTGAAAGAGTTAACCAAATTCTAGAGGATATGTTGTGTTCTTATGTTAGTAAGAAGCAATCTAATTGGAAAGAGTACTTGCCCTTATTGGAGTTTGCCTATAACAGCTCCAAACACTCAGCGAGACTAGATTTACACCATTCATGTTAATGTATGGATTCCAGCCGAGATCTCCGATGGTTGTAGGCCTAGAAAAGGAGAAGATTCAATCTGTCAAGGATTTCCTTGAAGATATGAATGATATGCTCAGAGCCGCACGTGAGAGCATGCTCAGGATCGCGCTAAAACTTATGCGGATAAAGGACGTAGAAAGGTGACCTTTGCAGAAGGTGACTTTGTATTCCTCAAGGTTCCTGCGTAGTCAGAAACCCTGAAAACGGGAAAGTGTGATAAACTTTCTCCGAGATATTGTGGTCCTTTTAAAATCCTTAAGAAGATTGGGGACGTAGCATATAAACTTGAGTTACCAGAGAGTTCTCAAGTCCTTAAGAAGATTGGGGACGTAGCATATAAACTTGAGTTACCAGAGAGTTCTCAAGTCCATCCTGTCTTCCATGTCAGTAAACTGAAGAAATCAGTTCACGGGTTAGAGAACGTAGTTTCTCCAGAGATTTTGGTGGACTTGATAGAGCCACCAAAGATACCACATGAACCTGAAAAGATTCTATAGTATCGTGACAGACAAACCCGACATAAAGTGTACCATGAGGTACTTGTTAAATGGACAGATAGGGATGAGGATGTAGCTACCTGGGAATGCCGTAGTGCAATTTCCAAAAGGTTTCCCCAATTTGTTTTCGAGGACGAAAACTCTTCTTAAGGGGGGTAAATGTCACGTAGGCTGTAACGCTTATGAGACCGACGGCAGACCGGACGGCCATGTCTGGGGTTCAGTGGGAGAGGATGCCCATGCGGAGTCATGGGCGGCGGCCAAGCTAGTGTGGACGGTAGGCCACACACTATATAGCCTGGGGGATGAGGGGCAATCCTCATTCTTCCTCTATGGCTGGGTGGTGAGCCAGAGGCCGTCCCCTCCTGTGGTAATGCCCGTAGCGGCGTTACGAGTTTCTAACAGAGATGAAAGCATTGGACCCAAAAACTGGAGAGGAGAAAGCATTCTTCACATGAGGAGGTTGAGAGGAGGACGAGGATGAGGTTGAGGCAGGGGAGGAGGAAGGACATTCACTTGCCACAACTATGGGAAGCCATGACACTTGGCTAGAGGCTGCTTATAGCAAACCAAATGAAGAAGGATCCGCATCGGCAAACTTCATGGGGAGACTCCTAAGACAGAGGAGTCAGAAGCTCTTTTCTGAGAGAAAGAGAGAGAGAAACCCCACAACCCAATGTAACCTGCCCCAAAAGAGTAAAACCACCTCTAAGCCACCAATGATGTAGGCCATGTGGTAGATTTATGTGTATGAGTGAGCACTTTGGTCAAAGTTACGGGCACTTACAGTAGCCTTTGACATCACATAGAGAGAGTGTCAAGGACTATGAGTCAAGGACTTGAGGCACTAGTTGCAGACTCCCAAGTAAGAGGGAAACTTGGTATAGGGTCCAAGTGTACTAAGAAGTATTCACTTGAGGGGAGGTATTGAAATAGGCAAGTAAATAGGGTGTGTGTGGGAACTAGCTCTAAGCTAGAGATTGTAAAAGGGAGTCCGTAATTGAGTAGGTGTAGTAGCACAGTGAAAAGGTGAGAAGAATCTACTGGATGAGAGAATCAAGGGTAGCATGAGTGAATATAGGATTGTGGAGAGATTCTAGGGCCAAATGGAGTAAATCAAGGAAAAGGTGTCTCCCAGATGTAAGGGAGGTGGCACAAATCAAGGAGAAATCAGTGGTGGGGAGAGTGGGTGCTTGGCATCCACAAGGTGCTTGGCACCTTGTGGATGTAAAAGCTATAAATTGAAGCATTGGCCTAATGGTTATTATGCATCCAAGCCTACATTATGCTATTAGCTTAATCTTGCACTAATCTTATTTTAATCACTTGCTAATTACTTGCCTAATCATGATGATTCTTGCATTTGATCCACCGTAACCCATTACTTCTTACAAATTCAAGTATCAGAAGTGGAGAAAGAGGACGAAGAAGAAGAATGGTCTATCACCGTCACTACCTACCGCCAACCCAAATGTAAGCACAAACATTGATCCCACAATAATAGGCATTGAAGTGCATGAGAAAGTACCATAAGCCTCAATAGATGAAGAAAAAGAGCCACAAGGCGAGGTAACCATACAAATAGAACCACACATTCAAGAGTTGAAGATGCCTTAAGTTGAAGCAGCAGAGGCAACTAGAACACAAGAAATAAAGGACATAACAGTAAAACCACTACCACCACAACAAGATAGATAGTTCTTGAAGAGCAACCATTTTAACCTAAAAGTGAAGAAAGAATGGAGGAAGATAAAATAGAAGGATGGATTATAGATAACATTAAGGGTGTAACATCAAGGGAGATAGAGCCACTTCTTGTGCCATCTACCTCTGAAGCCAAAGCCAACACTTCCAGAAAGCATGTCAAGGAAGGAGATAAGGAGGAAGCTAAAAAAGAAAAAAGTGCAAAAGATAGCCTCCACAAGTAAGAAAACCCTCCACACATCATGCCCTATCTACCTCAAGGACTTACCCTCAACAATAGAACTACCTAAAATATGGATGTAATGATAAAGAATTACTAAAGGGTCCCATATGCAAAAAAGAGCAGGTGGCACCACACCGTCATACCCATCTGGCATTCGATGGAGCAAAAACTTGGCAACGGAGTGTTAGGTAACCCCATTGACTCACTTGCCAAGTTTCACCCCCATCCAATGCCATATGGGTGTTATGTCCCACCGAAACTCGCTCTCTTTGGCATATGGGACCCCATTGGCCATATGCAAAAAGGAGCGGGTGGCACCACACCGTCATACCCATTCGACATCCTATGGGGGTGAAACTTGGCAAGAGAGTGTAAAGAAACCACATGGACTCAATTGCCAAGACAAGACCCGATTTATTCAAAGTTTGGAACTTTCAACTAGTGAAAAATACACTGAAGGTTTGTTTTTCATGAACACTACCCTACAGACAAGACCTTGCAAGAAAAAGTCGGTGCCAGGATCTAGAGAGAAATATTGTGCTACACACAACCACTTGGACATTTTAGGGATCACAATGGTATGTTTTGGATCTCCATCATGGCCGCTTATGAAAAAAAAATTCTATTTTGAAATCTCAAAGAAAGAGAAAATCTCGGGAATCCCAATCAAAACTTGTCAAGTGCATTAAAGCAAAAAATATTTTACTTACCTGTATAGGTGGATTAAGTCCACATTACATAGACAATCGCATTATTATCCTGGCTTAGGAAAGGTCCTCTTTTGTTTTAATAAAAACTTTGTGGGCTTTAGGCACGCCCTCCTGCATTTTCCGTCCATCCTCTCAAGACCACTACCTCTACGGTCCCAAGAAATCGTGCAAAAATGGGGGCTAAAGGCTGTTGATATAGGCTGGGTGATTGCTAATAACGACCGAGAAATTGTGGCATGAATGGCCCTCAAATGTCCACTCTAACTACTGTGGACTAGTATACTAAGGGTGTTGGACATGGGCACTCTTTTACATAGAAAACACATGGACTACCTTTGAGATTTTTAATTATATCTCTTCTAGTCTATAGATATAGTTGATCTCTTCTAGTCTATAGAAAACACATGGACTACCTTTGAGATTTTTAATTATATCTCTTCTAGTTTATAGATACAGTTGATCTTATGCCTAGGAATCTTATTAGCTACCTTGGAAAAATGCACTCACTTTCTTCTCATTAAACTATAATTACATTTGGTTCAATGTTTGATTCGATGACATGATTCAATGTAAAGACTCATTTTTTCCAAAAATAAAAATGATTATGTACTTTCTTAATGAAAGTGATATTATTTCTTGATGATGTTCCCACTTTGTTCGCTACATTAACATTTATGCAAAATACAAAGGCTCAATACCTTTCCATGTGGAGCCTCTATCTCTTGAACTAACTTGGTGTTACTTAAGAGATTCTCTTAAAGAATTCTCAAAAACAAAAAGGATCATCTACTTTATTCATGAAAGTGATATTATTAGTAGCTTGATGATCACAAATGTTCCACCTTTTTTACTACATCACAAATTATGTAAACTACAAATGCCCAATACTGTTCCATGGAGCCTCTATCTCTTGAACTTGCTAAGATTGGGAGACTATCTTTGGAATAGTTACAAAAACAACCACAAAGCCTTGGAAGTTTAAAATTTTGCAAGCATGTAGCAATATTAAATTTGAAAACCTTGCATTTTCAAAATCAAAGGTGCATTTTAATGCCTACCTCCAAGCCTTGCTCAAAAAAGCAATGTGACAGCCTTTATTTTGACTCAGCTTCATCCCAATCTCTTTAGCTCTATGCTCACGGCATGTGAGGATTGGTGTTAGTGTGGTTTAAACCCAGTGGCCTCCATTGTCATGCTAATTCTCCTTGCCAATTGAACCAACAGTCATTGGATAGCCCTCCAGGTTGATGATCTAGATCATGTATAGAGAGAGGTTGGTGTGGACGTAAAAGATCATAACTTGCTTTGATGAGTGGTTATCTAACAAGTTATACAAACATTAAGTCCTAATGGTCAAGTGACTCACTTTAAGGAATCATTCAAAACATGGTAAAAAAGGCCAACATTCGGGAAGGGTGAAACATCATGTTCACATAGGCTAGTGGTAGGACCTCGTAAAAATTCAGATGTTCACATGATGTCAAACCTTGGTTCAGGTGAACATCACATTGTTTGGGGTTCTAAAACCTAGGAAATACACCATTTCTTGCACGTATGGATTTTTTGAGAGAGCATTATTGTGCTGTTTCACATGTGTGTGGTGCATATTTCTCTATTTTTGGTGCCACTAGATATAATTTATGGTAGACCATACCTGGTTTTCAAAAACCACACCAACGCAACATACAACTAGGAAGAATGCCAAAAAAAAATTGACGTGAGACCTTTACTTACATTACCTTGGAGATTAGTATGGGTCATGAACATGTAGCCCTCCACCATCTAAAACTGCCATAAGGCCTTGGCCTACCAACAATTTTTGAGAAAAGGAAGAAGAATATAACAAATCTCATGAACTGGTACATGTAAAGGAGTATTTTTATAGGAGGACTTCTCAAGTGATTAACTATTTTACAAAATTTAAAAGTAAGTAGGTACCTATTTCTAGAACCTTGTTCAACATCACAAGTCTGTCAAAATTTCCAAAGGCTCCAACAACCCTTCGAAAGTTGAGAACTGTATGAGCACCTCTTATGATTTTTAATGTTCCAATCGAGGATGATGCTTTTAATGACCTCACATTCCAAGTCTAGCCTTTCAATTTTGTTGTGTGGAGCAGTCACATTTTTTGCTACACATGCAATGCAATTCAAGGGGGGCCCCCTCAATTGACCAGCTTTTACTATGATGTCGTTTCTATCACCTCCCTAAATTGGCTAGACAGCTAGATTAATTAGGGCTAGTCCTCCTACTTCCATAGGTCTTCTTTCTTACATAGATGGTGGGGTAGCCCACCCTCTTGATTAAACACCCTTCCTACTTGTTCCAATCGCTGTAGTATGGCTAGTTTGATTTTTGGTGGTCTGATTTGGGTAGGAAGTATTCTCCTCAGATCTCCTCTAGGATATATGGACAATTGTTCATTCCAATACCTCTTTCATTACAATTATTGTAGCATACATATTCTTGTTTTTGCCCCCTAGTTGGTCTATTTGGTTCCCTTGGAATAGCTTGGCTTTGTCCTAAACCTTGCATCATATGCAGATTCAGATTTTCCAGAATTTGAGTAATCCTCTGAAAAGCAGGTGAGAGTCTATAGCACATCCTTGATTTGTCTAATTAGTAGCTCTCTGATCCTCTTCAAAAATCTAATCCTCTCTGTTATCTAAATTGAACATGCTTCCTTACACAAGAGAGAGAGAAAGGAGGAGAAACAAGACCATGCAAGGGTCATTTTGGGAACTAGTAATTGGCCAACCCTAATGAGGGTTAACTCCCCTATATGTGAGGCCGCTAGGGGCTCACTCCACCACCACTTGTGTCACTCAAGTGGAGCTTCCACAAGCTAGGTAATGAGCAAAGAGAAAGGGAGCCATGGAGAGCTCAACCCTTACTCCATTCCTTCATGTGTGCAAGAGTGAAGACGTGGGAGAAGACAAGAAGAGGGAGAAGAAGAAGCAAGTCAATGCACACACCAACAATCAAGTAATCAAGCATAAACCTACACAAGCTTACCACCATAGCCACACAAGAGAGTAGAGAGAGAGGGGGGGAGGGAGGGAGGGAGGGAACGCTCCAATGTGATAATGGGATTGTCCGTTTTCATATTTCATAAGTCACTTATATACATGAGCTCTGTTTTTACAATGGTCGGCTGCCCATTTAACAATTGGGGGCCCAAAATTAATTTCCTAGCTCTATGTACACCTAGGCTTATTCTTATGTCTGGCATTACACAAGTCGTAAGTTCGGTCATTCCATACATCTTTTACATGAAGCGCTTAGCGTGGTTACATAAAAATGAGTTTACATGAAGCGTAACCACGCTTTAAAAAAATGTTAGCAGTGTGGTCAACATTGCCCCCTCCCTAATTCAGATTTGTCCTCAGAGCTGGCAAGTATAATCAACTATAGTAGATGGAATATGTTCTGATGAGGTCGTACTGCGATTTGGGATGCGGAGGGTTGGTGCAAGAGTTTGTAGTAGCTGATCCAAAATGTTGTCTCCATCATGTCCTCAAAGGTCGGCAATTGCCACCATTAGATGCGCACATAGTATCCGTTAGATGCGCACATAGTATCCGAATAGCTGCTTCAAGGTAGGGCCTTTGTTGAGGTCAAGGCCTTGACTGCCCTCCTAGTAGTGGTCCCATTTTGGAAAGGTTTCCAGGAGCGTGATGATGAGATTGAAAAATCTGATTGTTGCCACAATGGCGGGGTCAGGAACTTGATCATATTGGTCGATGAAAGCATGCATCTTTGTGAGCATGATGGCCTTGGTGCATGGGTTCTAGGAAGTCGATGGGGTGAACCAAGGAAGTTGTATTGGAGTTTAGGGTTCGCTATCTACTCTTGCCGGAATAAGTCTCAGGCCTAACGTCCTGTAGATAGGTAGGTATGCGGGATTAATCCGCACAAGTGGCGGGGTGCCTTGTAGTATTCTGCCCAAATGTAGGGTTTGAGCAAAAAGGGTCAATGTGAAACGGGTTACTTGTCCTTGAGCTCAAAGGTGATGAGCCAAGTGTCAGAGGGGGGCAAATGTCGGCGCTTCCATGCGTTGTGTTTGGCATCGAGGTAAGGCTGGAGGACATGTATGTCCAAATGGTCCGTCAGCTTGGTGATGGGCGCTTATTGGAGTTGTCGACCAAGCTGGGTATTGATGGCCTGTGCGAACTCCGTGCAATCTAGTGGGTCACGCCAGTGAAGGGGGTTGAGGTGTGGGTCACACCAGTTAAGGGGGTTGAGGTGTGGGTCCACCTCTTCGTGTTCATGTGGGGGTGGCAGTGGAATCTCACCTTCCTCAAAGGGTGTGGGGGAAGGGAGGTCCGCAAGGAATCACGATGGAGGTAGCAGAGGGGCAACTGAAGAAGAAGGGTGAGGGCCCTGTTGATGTCGAGGGTAAATCGGTGAGATGCATGGGGAGGCCCAAGTGGAGATGGAGGGTTGGAGCTAGTGATGGAGAGGGAACAAGAGGGGGTGTTAAGGATGGTGAGGGTAAAAGGGGTAGGGTTGCAATGGAAGAGGTGGGGGGTGTCGAGGTACGGTGATGGGTACTAGGGTGGGGTGGGGGTTGAGAACTTGGCCCAAGGTGACATTGGTGATGTGGTGGGGGTGGGGGTGGGGGGTGATGAGGAGGAAACTGGGGGGCAAGGGGATCATTGGGGGGCTTACTGGTGCCTGCCCCACCATCATCATTGTTGTCGTCATTGTCGTCCATGCCACGGGTGGGATATTTGGGATCATTGGGGGGCTTACTGGTGCCTGCCCCACCATCATCATTGTCGTCCATGCCACGGGTGGGATATTTGGAGTAGAAGAAGGCTCGGGCTTCTTCTACCTCTTCGGGGGAGATGTCAAAAGGGTATGCCACATGGGAATCATCGAATTGTATGATACGAGTGGCAATGATGACCTACAGTCAGCTGAAGGTAGCATCAGTGGGGTAAAGAACGAGAAGTCTAGAGGGGGGATAGGGTGGGAGCTCCCATCAGCGGCGGAGAGATTTGTAGGCTCGATAGATGGTCTCCCAACCTTGGTGCTCAAGGACATGGAGGGCTACTAGAGGCGGGGTCAGGATATGGGCAAAGGCCATGGGGAACAGAAAGGTCTATGGTGGCGTCATCATCCATGGCATGCCCATACCGCATAAACTTGGCCCAGTTGATGAGGTTTGTGGGGTAAGTGGATGGATGGAAAGTGTGAAGAGGGATGTAGGGTCAAAGAAGGAGATTGGGTTTGGAATAAAAGGGTGACGAGAATGGACAGGGAGTCGGAGGGAAGTTTGGTGAGGAGGTAAGAGAGCTTGGTGGGGGAGATGGGGTTGTCAAGCAAAATATCATATTGCAGCAAATTGAGGTGGAGGGTGCGGTATTGGAGGTCGAGGAGCTGGTGGGGGTTTGTTGGGAGGGGGGGGGGCAAGGTGCGGCAACTCCATGGCCAAGTCCATGAGGGCATCGACCTTCCTTTCGAGACGGAGCCTAGAGAGTGGGGGTTGAGAGGCTAGAGTGCTTGGGCTTCCACAGCTTGCAGCTCAGCCTCTTTCTAAAGTAGGGTTGTCTCCGCCACCTATTGGTATTTTACTGAAAGAAAGACAAAGGCGGTTGCGGTCAGCCTCGCCATGTGTAGCTCGCCTCCGACGCTCTTGGGTTTCGTTGTGTGGGCGAGGGAAAGGGCTTGGGTGGCCTAGTGGGTAGCCTCTTGAGCAGCCTAGAGTTGTTTGTTGGAGTTCTATTACTATGGTGATGGTGGCTAGGGTGGCTCCTCAGTCTTCCAGGGGGGCGCATGCAATCATTGGTTGATAAGGGTGGCTTCGTGGAGGGTCTCCTAGGTTTGTTGTTGGTCTGCCTTTTCCAGGAGCATCTGCTAGGCAACTGTCACATGTTCATGTGTACGTTGCATGTAATCCATCATTGAGGTGACAAGCTCACACAAGCAGGTGAGGTTAGAAAAGCCTTGGGAAAAATCCGGTATGGCTAGATAAGTGGATCTAACGCCTTTGGAGTAAGCGGCGTGGGAGCTGAAGTGGGCCGCGTGGACCCAACACAGTGTATCCATTGTATGCCTTTGAGAGGAGGAGGGTGATGAGGTTCCTTCTTTTAGAAAAGTGCGGGGCACAGAGGGGAAGTAGTGGCCTCTGGGGCTGGGAGTTTTGATGAGGTTTTCATCGAAGAACTGGGTGGTCTGGCAAATGTCCTCTTCTTCCTTCGCTTTGCGTTGGGCTTCTTCCTCATGTTCAACTTTGAGCTGAGCTTCGACCATAGCAACAGCCTGCTGTCTGCGGGCTTCCTCTTGTTGTTGGGTCTCACGACATGATGACGTTTGGGGGTCGGAGAGGTTGGAGAGGGCCTGGGTTCCGAGACAAGGGGTAGAATGGTAGCCGGGCTTTGAATGCAAACCGGTTGTGATAGCTCCTCCCATCCCGTTGCGTGGTAAATCACCTTCGTTAAGAGAGAGGAGACGGCTAGCTTTCCGTGGGGGTTGGAGTTAACTAAATGAAGCTCCTTAGAGAGATACTCAGTATAATTTACCTACAGACCTGTTAAACCTATAGGTCCAGCGCAGGTGTTAAGGAGGAAGGTCACGGCCCTGGCCAGCATTACGAGATCGGGGTGAGAGACGTATTACCACTCCACTCCGTCCTTTGTGGTTGGCCCCTACTGGTAGGCATCGCGCACATAGTGCATGACATTGTTGAGTTGGACATAGGGTTGTTTGATGTGGGGAAGATGAAGAGCATCCCAAGAATGAGGTCCAAACTAAGGTGAACAATTTGTGTTTGCCCTCGTTATCAATGACCTGCCCTGTAGCTTGGTTGGCATCATATGTCTCCAGGAAATACAAGTAGTTTAGGAGATCAAGCCCCCATGGCTGAAGGGTGGGCAAACCGCCGAGCTAGGTGGGCCACATGGGCTGGGTCCGCAATAGCCTAATAACAAGGTTTGATGTAATAGAGCAGTTTATGCTCAACCTTGTGGGTATTCTTCATGAGGCTGTGTATTGTGTGGCCGTTGACCTATTTCATGAGAGTTTCACCCAGGTGGCATAGCTGAGTGGGATGCTTGCCATACTCCTCAAAGCAGTGTCCAGAAGGTCTCTTCTTCTTCTGCGAGGGTATGAGGAACTCATAGGAGGAGTCTGATGACCGGGTCTAGATTACCATGAGTTTGAGGATAAAAAGCTGGTAAGAAAGTGTAAGAGCTCGGGAGGAAAAATTACAAGAGTTTGGCTAGAGTGAAGGAAGAAAAGTGGGTGAAATGAAAGTGGTGGGCCCTTTATATAGATTTCCCAAGAAGGTACGAGCGTGGGTTCATAGGGAGGTACAACCGTGGCTTTCTAGAGCTACGGGCATGGCTTCTTGGAGTGAACAGCCATGGGTTCTCAAAGTGAACAACCGTGGCATGTAAGGTATGTGGCCGTGGGTAAGGAAAGTGAGAGTGAACGACCGTGGATTAGCAGATTGAAAGTGAATGGCCGTGGTATCTTGGAGGGTGAACAGCCATGGCTTTGGAGAGTGAATGGCCGTGGCTTCAGAGAGTGAACTGCCATGGATTTAGAGAGTGAACGATTGGGGCTTCAAAGAGTGAACGGTTGTGGCATAGCAGATTTAGAGTGAACGACCATGGCTTCTTGGAGTGAATGGTCGTGGCTTCTTGGAGTGAACAGCCGTGGCTCTTTCTTTTCTCTCTTTTTTAAGACAGGTTTTGTACCCTAAGGCTATATAGCCAGCACCCCATTCTGTTTTTACTGACTCCTTGCCCAATTTGTGAGAGTGAGAAGGTAGCTCCAATCAGGTTTGGGCCTTAGGAAGCTTAGATGCTTCATCAGAGGAAGCGACTGGGTGATGGGGGGTTGGAGAAACTAGTGGTTACATCGGCATGCATCGGGGGAGTTGGATGATAAGGGCCGGTGGAGTAGCTGAGGTTGAAGGTATATCACTATTGGAGACATTGGACGAGGGTTGTATAGCCCTAGCTTCCTCCTGAATCTTTGTTTTCCCTTTGTCCCTGCATATAGTAGTATTGGTGGGTGGCGACAACGAAGGCTATCTTGGGCCACCACCATTGGAATTTTTGCGATGCTAGGATTGCGGGAGTAGGAATGCTGCACGGCGGCCTCGTGTGGTAACCGGATGTGCTGATTGTCTTCATAGAGTTGTTGAGCTTTTAGGAGAGCTTTAGGGACCCACTTGGTGTAGGTAGTCACGGTGTGAGGACAAGGTTGGTTGACAGTTTAGCAACATTGAAGGTCTTCGCCTGAGTTTTTCCTATATCCTATGGGCTTGTGGCTGTCTTATTAGAGGGCAGGGCGAGGTACAAGTATTGGGTTTTACCACGGTTTGAGTGGGGGAATTGGATCTTCAGCAAGGAATCCAAAGAGTTGTAGCACCCTCATAATAACCTTGGGCTTTAAGGATCTTTTGGGGCACCTCACAATGAGGATTATTGGGTTGGGTGCAGTGGGTTCAAGTGTGTACTTACGGCCTGTTAGTTGTGTTAGTGAAATTAGACCTGTTAGTTGCCTCTTTGTTTGGTGGTAGAGTTACTTTGGAACTCGGTGCGAATGAGGTTGGATAAGGCGATGGAATATTTAGGTGAGGGAGAGGTCTCTTCTTGGGTGGCATAGTTTTATGTTGGTCGGGAAGCAGGGTGATTGAGGTTGGGGGAAGAGAGTGGTTAACTTTGGGTGGGTGATTGGGTGACAAGGGCTCTTCGTCTGTCATCAGGACTCTAACTTGCCTTGAGGCTAGTTGTTTGCAGGGTTGCAGACCTTGCATCCCAATCAATCTGACACCGGTTGTGTCCAATCCATCCGCATCCCAGAAGGATCTCTTCACACATTGTCCCTGCAAGTATAACATAAAACTTTTCTTCCAAAGGGTTATTTCCAATGTGAAACAAAATTGTAATAGTACCTACACATTGGACCGAATGTGAAGTGACAGTAGTGAGCGTGGTTGAGGTGTTTACCAATGTTGGCCCCCCGAGCGAGTGCCATGTGTCATAGCACGTTAGATTATGATTAGCTCCTATATTGATAATTTTGTGTGAAACTCATCGGGGTGGTCATTCCGAACCACAACTAAGTGGGTTTCACTTCTCCGAGTCCTCTTCTTCGAAGTCCACTACTTGGGCCGTATTTACACGATGTGTTTGCCCCTTAGTTTTGTTTGCCGTTCTTTGGCTTTGTGCTGTGCGCCAATTCCTTCATTTCTTCGTGTTGATCTTTTTGCTATTTTTGAGGGGAATGGCCTTTAAATGTATTTGCATGAGGGGGCCTTTAAATGTATTTGCATGAGGGGGCCGTAGTAGTGTTTCAGTTTGCTACCGATGCGATCTCAACACCATGGAGGGTTTCCATGCGCACTGTGCCTTGTGGGGTTATTTTAGTCAATAGGAAAGGTCCTAGCCCTCTGTATTTGAGTTTATTTTTGTGATTTTTAGTGTTGTAGAGAAGGACCATATCCCCCTCAGCCATTTCTTTGTCCTTAAGTCAGTCATCAAACCACTGTTTACGCCTTAGTTTTTCCACGATCATGCCGTACACAGCTGTGAGACGTGTTTCATCAAGTTTTCCAAGCTCCAAAAGGTGGTTGCTCAAGACATTGCCTGTGAGTTTCTCCTGTAATGTAACTCTTAAGCTAGGCACCAAGAATTCCATAGACATAATAGCCTTGGTACTACCATAGGTTAGACAAAAGGGTGTCGCATTTGTAGCTACTTTATATGCCATGCAATAGGCCCAAAGTGCTACCGGTAACTTTTTCTCCCAATCATTTCGGCTAGCCTCCATTGTTTTGGTCAGGATAGTGTATAGGAATTTATTCATGCTTTCGGCTTGACCGTTGTCTTGGGGGTAGTAGGGAGAGGATTTCCAGTGGTGGGTGACCAAGAATTCTTGTAGAGCAAGAATTGTATAACTTCATTGATGTGAAGTGTGTGCCATTGTTACTCACCAGGTCAAAAGGGCACCGAAAACGAGTGATGATGCACTCATAAAGGAATCTCCCCTAGCATTGCATCAGTTTTTTGGGTGGCCCTAGTTTCGACCCATTTCGTGCAATAGTTTATGGCTGCCATAATGTATCATGCCTGAGTATGTCGGCCAGTTAGACTAATGGGTCCCACAAAATCAATGCCCCACGTCTTAAATGGTTGTAAGGACACGACTGGATTCAAGGGCATTATGTCCCTACTTTGTGGAATTGCCACTCATTGGCATTCATCGCATCGTTTGATGTACTCTGTAGTGGCGTCTCCAAACAAACTGGGCCACCACAGTTCTGCTAGTAGGATTTTTCGAGCAATGATGTCTACTACGAAGTGTCTGCCTACGATCCCAAAGTGTCTCCCTGCAATTCCAGAGTGGGATTGCTCTAGAATAGAGACATATTCGTCCTCTCGGAGACCACAATTTTGCTAGTAGAATTTTTTGACTAATGATGTCTACTACGAAGTGTCCGCCTATTCTAAAGTAGGCTTGCTCTAGAACAGGGACGTATTCATTCTCTCGGACACAGTGTCTCATGATTCTGTCTTTGCCTTACTTGTAAAGTTACCCTACGATCAACTGATAGGGGGGAAACCTTTTTGATGAGGCGTCTCGCTCTCTTTGTTTTGTGATGAGTGGTTTGGTGGGTAGGCCATTAGCGAGGAAGCATGCAATTTCCTCTCCCCATTCAGGAATCAAGCATAGCTAAAACAAGGGGGCATCTGGCAGGTCATCACATCAACACCCACCGGTAGCTCACCATTGGGGATGTGCGACATATGGTTGGCCAAGACACGCTGTGAGCTTTTTTGTACCATGACAGTAAAGTCAAATTCTAGCAAAATTAGCAGTCATTTGGTGATTCTGCTAGTGGTACAGGGTTTATTCACTAGGTAAAAGAGAGCTTGATGGTCCACAAAGAAAATGAACTTGGTCGCCCCAAAAGATAATGGCGAAACTTTTTAACTGTGTAGACCATGGCTAACCCTTCTCTTTCCGTGGTGGTACAGTTTTGTTCTGCCTCGTTTAATTAGCAACTGGCAAAGTTAATAGAGAAATCCCTATTGTGTTTGTCGGGTTGAGCGAGTACGCACCCAATTGCAAAGGCATAGGCATCAATGTGAACATGAAATATGATCTCCCAATCTGGAGATTGCAAGATGGGGGCACTTGCCAAGGCTTTGTTCAGGGTATCACATGCATGTTGGCACTCCTCTGTCCGTTAAAATATTACCAGGAGTCCATAAAGGGGACGCGCAATGTCAGTATACATGAAGATGAAACATTAATAATATCCAACATGTCCCATGAATCGCTAGACTCTTTTAAAATTGGTCCGAGGTGGCAGCTCAAGAATGAGTCACACCTTGCTGTCACATACCGTAATTTGAGACAATGTGTCCCAAGATTACCCCATGCCAAACCCAGAATTGGCATTTGAGAGGGTTGAGAGAGATCCTAAAGAGTCGGCATCTCTCTAGCACTTTTCGTAGACACCACAAATGTACTTTCCACATAGAGTTGACACATAGGTCATCCATGAAGACTTCAAGGAATTTCTGGAGATATTCCTTATAGGCCGTGCACATTAGGCATTGGAAGGTGCCCTAGGGCATTGGTCAACACAAATGGCATGACTCGGTATGCATACGTGCCCCATTCAGTAGCAAAAGTTGTTTTATGTTAATCCTTTGGATCGATCTCAACACTTGATTGTAGCCAGAGAATCTATCAGGGAAATTGTGAGTTTCCTTTCATGTCTCTTTCGAGCACATGCTCTGTGAAAGGCAATGGATAGTGATCTCGTATTGTGGCGGCATTGACCTTTTTGAGGTCCACGTACACTTGCACTTTACTGTTCTTTTGGGGCACTATCACTATGGGTGAAACCCATTCTGTGTGCTCTATCTAGTAGATGAATCCAGTAGCTACTATGAGTCATTCGATTTCCTCCTGGACCATCTTGGAGTATGTGGGGTTCATAGGTGGGGTTCATAGGGTAGGCTCTTTGTTTCACTAGTCTTGCTCTCCCTCTACCATAGGGATGGTATGTTTTACCACTTCGGGAGGCACGCCCTTCATGTCCGTATACTTCCATGCAAATAAATCTTGAAATTCTGCAAGGAGAGCAACTAGGTCTTTTTCTTCTTCAGCCGAGAGCCGAGAGGTCTTCCCCTATGTAGATGGGTCTTGGATCTTCACATGGGCCTACTAGGTTAATTTCCTTGACTTTGGCCGGCGGACCATCATAAGATTTTTCTAGCTTCCTATCGTGGGTTCTTTGGGCCATGTCATATTGTACAAATCTTGCCCCCCCGTCCAGAGGATGGCAGTGATCTGAAGGCCATAAAAAGTTAGGGGTAGTGTTGTGTTGAGTTCGTCTCTTTCAAAGTATTGCCCTAATTTGTTGACTCGGATCATGGAGACACCGGTGATTCCTTGATTCTACGAATCTGTCCTCGTCGGTCTCATCGAAACTTCCTAGTTTTGTAGGCTCTTCCATTCCTGATCCAATCCTTCCAACCAATCTTTCCATAAGCTCGGGCTGCCTTAAAGTAAGGTGCCAATGGGGATTTGGATTTGAGAAGAAAGACCAGCAATGTCTCTTGGAACAGATGTGGTTCCTTGGGTGGGATCACCATTTTGTTAATTAGGCTTTTGCAGTAGGGTATCGGAACATGAGCTTTTGTGTTCGTTATTCTTAGGTGACCATCTCTCAAGTTCTTGAGATATTCCACAACATAATCTTCTTGGTGTGGGGTTGCCATGGCTGCTGGCTCTGTTTTCCAAGGACATCTCTCAGGGGGTACCTAGTCATCTCAAGACCTTTGTTACACCCTTGGGTTTCCTTAGTTGGTCGTATTTCTAGAATAGGGGGACATTCCGCAAGGTGTGCTGCTTGAGGTTCCTTATCTAAGTAAGCTTGACAGTCCTTGACCAATTCCTGAGCAACCTTCAACCTTTCCTTCTCTTCAACGGGGTTTGGGTATTCATCTATCTTTCGGGGTAGGTAATTGGGATCTATTCGCCCTCTGGCTAGAGGTACTGAGTGTAGCATCTTCCCCTCTCATCAGATGAGGAAGACGATGCATTGGTACCACACATCTATCTCCTTTACCTATCTTTGTGGCCTCTTTATTTTGTGAATGCCTTGTTACAAGTGTTTGTTCAGGGACTTCCTTAGGGGATAGAATCCTTGCATGTTATGGGTTTCTCTGGATTTGAGAGGTCGATGCCTCAGTGTGGCGGTACCATGAGCTGTAGCTCTTCTTCTACTTTGCATTTTGGGTAACTGCATTTAGAGGCACCGTATGGATGAAGCCATCTCATACACTCAACAAGTTAATGCTAGTGCTAGTTTTAGCCTCATGTGCCTTCCCCATTGTGCTTGTTCTCAATGGACAGTCCTTGTAAATATGGTCTATTCCACACCGTCGTGCTAGTAGTTTTAAAGGATGCCTCACACGTGCCCTCATGCAATTCTCGAGAATGCGTTCCCTTGAAATTTTCCTCAAAGTCCATGATGGCACTCCTACAACATTGCTTAAAGGATGTGTGGGCTAGGGCGTACAAGGAGTTGTGCAAGGGTACATCTAATAAGGGAACGACCATTTGCTAAGGGGAGGAACAGGCATACACTAGAGTTGGTATGGGTGTGGCTTATGAGGGCATACTCTTAAGAAGGAACAGGCATGCGCTAATAAGGGAACGACCATTCGCTAAGGTAAGGAACATGTGTACGCTAGAGTTGGTATGGGCGTTCACTTTCAAGGTCTGGAAGGTCTCCTGAATGCGCCAGGATGACGTGTCTCTTGATAGGTGCCCTTTGATATTCCCTTGATAGTATAGTTGTATCCTCTTTATACCCTCCCTCAATGCTCTTTATGCTCCTTTTAATGCACTTTATTCCTTTTTAATGCTCCTTGCTCTCATTGATGAGGCAGATTTAAGAGGATGTGGCTAGGAGGAGTGAACACAGTCATGGCTAAGAAGTGTAATGTCGTACGTTTAACAAGTGAACAGTCAGTCATTCACTTCTCAGGGGGAGACTGGCTAAAACGCAATGCGCCCAGTTTTCCTCCTAAAATCTTGTGATTTTCTTAATGGTTTTCTTTTTGTGTATGGCTTGGGCTAGTCCCAAGCCATCTAATGATGCCTAGAATGCTTGACTAAACCTAATATTCTAAGATTAATTATAAGATTAAACTACTTATGTAGTTTTTTTAAGCTAATTTTGAAGGAAACAAGAAATTAATGAACTTCAAGAGCAAGATTAGGCACTTACTTGTAGCTCCTACTTTTGATGAAGATTCATATGTTCCTCATGCTCCATTGAACTCCATTAGTTGAAAGAAAACAAGATCAAATCAAACAAACATGTATATCAAAACATACTCCTACCGGTGTATTTGCATTCCAGTCGAGAAAATCAAGACTCTAGCAAGTGATAGGATGTGGAGGACCCTAAGCTAAATGCATTCCCTAGAAGCGACGCCAAAGATGTTCACCAAATTGAACATGCTTCCTTGTACGAGAGAGAGAGAGAGAGAGAGAGAGAGAGAGAGAGAGAGAGAGAGAGGAGAAGAGAAAGAAGAGCATGTAAGGATCAGTTCGGTAACTAGTAATTAGCCAACCCTAATAAGGGGTGACTCCCCTATTTGAGGCTGCTAGGGGCTCTCTCCACCACCACTTGTGTCACTCAAGTGGGTCTTCCACAAGCTCGGTAATGAGAGAAGAGAAAGGAAGCTATGGAGAGGTCAACCCTTACTCCATGCCTTCATGTGTGCAAGGGTGAAGAAGTGGGAGAAGACAAGAAGAGGGAGAAGAAGAAGCAAGCCAAGAAGCCATCACCTACATGCACACACCAAAAATCAAGTAAGCAAGCATAAACCTACACAAGCTTACCACCATAGCCACACACGAGAGAGAGACAGAGAGAGAGAGAGGGAAAGCTCCAATGTGATAATGGATTGTCCTTTTTCCTATTTCATAAGTCACTTATATACATGAGCTCTCTTTTTACAATGGTCGGCTGCCCATTTAACAATTGGGGACCCAAAACTTATTTCCTAGCTCTATGTACACCTGGGCTTATTCTTATGGCTAGCATTACACACAAGTTGGAAGCTCGGTCATTCCACACATTTTTTACATGAAGCGCTTAGCGCGGTTACATAAAAATGAGTTAGATGAAGTGTAACCAAGCTTAAAAACAAGGTTAACCAGTGTGGTTAACACTCTCCCCCCACCCCTAAGTCATTACCTATCAAATCTCATTTTTCTCTCCCTTTACCTAGCTACAGTATAATACGTTTATCAAAATTCTGAGAAAATTTACCCTTACTTTTCAAAATCAGATGTAGTCCTTTATAAATCTATCTTTTTTCAGAAACTTAGTTGCAACTCCTTGTAGTGATACTTCCCACTTTCCCCATAGGTCCCAAAATGGAGCTTCATTTGTGTAATAGTCTTCTAAAGCCCTTTGTTTGAGTTGTTGGAGATGAGTCCAAATAGCTTCAGAAGTTTTCCCTCTCCCATACTTTGTCATGAAGGCTTCCAAAAACAGAGGCTAGCTATTCCGAGTATGAGCTAGCAAGGCTTTACACCATGCTTGGGCTTCATCCTTCATAAATAAGTGTATAGGCCTCAGCTTCTCTTCAACTGTATCCCTTATTGACTAAAAATAGAAGAGCTCTAGCGCATCCAAAAAGTCCTACACACTCTCACTTGAGCCTCCATGAAAGATTGGTGAAGATCCCATTGTTCTCCTCTTTGTAATAGAAAATATAAGATCAAATGTTAACAGCCTTGGATCAAGATATAAAGTTTTTCCTCAGTGGGGGCACCAAACTAATCGCTGAGTTTTTTCTAGAGATGGCCTATACACCCCTAGTAAACAGCAACCATCAACTAACTAGGCTACTAGCCCAAGCCCTAAACCCAACACCTCCCTAGTTATCAATATCATAGTCACCCAAGCCACTCAAACCACAAGCAAAGTGGTGATAGCTCTCCCAAAGTGGTGATAGCTCTCCCAAAGTGCCAGCAACAAACCCTAGTAGTAATCACTACTAGGTGGCTTGGATCAAAACAAATTGAAAACCATTTTCAAAACTGAAAACTAACTCCTATCTAGGGTGTCTCCTCTCTCTTCATCACTTACGAAGCCCATATAATATCACATGAAAAGGAATGGCCAAATAAGAAACTGATTCAGACACTTAGATCAGAGAGAAATTTAGAAAGCCAGAACAGATGATATACCTATATAATCTGATTTCCAAGATTGAGACTATAGACTCATGAAAACAACTCAAAAGGAAGCTCTATCCCCAACAAAACTCTCCAACTCACATCAGCAGTGTAAATTCTTATTCTAAAACCTAGAAATTCATGAATTATTACACAATCACCTGTATCATCTATTCTCAACATACCAAAAGCTCAATTAGCTTCCTCCAAGGAAGCATTAGGAGAGATTGGATATCTCACACTTCATGGATCATCTTCAGATCAAAGATCAAAATTTTGGAAAAAAAAAAAAAGAGGATACCTCTTCCAATAGTATATATCGATGTGTTCCCCTATCAGGATATGGCTTCCTCTCTTTATTAATTGCCCTATTGCCCTCCTCGACCTGTAAGTACATGCGAATTTGCTATCCACACATGGCTATTGTACACAAGTCAGGTGTTATGCCCATGTTGCCAAAATGATCTGAACTTGTGTTCCCCCCTTCTAGTACTTGTCTTAAGCTATTTCTCTTCAAAAGACTCTCAAAAGGGCAAAAAACGGGTGCCTCCTAGTATCTCTCCTTCTTGCCTCCATGATTTTAGCTACCTGTCTATATGGAATCCAACTCGGCATCTAATGTGGATTTGTAGGTGTCTATGGTCTCGATGTATCAAAGCCAATGATCTTCAGTTCCTCCCTAGGAAGAGATATAAGTCTTTACTTTTTTATCGTTTTTGGGCTCACGCCACTACTCTTGGCTGTGGTGGATATTCCCTTCAAATTTTGGTGTATGTTACATTGTTGCACTGTTCAACATATATACCAAACAATTTCCTTGCCATCCTCCCTATCATGGAATATCTTGTGCATATTCTAGTTGGGAGGATATCTATGGTTACAAGGATATGTATCCGATTCTCAAAGTCTTTTTGTTCTATAAGCAAGGAAAACTCTAAGCTCTCACCTTCCTTGTCCAACATTTTATGACATGTGAGGCACATGTTTAGTTAGTGGTGATATTTGTGGTTATTAAGTCTTTGGCAAAAGGTCCACCACTCATGGGATGTTTTTAAAGTTCGCAGGTTTGCCTTGAGGGTTTCATTCCTTTTTTGGTGTAGTCTATGTCCCAATCACTCATAAACCATTCTAGTTTCTCTCATAAATGTGGTTTACATCCGAGTCACTCACATAAATCATTCTAGTTTCTCTCATGAAGGGTCTGCCAAGGAAGTAATCATAGGAATTAGACTGCTAAGAAAGTTCATAACCACAAAAGAGTGGTAGAAACTTAGTCTAAAGGTCCTAATTCCTAGATTTCGCAAAATCCCCATGGGTTTCACAGTTGCCCCATCAGCAAGCTTGACTATTAGACTAGTAGTGTTCAGTGGAGGTTGCCCCCACTTCTCCTAACACTGCTTTTGGTAATGAAGGTGACTCCAGCCCCTCCATCTAGGATGGTTATGACCTAATTGTCCTTGTATTTACGAGTAGGTTCACTCTCAAAATAGTGACCTAATTTATTCACTGGCACTTTTGAAGAAGCTTGGTAAACTACAGGTTCATTGTCATCACGTCAGACTCATCCAAGGAGTCTTGAGGAGGTTGCTTTTCCATACCCGCTACCCGTAATCTTCCATCCATCCAATCCTTTAGGTCCTTCCATAGGTTTGGGCTTCCTTGTTGTTGCTAGCAAGGAGCCAAGAACCAAAATCTGGACTTGAGAGGAAAGGAAGGAAGTGAGTCCTTCTATGTCTCTTAGGGTATGTCCATCATCACTCACATAGCTATCAGGGCAGATAATGGTATATGGAATGTGTATTACCACTTTTGCTCATTCAAGTGCAATACTCTTTAGTTTAGAGGCAATGGCCTTAAACCCTCATGCTCATCACCTAATCCATGTTCCAAGTTTCTTATGGAATGAACTAGTTTTTTTCTGTGTCTTGTCTTGAGGAAAGTGAAACGAGCATTTGCGTTGACATCTGCTCCGATAATAAGAACCAGTGGAGGTTCAACATCCATTTGCACTTGGCATGCCCTTATTAAACTCTCCTAGCCTGCTTTTTTCGTCGATAGGATTGGGGTACTCTGCTAGCTTTTCAGGCAGGTTGCGAGGTGTATAATAATTGGTTCTTGTTGGTCCATGGTGGGCTGAGTATTCAAATCCTTCTCAAAAGAGGATGAATAGACGTTAGTAGTTGCGCCTAAACCCTCTTGAACTATCACGCATCTTCCCTTGTCCTATCTTCGTGGTCCTTTGTATTCTGGATTTAGGGGTGACTCTAACATTGAGACTTCGTCGGTGGTGGGTAGGACTCGGGCTGGTCTCCACATCATTTGCGTTTGGGGAGTTGAAGCTTGTCCAACTTCGTGAGTGGTGGCTCTCCTCTGACTTTACATTCTAGTCACAGCATTGAGAGAAATCGTTTATATCATCCCATCCCTGACCTGTAATGTTGTCACCAAGAAAATTTAGTTGCTCATGCATTGGTGTTCTAGCAACTACCTCTCCCACTAATTTAAAAGTTGTGGCTAGACTTCGGGCTTTAGATCGTGAGTATGCAAACATGAGCCAGGAGAAATGAGTCTCGAGGTAGGTATACCTAATACGATACTACGAACCAATTGTTACTGCCATAAAGGCTCGTACAAACACGCCTACCCATGTTCTTGGAAGATTTTCTTGTCATAAAATCTGAATGAGCTACAAATTTCAAGAGAAATTCTTGTCCTTCACAATTATTCAAGGAATCAAATAAACCAACCATGCATAGACTGAGTTTCTAGATTTTCATACCCCAACTATTTCATTTAAGGAAAGTAAGTGAGCCAAGTTTATACAAAAAAAATGTAAGCCTCGAGACATGTGAACATGCTGCATACATGAAGCTGGACACATAAGCCGCAATAAGTGAGCCTCGAGACATGAGTCCAAGGATGTAAACTTGGACACCTCAGCCAAGCAATATGAGCCCAAAAACGTGCACGTACATACGTGACCCTAAAGATATGAGTTTAGAGGCGTGAACCTAGAGACGTGAACCTAGCTAGACACATGAGACTAGTAGACCCCCCCAAAAAAAAAACTTTTTAAAAAAAAGACTTATTTGAAACCATTTTCAAATCTAATCTCGAAACATGAAGTACCTTTGAAAATAACAATACACACAACTACAGTGCTTCAAACCACACCTCCTCAAACCCACCTAGCCTTTGATTCTAGCAATGACTAGCACTCAGCAAAAGTGGTCCCCATTTAAGAAAGCTAGACTCTTTCGAATCCACCTCAAAAAAAGAGTTTTGGGAAGAAATGAGCCAACAGAACACGAACGTTGAGTGGAGAAACAAAGGAACCCCTAAAAACAAGAGTAGCCATAGTCCTCTGAGCTCTAAATTCACCAATTGGCTTTGTAAACTAGGTGGATCCTATAGTAGAACAAGCTTTCTATATTAACAACAAACATAAGAGCATTGGGAGAGAAGTTATATTTGTTTAAAACATTTGAGTGCTTCCTCACCATGCCCATGTTTGATATATCCTATAACTGGTGCAATCTATGAGAGAGAGAGTCTAGAACTCAATGACGTCAAAACACTTCTTGCGCTTTCGCAAGTGTGGCACATTTGGAATGCATATTAAGCCAAGTGCTACCAACGTCTCTTTTCAACAAACCCTTTCAATCTAAGCACGTATTTGTTGGCCTTGTTTGTGTCTATTATGCTACCGCAAGCTTTCACGGTGCAAACAAGCGTGAATTTTTGGCGACACACCCTCCAATTTCATATATTCAAATGCTTGAGAGCCTAAACCTCAATGCCACGGTACCTTCCACGCCCAAACAGGAAAGATAAGCGTGAGATGAGGCCAAACAGGAAAGATAAGCGTGAGATGAGGACAGGGTGGGTGTGCAAGGGACCAATACGCCATCAACTTTGAACCTAGCATTCCTATCTGCTAGCAAGCAAAACATTGCGTAGCCACACTAATGTCAATTTAATAGCTCAACCATCTTCTGCAACAACATCCGATCTTCTAACGACATGATTTTGAATGATCAATGTGATCTGGCGATTAATAAAAGCACACTTTCCCCGGTATAAAATAGGGAGGCCACAATTTTTGCCCAAAAAGTAGTAAGGCTATTTTAGACACACACACACACACACACACACACACACACACACACATATATATATATATATATATAAAAGATTCCACAGAATTCCTCTATTCCTCTATACTTTCTAGTTCATATTGCAAAAATATTCGCCAACCTATTCCCAAGTTTACCATGAATTTGACCTCTTATTTTTTACCTTGGTTTTTTGGCTCAATTCACACAAGTGGTCTTTTGTCGACATTGGTCTTGTACACTTGCAAAATGGAGTTGTGATAAATATTGATTGCACGCACAGTAGCTAGCTCCAACTAAGATAGTTCTTGACTAATCCAGTAAACCAAATGGTGCGTTGGACCACAAGATTATTGCAATTACATTTGTCATTGTCATTAAGAGAAGCCAATATATCAACGATAAGCAGCTACGTGCGAAATTTTCATGAACTGGGAGCACTGAGAAAACACGGAGTGTGCATGAACCTCCTCACAAGCAATTCGAGAAGTAGTTCCCTGTGAGGAGCCGCTTTTTTTTGGGGGGGGCGGGGGGAGGGGGGGGGGGAACAAATCCTATGGTTACCCTCTCTTTGGGGGCAAGATTTGTTCTAGCATGGCATGAAGAGAAGCTACTCTCAACTGGCATCAGCCACTAAGCCATAGCCATGGGCGCATAAAATCGAGAAACGTGTACTTTGCTTGTAACCGAAAGATGCACTTCCTAAATGCCAGCCTACAAGTAGAGTAGGCCCTATAAGAACACAAAAACACGCATCCCACATGAAATGGACTTCATGAACTAAAAATTGAAAGCTCTCCATTTCCTAGCGATATTGGTGATGGATAAATCATACAAGTGTGGGAAAAGAAGAAATTTTTATCTCGAGTGGAAACTGGGCTCACACCATTCCGCCCCCAAAATTTCCACCTGTGGAATTGGCATCAGCATCTCTTACAAATCCTATGGCTACACTCTTTTGGGGCAAGACCTGTTCTAGCATGGCATGAAGAGAAGCTACTCTCAATTGTTGGCATCATATCCTAGGAAGCATAAAGTAAACAAACCTGTACTTTGCTTGCAGCCAAAAGATGCACTTCCTAAATGCCAGCCTACTAGTACAGTAGGCCTTATAAGACCATAAAAACACACATCCCAAGTGAAATGGACATCATCATATCATCATGAAGTAAATTGAAAGCTCTCCATTTCCTAGTGATATTGCTGATGGGTAATCATACATACAAGTGTGGGAAAAGAATAAAATCTTATATTACGATCTCGGGGTGGAAAATTGCATGTCACACCAAAAACTAAACCATTTCAGCATGTCCAAAGTAGCACTAAAACTGGGTTCACATCTTTCCACCCCAAAATTTCCACCTGTGGAATTGGCAGCAGCTTATTGGGCATCTCTTATGTCTGGAAGCTTGAGGGCATTCACAAAGAAAGCAATGTGACCCACTAACAGACCACATGATGGAGGGAGTGGATCTAAAACACAGGCTAACACTACAACTGGCTTCACTTCCTTCCTTCAATGATAATTGAAGCGCTTATGTTAACCGGATTTGTACAACATCCACCCCTTCTGAGTGTGAGGCTATGAACATGCCCTGAGGCCTACCGATTGTGCCCACGCCAATAAGCTTTTTGGCCTGTCCTATGAGAGGCTATGGCCTTTGTTCAATTTAATCCTCAGGTCAACAAGCAGCCTCGACTCCTGTCAGACTTGTAGAGGCGTACATGTTTACTATGAACTTCACACTTGAAAAAGAATCAGCATGCGATATATTGGTGATAGATGCATATAACTCGTAAGTTGATTCCCCAAAATTTCAAGCAACCATGTACCAGTGAGCTGCTGCTTTACTGCACTGCATAATAGGTACAAATTTCAAAAAAAAAGGTTTGAATATATTGCATATGGCAAAAGAATAATCAGTATATTCCTTGATTCTTTTTTTGGCAACCCATCCACATTCGCAAACACAGGAGGCCGGCTACAGACGAAATATTAACGACCCCTTCCAGAACCACCTCCACTGAAGCTACCCCTCCTGCTCTGCCTCCCTCGATTATAATTACCGCTACTGCCACCACGGCCAAACCTACTATGAGGACCGTTTCCTCTGCTTCCACCATAACCACCCCTGCAAGATGTA
This sequence comes from Cibotium barometz, assembly GCF_041138505.1. Lineage (NCBI taxonomy): Eukaryota > Viridiplantae > Streptophyta > Polypodiopsida > Cyatheales > Cibotiaceae > Cibotium > Cibotium barometz. The sequence continues at coordinate 7,989,571 of NC_141052.1, read as the reverse complement.
CACAAATTCTTAAAACATTCTGGGTTCAAGACAAAAATCGAATTGTGAATCAAAAAAAATACCCTCTTCCAAAGTTGTTGCGCTCCGACCGAGCTTGAAGTTCTGGGAGGCTATCAAGCTGAGTTATACTGAGGCTGTCCTGAGGCCCAAAGCCCTCATGTGCTTGTGCTGGAGGGACGAGAAATAAACAGCACTAAGTTAACTCAATGCAGCCTGATTAGTGGAGTCCACAACACAAGTAAAGTTGTTCAAACTATACATGAAGTGCCGAGATTCGGGAATGCACCAGTGAGAAATGTCTTCAACAAGTTGGATGGAACATCGAACACAGCACCCAATCCATCCACTGTTATAGACATGCCTTTAACCTTCTCGGCAGTGTCCTCTGGTACAAGCCTTTTCAGGCAACTCAAGGCATAGCTGCGGTTACAAACAACAGCTGTTATGAAGACTTTACCATACAACAACTTCGCTCAAATAAACTTATCATCCCAACTCCAAATAACATGGGAGTGAAACATACGTTGGTGTATAGAAGGGTTTGCCAGACTTAAGTTCCACAGTGACATAATCAGTATGACTCGTTAACAGTGACCGTCTCTTCACATCGGTATGACCCTGCCCATGGGTCAAAAAGGAGTAAAAGCATCAGTATCGGCCCTTATGTACATTGCACTGTTACGAACATCCTGAGATAATGATCGAAACCACCATCCGTCCCCAAAGGACAGGAGAGATCACTGTTCTGCAATGTACTCACTGCAATCCTGGCAAGAGCTTTGGCCAGAAGATCGGCAGGGGAGAGATCACTCTTCTGCAAAAGCTCATCTGCTGCTGGTCTGAAGATGGGGAGCACACTGAAGCCAAGGAAGTAGCATTAGCCCGTTAATCATTCATGAAAATGCATAGTGCAACATGGTTCATGTCATGCTAACTAAATAAGCCCTGCACTAGCTTGGAATGCTAGAAAGGCTGAAGAGATTCACTGCAGAACACACCTGTCTGACACCTCAACAACTTTCTCTAAAGCACTTGCACAGGATGATTTTGCAAGTTCAGCAGGGTGTGGTGCAGAAATCCTCTCAAATTTAAATCCAGCCTTGCGCTCAATGTTGGGTATCATATATTCCTTCATGCGATCATTGAAGAGCACAGATATGCCAGTCTTACCTGTGAAAGAGTATTAAATCATCATAAGAAACTTCATAGGGCTATGCCCACCCTGCCATCAGGATGGACAAGCAATCTTGCTTGCCATCCAACTAGCCACCGCAGGCAGGGACTATTCTATATCCAGACTAGCCTAATTCATTGTGCTAACCCATTTGATTGACAAGGGGAGCCAAGAATGTTACCAGCTCTTCCCGTTCGCCCAGAGCGATGTATGTAGGTCTCAACATCCCTTGGAGGCTCACACTGTGGATAGACCAAAGGGTTTATACAGCATACCAGCAAAGGGTCAGGCTTGACTTCTAGCTAATCCAAACAGCATTTACCTGAATGATAAGTTGCACATCATTTATATCCAGACCTCGAGCAGCTACGTCAGTTGCCACAAGCACTGAAAACTTCCCGGAGCGAAAACCAGCAAGAGTGACCTAAAAGGAGCAGTGATCAGAATGGATTTTTGAAAACAAGAAAAAAATGATGGAATACGTTGAAAACAGGCTTTACCTCGCGTTTTGCCTGTGCTATGTCTCCGTGCAAAACACGAGAAGATCCAGGCAATAAACTGGCCAGCTCAGATGCATCATTCTTTGTCTCTGTAAAAATGATGGTGCGACCACCACTGCAAATGCAAATCATGTGTAAACCCTCCGATATATTGTTGGAAAAACTTAAACAAGGTCACCATCCCATACAAAGTTAGGCCTCATTTCAACCAACTAGAACAAACCTGCTGTAGCATGATATTACATCTGGAATAAGCTGAGACCGTGCTGATTTCACACATGGAAGGAGGAGGTGCTGGACACTTGCGCTGGCCTTCATTTTCTCCTCACCTACCAGATCCACAGTTTCTTTCCCTTCTTTTAAGAACCTTGATGCAATCTGCAAAATCATCCATACCACAGTTACAGAAATAACAGGCAAAACTGTGCAGCCCAAGCATTCTTGTGTCTTATAGAGCTTGCCTTTTTCACCCAATCAGGCATCGTTGCACTAAACAATAGAGTTTGAACAGTTGAAGCATCTTCCACATGGCCTGTTAAGCAGCACAATTATTTTTAAGAAACAAATAGACTATACAAAAACATACTCCCACAAAATAAACCACATGGGAGCTTACAAATTAAGAGAGATCAACCCAGCACGTAATAGCATAGACCCTTTTTCAACTATATTTCTATTATTGAATGCTTTATTGTTCTACTGTCTCCTAATGTCTCCATGAATCTAAGATCTAAACTTAAACGTTTGAACCCAAGACTTGCATGTTCATAGCTAGAAATGTTGCACCTCATTTTATTTTCATGATACACTTCTTATTATGGTAAAGTTGACCAATATATGTTCTGGAGACATTGCATTAATGAGTGATCTTTTTGAGGATGAAGTAAGTAGAATCAAATAAAGTAGTGTACACAAGAGTAGTAAATCTTTTGAAAAGGAATAACTTTGATTTGTAGGTATATGATCACTTATAGTAGTGCTACGTGTGAACAAGGCTTAACCAAGGGCACTTTTTCCCATGTGGTTTTTCCCCTTGGATATCAAAAGGACACTCTATCCATATAACTTTTGTACTTCTATATCATATCAATGTGTCTCACACGCAAGGGTTGACTTGCATTTGTGATCACCACTCTCTCTCTCTCTCTCTCTCTCTCACCTTGTTTCTGCAGCTAACCCTAATCTGAAGGAAACCCTGATCTGTGAGTGAGTCCCAACAGTGGTATCAGAACACGGTTCATATTCCCAGAGGTTCCATCCGTTGACTAGTTCTACAGATCCGAGCCCCTACTCAATCTCGCCCCTGCAGCCTCGTCATCCGACTCTGACACCTTCTGTACCTGATTGCCCTGCACCTCTGATGCCTTCTGTACCTGGTCGCCCGTCAGCACCTGCAGCTTCCCCTCTGCTCCTAGCAGCAGTACAGCTCCACCTCCAAGTGACTTGCAGGTGAATTTTAAAAAAAAATCTTTTGATTTTACAATTCAGACACTTGTAGGTGCAAGCGTTTGGGGATTTCTGTGAGCTGCCCTATGGAATTTGGGGGATTCCTCAATTTGATGCAAAATTGAACATATTGCCTTGCTTGGAATTTGGGGTTTTTCAAATTGAGGCCAAAATCAGTCAATTGAGCCTCTTTCGGTTGCAAAAATTTGAGGCTTTTGTGTAAACTGGACAATTGACTGCACATTGAAGCAATTGCAGTGCATAAAAATTGGGGATTTTCAGTTTGGAGCATGTAACAGGGGATTAGCATTTATTTATCGCATACGTATACACATTGAGTGTACTTGGACAATTTGGTGCTGTTTTATACTTGCTTGAAGTTGCAGGCAAAAGTTTGCACAGGACATTTGGTTGCTTGGTAGTGCACATTAGTGCTTGGTTTCCTTGCAGGTGTATTTTGTCTACATGGCTCAAAATGCAACAGATGTATTTGGTGTCCTCACCCAAGAGGACAAGTTGGATGGATCAAACTACTCCCTATGAAGTTTCATGATCCGTAATTTGCTGGTAGCCAAAAGACTTTGGGGTATCGTGTGTGGTGACGACACATGCCCACTTACCATACAGCCAGCAACACCTCAAAGGGAAGGTTCTCAAAGAGCTCCTCAAGTAGAACCTGCTCCCACACAAGGGCAGAAGAGATGGGACTCCAAGCATGCACAGACCATGTCCTTGATAGCCATTTCAGTGAAAAGGTCTGTTATTCCACACATTCAGTCCTGCAAGACATCGAAGCTTGCATGGGACACATTGGAAGCAATGTATCAAGTACGCAATGAGGCAAGAGTTGCCTACTTGAAGAGGCAATTGGATCTTCTTTCTATGGATGAGGGTTTTACTCCATGTCAAATCATCTCACCGAATTGAAAGATTTGCACGAACAATTGCTCAACACTGATGAGGTTATAAAACAGACAGACAGCTGGTCACCAACACTCTTAATTCTTTCCCTCCTATTTGGGCTTTCACACCTCTCTCAACCTCTCTATGAGAGGAGGTGCTAATCCTGTCTTATTGAAGAGCTGATGGGTTTATCTAGCAACCGTGGTGGAGACAAGGCATTTACAACCAAGTATAAGGGTAAATCAAAGAACTTTAAGCATGGGGGACACCAGTCTAGTAAGGCTGGTCATGGACAACCCTCTTCTGGTGGAGAAAAATCTGACAAAGGGGATGCAAACAAGCCTAAAAAGAAGGGCAAATATCACTACAGCCATAAGCTTGGCCACTACATCAATGAATGTAGAAAAAGGATTGCAAAAGAGAAGAAGAAAGATGCAATAATGCAGTAGCAGACTCTTCTAATGACAAAGCCGAGTAATCGGCTAATGTAATTCAAGAAGCGTACACTTTTTGGGTCACATGCACTAGTGGCACACCAAGTGCTTCAGACAATGATATGTCTTGCATTGCATCTAACAGACAAGATGTATCATGGTATTTTGATAGTGGTGCTTCAAGCCACATCACTTCATACAAAGATGTATTTTAGGACTTGGTTTATGCTTCTAATGGCCGCATTGTATCATGTGCAGATCATACCACTTATCTAGTAAAGGGAATTGGCAATGTCATACTTGTTGCAACCAATGGTGCCAATATAAGTATGACAAAAGTGTTGTATGTTCCAGGGATAAAGCAAAATATGCTCTCTGTCTCAGCCATAAACGACCAAGGTTTAAAGGTTGAATTTGAATATGGGAAGTGTTTGGTGAAAGACCCATCAAAGGGTTATGAAGAAGTCACTTCCGGAACACGATACAAAGGCTTGTATAAGCTAGACAGCTATGACAAGCTTACTTATAATGCACATACAGTGGCTGCCCACACTCCTTCTATGCATGATGCAAAGCTTTGGCATGCTCATTTTGGGCATGTAAATTTTTGAAGTTTGATGCTTTTGCAAAAGCATCATATGGTTGATAATATGCCGCCTCTTGAGTCACCAACAAGACATGTATGTGAGGGGTGTATTTTGGGAAAGATACATCGAAAACCATTCCCTAGGGATGGAGCTGTTAGAGCTGAAAGTAAATTATAGCTCATACACAATGATGTATGTGGTCCAATGCGAACACCATTCATAGGGGACATCTTTATTTCGTCACATTGATTGATGACTACTCCGGGTCTGCTTGGGTTTACTCCTTGAAAGCGAAAGCAGAGGTGTTTACATGCTTTCGACACTTTGTAGCAATGGCTGAAAATATGTGTGGATGTAGAGTCCAAACACTCCACTCAAATAGAGATGGAGAATGTGTCAAATGCATTCATGGATTATATGCTTCAAAAGGGCATCAAACGCCAATGTATTGTGCCTTATAAACCATAGCAAAATAGTGTAGCTAAGAGGAAAAACAGATCTCTCATGGAGATGGCAAGATGCATGGTGAAAGCACAGAAGTTCCCTCACAATTTTTGGATGGAAGCTATAATGTGTGCAACTCGTGTGTTGAACAAGTGTCCAACAAAAGCTTTGAAAACCATAACACCATTTGAGGCTTGGTATAGCCGAAAGCCAAAAGTGTATTATATACATACATTTGGGTGTTTGGCATATGCACATGTGCCAAAACAACTCCGAACAAAGCTAGATGATAAAGCAATAAAATGCATTTTTGTGGGATACAGCAATGAGAGCAAAGGATACCGTCTTTATAATCTAGCAACACACCAGATTTTTGTCAGTAGAGATGTGGTATTTGCTGAAAATTCAATTCAGCCCAGCTTGTATAAAAGTAATGATACAAGCATTCAGGACATGTTTGATGGGCTATTACCCAGGGGGGATTCAGATCAACCAGCCCCCTACCCAAGAAAATCCTCATGTAGAACACGTATAACAGCCAGCAATTCAGCCCCCTTCTATGGAAGAGATTGAAGATCTTGTCAAGGAAGAGCAAACAGCCATAGACACAGCCAAGTCAGTACCAAGATCGTTACTGAAAACTTCGCAAGATAGCAAACTTGCAGCTCCATTGACAAGTAGAACAAGGGCTAGTTCCAACCATGCATTGAATATGCATCATGGGGAGTCTGCATTAGCCATGGGTGGTCTCTTTGATTCAGAAGAGCCTTCTTCTTATGAAGAAGCACAAGAGAATGAGCACTGGGTGCAAGCCATGCAGGATGAAATCTCTTCTATCATGAAGAACAATACTTGGGATCTTGTGGACTTGCCGAAAGGCAAGAATGTCATTCACTGTCGAGTCATCACCAACCACATGGCATCTATAGAACACTTGTGCCTATGTGCTAGGCCCACGCTGCCTAAGATCTCCTATGCTGGAGAGAGAGAGAGAGAGAGTCTAAAGGCTCTAATCGTTGAGTAATGCATATGTAAGTGTGTATATTACCAACCTATGCTGGAGAGAGATTAGAGTCTAAAGGCTCTAATCGTTGAGTAATGCATATGTAAGTGTGTGTGTGTGTGTGTGTATATATATATATGTGTGTGTGTGTGTGTGTGTATGTGTGTGTGTGTATGTGTGTGTGTGTGTGTGCAATGATTAGAGCCTTTAGACTTACTCTCTCTCTCCAACATATATATAATATAACTATTGTTGGTCAACCAACATAATCAGCTTGTCACATCGTCACCCACCACATCGCATGTGCGTCTACATTTACAACCGTCGCCGCTTGGCTCCTACGGATAAGGTGTGTCATATTTTAAGCAAATGTATCACACAAATTTTATGTGTCCAACTTTTAAGACAAGTTTTGGAGGGCCCAACGATGGAATTTTATTTCAAGCTGTCTCTCAAAGCATGTCACAAATCTAGGCATGCTCCTATGTGAAAGGGCTTTGGGATTCTAGGGCGCCCAAAAAGTACAAGTACTGAGAACAAGGGATTTCCATCCTGCATGCATATGCATAAATCTTGGATGCATGTGAATGCATTATTGGATTTTTGCTAGAGAATGATCTGTTTTCCTGTCCTACCTGCATGGATGTGATGGGATAGGTAGTGTCGGGTGTTGGAGGATGCACACGCAGAAGCGAAGACAAACAAGAGAGAAGAGGGCACAATGGAGAGAGAGCTTGTGAACAAGATCGCCTTTTATAATAGCTTGAAGCTTTACAGTGGCAATAGCCAATAAGAGGTGTTGTTGCACAAAGTGCTTGGAATGGATTGACTAAAGTGAACAATGAGAGGCCCCCTTTTATAGTGCAGTGTGGGAGCTAGCTGACTGCTCATAGAGCTGGCCGACTGCTCCACGACCTACTAAAATAGGAGAAATAGGATAAAAGCCCATAAATAGGCACAGCCCACATTAAACTGAGACGCACAATTCTAACACCCCTCTGCAGCTCAGTGTGTGCAAGGGTCTGAAGAAGATAAGTTGATGAAGATGCAACCATGGACCCTCCAATACTGCAAATACCGGAATCACCTCGAAAAGAGCACCCGCCAACCTGTTTCCTCGAAACAAAAATGCCACCACAAACAGCAAGAAACTTTGCTTTAACTCCAAATTCCCATACAAGTGTGCAGTGAACCCCAAGAATAAGATGATGAGCTGTTGGACACACCGCGTCCATAATCCCCAACATTGGACTGTGAACACATCACATCCCAAAAGCCTCGAATAATAAACTCAGAACAGATCCCATCCATAATCTCTGCTACACCAAAGATGACCATGTCCTATCAGATTTTTAATGCTTGGAACTCCGATCCACGGTTCCCATGCATCAGATAATGGAGCTACTACCAACCCCCTCTCCCACCCACAAGCCTCCTCTGGCTGGAAGCACATGGGGGAAACTGCATGTATACTAGAGAAGTACACCATCGTGATCCTTCCAAGCCAGACGTGCCCTAGGAGCCCTAGATGTGTTACTAGAAGTAGTTGTATCAATGTCGTGTGTCCTCTCTTCCCACATGAGAAGCAATGACTCTGACCTTTCTTTTGAACTGAAGTGTGTACCTAATCAAAACTGTTAAGAGGCACCTTTATCTTACCCTGAGAAACGAGGATGGACTCTTCTCCCAAGAGAAGGGAGCTAAGGTCATCAAAATCAAACTCAGTGGTTGTGACCTAGCACCTCAAACCTCAAGAAACCACATCATACTCCCGAGGAAGCTTGGTGAGGATAAGTGCAGCAATCTGCTACAAAGGACAAAGCAACACCCATTGCCAGTAACTCGTCATGGATAACTTTGGCCATCATGAGAAACGGTTGCATAGAACTGCCAGCAGGAAATAACAAACCTTGTTGCCCTTGCAAAGTAACTAACCTCATCGACGAATCTCAAGCAAAGGGTCCTCCAATTTGGACCATACTTGATTAGCACTGGTAAGAGTTTGCATGGCCGATGAGACCCCCTTTGTGATGGTCCGCACAAGCACTGAATGCACCTTCGAATCATGATTCTCCCACTCTTGTAATTCCGCAAGAAATTCATCCTCTTGATCCTGGGTCCACCTCCTCGAGTTCTGAGGACACTCGGGCTTCTTCGCAGTGCCCTGAACAATCTCCCACAAACCCTTGTGGATGAACCAGATCCGCCTATTCAGCTTCCAATGGGCATAGTTGGTTCCGTCCAACTTGTCATCCTTGTTCATATAGGGGGGAGCCATATCCATAGCAACAAAGTACACAAATCTCAGCACTCCAAGACTCCTCTCGATCACTTTCCAACAAAGCGAGGCACCAGGACCAATTAACCCCCTCTCAAATCTGAGAGAGAGAAGAGGCTGGACAGCAACAAAACAGTCCACCAAAACTCACCGGAAACCCCAACCAGAGGGAGGGAAGCCGTGGAAGAAGCAGAGATGTCAATGCCACTTGTCGGGATGCACCACACGGGAAGAAACACCTTGCACAGCAGTCCACACTGTAAAAACAGCCTTTAGATCTCACACAACTGCTGTAAATGCATGTAGAAGCAAAAACGCAGCCAACAGAAGCTTGTAAATGATAGCACAAGAGCAGGGCAGCCTGAAGAGGAAAACGCAGATGGGAGAAGCCTTCGGGAGGAAGAAAACACAGCTATGATGAGGAATCTCAGCCATTGTTTGATCCCCAGAAAAAACGCTGCCACAGTTTTGAACTCCAGAAAACTTGGTGTGAGCTCCAGAAAACGCAGCTACTGTTGTGAAATCCAAGAAACGCGGCAGTTGGAAGGGGAAGATACAATCGCCTTCAGAATGCAGCCGTGTACCTAAGCGATTGATACCATGTTGGAGTATGCACAGGCAGAAGCGAAGACAAAACAAGAGAGCGAAGAGGGCGCAAAGGAGAGAGAGAGCTTGTGGACAAGATCACCTTTTATAATAGCATGAAGCTTTACAATGGCAACAGCCAACAAGAGGTGTTGCACAAAGTGCTTGGAATGGATTGAGTAAAGTGAACAATGGGAGGCCCCCTTTTATGGTGCAGTGTGGGAGCTAGCCGACAGCTCATAGAGATGGCTGACAACTCCACGACCTACTAAATAGGAGAAATAGGATAAAAGCCGAAAAATTGGCACAGCCCAAATTACATTGAGATGCACAATTCTACCACCGAGGATGCCTGGCAATGCATATGTCTATTCCCAGTGGAGTTCTATTGTTTGCTGAGTTCTATTGTTTGCTGACGAATTTATGGTTAGCGAATCTCCAAAGGATGTAACAGTTCTCCAATCCTAAGACGCTCGACCTTATTCACCTGACCTAACGACACTTTACTACATAGTCCTAGACTTTTGCCCTCATACTGGGCAAATAAAACATGTGTTTTACCAAGTCGTATGTTTGTTGTACCCTCGGATGCTTGTTGTATAGGAGAGTCATGACAGTCATAAAGGATCCTCCTCCTAATCTCGGCACTATCTAACATAAAGGAACATCTTCCTGGCAATCATAAAGGATCCTCCTCGAAATCTCAAAACTATCTGGCACACAAACCCTATCATTTGGAATATGATAGGGACCTCTAGCCAAATTGACAAGTGGAATGATCCCTAAGCTCTGGTCTGTAATATGGAGCTCTCTTGTCTCAACCTACTACCAAAACCAACCAAAACATCTATCAATCTCATATAGCCCTCTCAAGAAATCATAAAGGTCAACTTGAATCTCAATGAAAAGGATTCACCTTCCAAATCTTACTCAATGCATACGCGGGATTTACACACCAATAATGCGTGGGACACGCAGGCGTTGCATGGAAAAACCAATGGCGACACACTATCGCACATCATCGCTTATATTAATAAGTGTGAACGGGTAACGTTCGTGGGTGAGGGTGGCAAGCCAAAGACCCAGTGATGTGTAGCATGGGGCTACCAGCGAGGACACAAGGAGCGCCTATGTATGGTGTGTGGCCAATAAGGTACACACTAGATGCCCAGGGTCACTTGCATATATAATGGTTCGGTGGTTAAACACAGTATGCCAAGCTAGGTTCGTTTGAGCTATTTTCTAAGTCCTTCTCCTCTCTCATGTTTTTGCATGAAGCTAGTTTTCCACAGAGATAGGTTGCCTTGCATGGAGGCCCAAAAGCCGTAGGTCAGCCCTCCTAAAATAAGGCACCCCTTTTCACATAATCGTCATTGGCATCAATCTCAACCATGAATGGTTTGCCAGAATCTACTATGGACAAAACTGGTGTATCTCTCACCATAAACTTGATCTTATTAAAAGCTTGATCAAGCCTCTCATTCTAAGTAATATAAGCATTGGACTTTCGTTCTCGTCCTCTAAGCAGATCAAAAAGGAAAACGATCGCATCAGAATACTCTCTCACTATTTCTTAAGAAAGACATTGAATCCTAAAAACGAACAAACCTATCTGCAATCCGAGGTACCAACCAATCTAAAACCTTCTGGATCCGCTTAAGATCTATGCTCTTCCCATCTCTGGAAATCCGCAAACCTAGGTATGTAATTTCTTTATGAAAGAATTCACACTTAGAGATTTTTCCATACAATTGTTTATGTCTTAGAATCCCCAAGACGAATCTAAGATGCTCTACATGCTCCTCCAAAGAACAACTATATATCAATAAGAATACCACAACAAATTTCCCTAAACAATCCCAAAAGAGATTGTTCGTCATCTACTCGAAAGCAGCAAGAACATTCATGAGCCCAAAAGGTAATACAAGAAACTCATAAAGACCATACGTGGTTTAAAAACTTGTCATAAAGACATCTTCCTCAACTATCCTGATCGCATGATAACATATATGAAGATTAGTCTTCGTAAAATACTTGGCTTCTTGGAGCCTATCTATCAAATCGTCTGTTGTAGGCAGGGGATATCTATTCTTGATTGTAGCTTTATTCAACTTTTTATGGTTGACGCACATCCTCCAACTGCTGTCTTTTTTATGCTTCAAAAGAACAACTCCCCAAGGGGATTTACTCGATCAAAATCTATCCCATCCTAAGATATTCCGACAAGTATCGCACAATCTCATCCTCTTTGAAATGGCTCATCCTCTGAAGTGCAATACTCATTTGCTAAGACCATGGAATCAAATCAATCCTATGGTCAGCCGACCGGTTGGGCGGTAAACCATGAGGTAACTCTACCAAAAAAACATCAACAAACTCTACCCTGATGTTTTCTAACTCACATGTCTCCCAAACATCTAACTTACTAGATTTAAAATTAGAAGTAATATCAAATGAAAAGGAATCAAGAACGCATTGAAACACTTCGTAATCAAAAATGCACTCTAATTTAATATTATGAAGTTCCACAAAGTTTACAAAGAGGAGAGGATGGGACTCCAAAATCACCCTTAGACAAACTGGAGCATCTTCCTGTAAAAAAGACAATGTATGATCCTTCCAATTTACATGGATGTCATGGTTCTTTACCTACAATAATACCTTATCTAGATTCATCAACAAAAAATCTAGATTATCTGAATGAATAACTCTAGATAGATATAGGAAACTAGGTCACACATCTATACGTGCTTCACTCCCAAGTTCACATAGAAGACATGATCACTTAGTCGGGTCTCCACTATCAATTTCTGCACAAAATCAGCATTAATAAAATTGTGAGTGCTACTTGGATCAAATTGGATGTGTATAATTTTCTCCAAAATTGATCCATATATACGTATAAGATCATTGGGTCCGAAAACTGTCATGCTAAAGTTACAATCCATGCAAGAACTATGATCAAAAGCTGTGGCAAGAACGTAAGTAATCTTAGGGTTACCTATAATCTTCGTCAGGTAAGCTCCCTTAGGCTTCTGCTTTTTCTACACTTGAGGTCAATTCCCTTTCCAATGGCCCATTTGGCCACAAATAAAGTATCGACCCTCCCAATGTTTTGGAGACTCTACTCAGTCCTCGAAATCTTCTTGAAATCGGGTTGACCTAAATCGCAGTCTGATTATGAGCCGTGGAAGCCTTCACAAACCTAAACTTTTGTTTATGTCTGAAATCTAGTTTGGAGTCAAAGACTCTTTCGCTTCTAAAAACCTTGTTTTTACTCTCTCTCTTCATAAATCTCTGCAAAATGGATAGCATCCTCAAGTGTTTTGCAATTATTGTTCCTCACCAGAAGCTTATGATCTAGGGAACAATCCCCACGTTAAAAAATCCAAGCATGGATGCAATAACCTTTGCCTGCAACTCTTTAAACTTTTGCAAATATGTATCGAAAGACATGGTCTTCATATCCAACACTGTAAACTTGGATCCCACATACTCATTCTTCGCCTAGAGGAACTCATCCTTGAACATATGCTCGAAACTAACCCATGCAGTAGGCTTGTTTCGAAGCTCTCCAGCATGTCAAGGCTTTTCCTTCGAGGAGACCATGCACCACCTAAATCTTCCGAGCATCTTCGAGAGGATAGAATTCACAATGAGCATTCCGCCTGCTAAGCCATGCATCAGCCACTTTATGAGTTCTCTCCTTTCTTTCCCCCAGCAAAACCTCTGAGACGAAGAATGGAGCTGGTGAAATTTATCAGGTGCAAGTGCAAGAGTACTTGCATACCTTCTACAGTACAGTGATCTATTGATGTAAAAGAGTGGCTTCTCTGATGCATCTATGGTGTGGTTTCTCTGATGCATCTATGGTGTGGTGCCCATGAGCAATAGTATCATGGCTAGGTTCCCCAAAATTTGTCCCTATCTCTTCTCGTCCTCACTCATGATCTGATAAATCATCGATAGGAGAGGGACTGGGGTGAGGCCATGGATAAGAGAGATGGAAGAGAGAAGAAAAGCGAGGGTGTATCTCTCTTACTCCAACAACCACCCACCAAAAAAAGTTTGATATGTGCAAATTCTAAATTTCTAAAAAAGCGAGGAAAAATACATGAAACAGTAGGGGAAATCTAAGATCATCATGTGAACCACTTACCAAAGCCTTCCCTGAGCTACGAGTACAAGAAAAGGTGCAAAATCTCCTCCCTGTTGTTTTCCCAAGTGTTGAACATTGGAAAGAGCTTCGGTTGATGACTAGATATCAAAGATGTGTTGTGCTTTATTATATAGGCCACCATTGCTTTTTTCCACACACACACACACACACACCAAAAAAAAAAAAAACATGCACACTGCTTTATCTTTTTTTTTTTTTAGGTGTCCCCCTATAGAACCCCCCAAGTAGCAAATCAGCTTACTTTAGAAAGTCTCTTTAAAAAAACAATAGGCATGCTTGATTTATCATTAAAAATACTTGCACTTTTTCTTTCCTTGACGGCCTTTGCAAGCAACGCCCATCGATACCCGAACACACACATATCCATCTAGATACATTGACTGCTCGCACCTCTGCTGACCGCCCTAGTTCACTCTCTCCCACTTATCTGCTATGCATCTCGGCCTGTTGTTACCTTGTAGGAAGCCGACATGTTATGCTTTTCTTCACATCAAACACATTTATTGCCCACACAAGCCACTATACGCATGTTGTCTCAATTTTCAGGCCATCAACTCACTCCTTGCCCACACGTAGACAATACATCAAGGGTAGACTCTTGAGTATAAATCACTATCACTAGAAGGGGGACCCGGAACAATAAACCAACACTTCAAATACCAGACACGACATGAAAACACAGTGGAAGAACCAAAACAATAGAATCATACCGCACTAAGCCAAAACGACCAACCCCCCGTAGGAACTTCTTTATTTAGATAGAAGCTTTTAGAAGAAACCAAGGTGCAGGTGCATATAGCACCGGATTTTCCACAAAGCATCATCAAATCTCTTGCCCCGCTATCCATCTGGTGCCAAGATAAAAACACAGCACCAAAAACCATCCGAAAACCGTCTCACAACAATCCCATGAATCAACTCATAAACAGTCCATAAAACGGTCCGATACGGAGTCAAACACAACCTCGAACTCCGCACCCAATAGCCCCAAAACTGAGCCTCAAATCAGCCCCAAGAAAGCTATCAAAACTGTTCCAAAAACAGCCCCAAATCTGCCCATATCAAAGCCACAACTATGAGCGAAGAACACCAAAAGAAAACCACACGTGTGGCAGATTGTATGGTTGTTGTACAGCTACAAGTACAACCGGCAATCGACCAATTTTGGAGGCGGCCAACAAAACGAAATTGAGCTATTGATCACCCTGTAAGTGACCAGCTCCAAAATAGAGAAAAGAAAGAGAAGAAGCTACACGGCCAACGCTGAGAGATGGGGGGAGAGAGAGAGAGAGAGAGAGCTGCACTCGGCTAGTAGAGGCATGCGCTTCATGCTCCAGAAAAGAAGCCCCCATCCCTTTTTAATGAAGTCGACCAGCTATGCCCAAAATAGGTTAACTTGCCCAAAAATATCAACTTCATGTTTTTCCCAAGCTTGTAGCCCAAGTTTCAAGTAGGCGCCTCCTTTTGTCCACCCGTCCCATGCCCAAAATAATAATATCTCCAGCCCATCTTTAATGATATGTGAACACACCGACTTATAAACATTACAAGTCACTTTGATGAAAAAATCCCATGCTACTCATGCTATGTGGCCATCTTTCACGCCAAACTTTGCCGATAGATGCTTTAGCTTTCTACTATGAAAAATCCATGTTCACACCTTGGTTCCACTCAGTGTGTGAAACACTGGTCAAGACTGGTGAAGGGACCAAATGGTGACAATCGCAACCCATTTGCTCGGAGTTGAATCTGAGAAGTACTAAGATTTCGTGAGGGTTCTTCTGCACATCTCCAACAACAACGCACATGATGACTATTCCCCCTCGGAATCCACATACAAGGTATTTCTCTCAGCAACCCTAGAAAACATACCTCTTACGAGACAAAAAACAAGCTATGGTGTTGAGAGAAATACCTATGAATCTCGACATGAAAAAGCCCATGAAAGACACGCAATCCTTTGTAGACTCCGCATTAAGGTCACTTTCATACCAAGTGTAAGAAGCCTCCCAAGCCTATCTAACAAAGATCTCCTAAACACAGTCCAAACAAGATTAGAGAAAAAGGTGCATGCAAGCTCACCACCCAACCGTATGATCAACATTACAATCCTCCCCTGAGCCAAGGACTAAGGCTCCACACATACATGCCACTTAGCAATGGCGTCCCATACCCACCAGTGCCTAACCACAAGACCCTCGATAAGACTATATGTGATCTGCCATGTCCACAACAAGAGTAAAAACTCTAGTCCAAGGACAGACCCATCAAAGTGCATCACGCAACTAACAACACAATAATAACCCAAGGGATAACTTATATACTGTGAATTACCGCTATAGGTAGCTAGCCTGCTAGCCAATAGGGTAGTTTTATTAATTCTGAACCTTAGCCCGCTGCATCTACCTAGTATCTCCTAATCCCAGGGCCCCTAACCCTACTAGATTAGGCCCGATAATCCGAGGATTAGCTCCAATTACATAGCACCCAGGTTGAAAGATTTCAAAGAGTTATTCAAGAGTGGTCTCATGGAAAAATTCAATTTTACAAAGTTTGGAAAATATGAGCCCTCGAATATAATAGAATTGATCCCAACTCTAAGAAAAACAAAATAAGATAAGCTTTTATCTCAACTCTTTTATCAAATCAACGGGCATTCGTGGGAGTACTATAATGGCGTTATCAACTAAAAGTGGTGTGACATGCTTTTCCACGCATGGGATACAAGAACCCAAAAGAACTTCATGCAAAAAGAAGATTTTCATGACTACAAACGCATAAAAAGCAAACCAAAGATCTACAAAACACATGAAAAATAGGTAGACCAACATGCACCATAAGTGCTCTTAAAGCTGCATAGAGTCCACACTACTGTGGCACTTTTTTTTTTAGGTCCTGAAAAAAACTTGTATAAAACCTTCCAAACGTTTTGTGCAGGTACGCTTCCCATGAAACACGTATTTTCGCAACTATGGTGGGGTCAACCCTTCTAGAATGAAATAGGAGCTTCTCCCTCCTTTGCAGCTCTCAAGTCTGAACCCTGTAACAAGAGCTTTAGTGGCTTTGCAACCCCACAAGTAATAGAAGCCACTAGCAACCTCTAGGACTTCTTTAAAAAATAGCAAGATGGATGTGGCATGATATCATGGTTTTGGGATACCCATCCTCTATGTCCATGTTTAGTTTTTATCTTCTTAAGTCACTTTGGCATTAATGTTTATGTCAAGCAATTACAACATCTCTACTCCTAATCAATCTATCCGGACTATTAACGACTATGACAAAGGCATGCCTATGCAATGCAAGCTTAGCTAGCGTTATCTCAAGAAAATTATCTTTTCATGCCACTTTAAATCATGGATCACATTGTGATCTACTCATAAAAACAAACATCATGTAACATCATATGTTATCAATTCAAACCAATTGAAATCATACATCACATGCTTACGAGCCTCACTACTTTAAACCAAATTAAAACATTGCTTATTCAAGCACCCTTGAACTCATAAATATTTCAAATCAAGTGTCTAATTTACTATACTTAATACAATGTCACAACACGCCATTGCAGTCACATTAGTAATTCTCTCACAAAAGCAACAACAGCAAGCTTACCAAGAATGGTCTCGACATCATCCACAAAGCCCATGTTAAGCATCTCATCAGCCTCGTCAAGGACACGGAATTTCAATGTTTTAAAATTCAAACTCCCTCTTTCCAAGTGATCCTGCCAAAACAGCAAAAGTGTTCACTACAGTCCTCCCAAAAAAACAGTGAAACTTCACCCTAAAACAGCAAACAAGTATCACCTTGATACGACCTGGAGTTCCTACGACAACATCCACTCCTCTGCGCAATGCACTCTGTTGCGGCCCATATGGTGCTCCACCATAGATACAAACTGTGCTGAAACCTACGGCACCCCCAAAATATTCAAAATCTGCATGCACCTGCAATGCCAAGTTATGGCATCAACTCTCATGTCTGACCCCAAGGGGTTGAAAATAAATCAGCACAACAAAACATAAATTCAAACCTGTTTGGCAAGCTCTCTAGTTGGGGCGAGAACAAGGACACTAGCTGCTCTTCCGTACTGTCTGTTGGCGCCCTTCAAATTCTCACGTAAGCTCAGGGATTCCAGGATAGGAAGCACAAAAGCAAGAGTTTTGCCCTGCAAAAAACACGAATCAGCTTTCCAAAACAGATAAAATGGAAATGCAGGGTCTGGCCTCTCATAAAACAAGCTCTTCTGAGAGATGTTTCAGCGTCAATACTGCAGTAGCTTGCTCAAGCAAACACTTACTAGCAAATATGCCCATTTCATATTAGCGGGACTTCAGACGAGTCCGTGAACAAACTACGTTTAAAAAAAAGACAACTATCCAGATGTCACCACAGAAACCATTACAAGTAGGTTGAATAATATAAAATAGCAGCTTTGTGTCCAAGAAAGAAGCCAAGTGGTTTAAAACAAGGAGTTGCATGATGCAGGTGTTGGGTTCAATACCCGTCAACTGCTGAATTGGAGACCTACTCACCAAACAATTCAGCTTTAAATTGCCCTTCCCTTCAAGTGTCAGCCGACCATGTGAAGCAAATAATGAGCGGACGCTCTTTTTCCTCAAATAGGATACCCATGTCAACATCAGATGCCGTCTGCCGGAAGGTCTGAAGCTACTTTAACTGCAGTAGTAGGTACCATTGCACATATAACTAAGAATATTTATTGTACCCCTACAGTAGCACAGGAAATCTCCATGGGGTTGGTTGTGACGGGGCAGGCAGCTCTGTTCTGTGAACAACCTGCTGAGAATGTTTATAGATACACGCGACCGGTCCTTGTTATCAGATGACCTGACAAAGGGGCCGGTGGGCACAGCTATTCATGGGCAGGCAATCAAGCCCGTCGATAGCCCAACCCCTTTGTGTAAAGGCTCTAAAAGACCCAAAACCTCTACAGTCAATCGATTCAAAGGCACGTTTTTCACTCCCTGTCAAAACAGAGTTTTAAGGTTAAGTATGGGTCAAAGGGTTCACCTGCCCAGTACGGGCACGTCCCACGAGATCGTTTCCTTCGAAGATGGCGTTGAAGGTGAGTGCTTGGATGGGGAAAAGGGTCTCTATTCCTTTGGACTTGAGTTTCTTCCTCAATGCGTCCGATATTCTGAAGTTGCTGACCGCGCACGGGTTGAGAATCTCGCTCCCCTCTTCGCTCTCGCTCTGCTCAACTCTTGAAACCTTCAATCCACGCTCGGAACCAAGCGACTCTTCGGCTCTTCTCTTCAGGCTCTTATCCTTCTTCGTCTTCTTTGCGGCATCATCAGACTCCGTGCTCGTCTCGGGCGAAACGGCCTTGTCCTTCTTCTTCTTCTTCTTCTTTTTGCTTCTAAACTCATCCGACTGGATGTTAGAATCAGGCGATTCTGCAGCAAGATCGTCATCAAAGCTTTTGCGGCTCTTCTCCTTCTTCTTCTTACGCTCATCAGACATAATGTCAATGTTAGGAGAGCCGGGGACATCACCTGATAGCTTAGATTTCTTCATGTGCAAAGTCTCCGGCCCTGGCATTGTCTCCCCCTGTGAAATCCTAGCCCTAGATTCGATCCTGCAACCCTAAACGCTGGCTTCACTTGTCAAACCCTACTCTCGCTCGTTTCGTTACTGCAACCCTAAACTCTAACTTCACCTGTAATAACCCTGGCTTCGCGTCTTAAACCCTAGCCCTCGCTTCGTTTCTGCGCCCTTACCCTGGTTTTGGCAGCAACACCTCTTGCAAAGTCGGCGTGAAAATGGACGCAGTCTCTAGCCTAGTGAAATTGGCTGATCATCGCCGCGGGGGAGCTCACAGCCCTGGAGGTAGAGATCGTAAGAGGAATGTAAAGTCGTGGGCCGGGTATTTAGACACGGACCATTGAAACCCTAGAACAAAAACTTTTTTAAAAAAATTATTATAAGTTTAAATTGGAGTACCTTTAATATAATGTACTTATTAAAATTTTAAAAAAAATATCGGAGAGGTGTTAGGGAGAATTCTTCTTTTTTTTTTAATCTTTAGTGCTGAGAGACAGCCTAGTGGGGTAAGGTGATGATGTCCCCATTATGGTGCTGGGTTCAAAACCTTCTGCCAGCTGTTGACAGCGCACCGCATGAAAAAGGCAATGGAGAATTCTGATGGGAGGTAGTTGCCACTATGGCATTGTTTTTGGTTCTGCTAAACAAGACTAAGCATTCAATGTGGACTTTTTGGTGATCAAACCCCATTCGGTCAATGTGTAAGAGTGTATATTAGAGTTTATAAGGTTGAAAGCTTAGTTATATTTACTTTGAGTGAATTGTGCATTTATGATAAGTGTGTGGCATGGCTTGGTGCACTTCAGTGTTTGGTGGCTTAACTCATGGTATGTGTGTTAGTTTCACGTTTATCTTACTCCAAGTGGTATGTTGGTTAGGGTTTTCGTTTTAGTGCTCTTATATATCTCACATTAGTTGCATGGGTCGACTCTTTTCTCATTTGGCATCCTCCCTTGTGCTCGATGCATGGGGTGGGGTGGTGCTACTCCGCTTCTCTTTCCAATCAAGGTGGAGCAGTGTTGGTCCGCCCTTCTTTACAATCATCATTGTTGGTGCTTTTGTGTGGGGTGAGGCATTGCTACGATACTGTATGTTGCTCGCATTCTCTCTGTGGCCTATGGGGCCTCACACCATGTATGCGATCGTGTTCTCTCTAGCCCGTGGAATGTGGCATCGTAATCATTTTGCTCTACTTCTCGCTAATGTTTATTCAATAGCATGGAGCCCTTCGATATCTTGCTAGCCTTTAGCAGCCTGAGGTATCATTATTAATTTGGTTTCCTTCTTCTGTGGGTTATGGTTTTGTTTATTTAGCATGGCGAGACCGCAAATTATGCCAGAGGGATAGTTTAGTCAAGTAGGTTAATTTTTTCTTCTCTTATGGGTTATGTAGTGTGTGTGCTCCTTTGTGGGGGTGCATTACCTTCTCTTGTTGCATTGTATGGGTCTTTGTGTGTCTGCTCTCTACATATCTCCAAGTGGTATGTTAGTTAGGGTTTTCGTTTTAGTGCTCTCGTATATCTCACTTTAGTCGCATGGGTCAACTCTTTTCTCATTTGGCATCCCCCCTTACACTCTATGCATGGGGTGGGGTGGTGCTACTCCGCTTCTCTCTCCAATCAGGGTGGAGCAGTGTTGGTCCACACTTCTTTACAATCATCATTGTCGATGCCTTTGTGTGGGGTGAGGCATTGATGCGGTACTATATGTTGCTCGCATTCTCTCTGTGGCCTATGGGGCCTCACACCATGTATGCGATCGTGTTCTCTCTATAGCCCGTGGGATGTGGCATCGTATTATCATTTTGCTCTACTTCTCGCTAATGTTTATTCAATAGCATGGAGCCCTTCGATATCTTGCTAACCTTTAACAGCTTGAGGTATCATTATTAATTTGGTTTCCTTCTTCTGTGTGTTATGGTTTTGTTTATTTAGCATGGCGAGACCGCAAATTATGCCAGAGGATAGTTTAGTCGAGTAGGTTAATTTTTTCTTCTCTTATGGGTTATGTAGCGTGTGTGCTCCTTTGTGGGGGTGCATTACCTTCTCTTGTTGCATTGTATGGGTCTTCGTGTGTGTGCTCTCTCCATAAAGACATAATTGCAGTTTATAAAGTTAAAAGCTTAGGTAAATTTACTATGACACTTATGTATTAATGACATGTGTGTTGCGTGTCTTGGTGCACTTTAGTGGATGGTGGCTTACTCGTGGTGCATGTTGGTTTCATGCGTCTTTTTTACTTAGGGTTTTCATTGTTGTTTCTTCTATCTCTCATGGGTCCACTCCCTTGTGCCTTCACCACTAGATGCTATCCACCTTTCTCAACACATATGTGTAGTGTTAATGGTAATGAGTAGTTGCTTCTATCTCGTGTATTTAGTGATGAGATTCTATCTTGTGCTCAATTTGAGTGCATCCATCTATGAGCATGTTTGTGCATTTTGCAAGAATTCCAATTTGAAGCGAGAGAATGTTGCCTTATATTACAAAGATTATCAAATGAATGTGCCAGTAGTGAATACCCTAAAGTGAAGGTAATCGTTGAAACCAGAACACAAGTTTGTTGGTGTACTAGTCAGTGGTAGTATGTTAGACAAGCTTCTTAACATTAATGTTATTAATTACATCAACACCAACTATGTGTAAAGGAGTTGCTCTTTGATGTAATTAATGTTATTAATTACATCAACAGCAAGTATGTGTAAAGGAGTTGCTCTTTGATTTTGAATTGTTTGCTACTTATGTTGTAAACTTTGTAACCTTGGTTTATAACATTGGCGCAATGGAATGAATGTAGTTTTCTCCATTTGCTATTATACAATTATTCAAACAACGTATATATGTGGTTTTATTCTTTAATGCTAATTGAGATATAGTTTAAGGTAGGCTTTCAGTGCTTCATAGTTTCATGTAAATTAGTTGGCTAGGAAATAAGTAACAAGTAATTTTCCATGGATCAAAGTTTATTCATTTCATTAGTCATGAATTTCATAATGCAACTAAGTTAAATAGATGTTTTTTTTTATAATGCCTCGTGCTTTTGGATATCACTTCACCCCATTGTCATTGTGGCATATTGCGACATATAGTTGTAACATATCTATAGTTATTTAATATAAAAAACTTGACCATGACATTATTTAAGATTGTATGGAATCCTCTTTAAACATGCAAGATAATAAGGCTTTAAAATCTGATGTAGACTTAATTAATGCTTCACTAAATGATAAGCATCTTGTTTTTTAAGTACATGATTTGTTTGTGTATTATTTAAGTAAGCAACTTGGTATTTCCATAAGTATTTTTTTCACTTAAATAATGCAATTATTTATTCTGCACTAGAAATGAAATCATCTCTTAGCTCCAACCAAAATTAATCTTCTATATAACCAAGCTATGCCTACCATTAAGTAATACCATGGGAATTGAACAAGTAACATCTAAAAAATGAGGGGGGGATGTACATCATTTCTTGATTTTAAAGATTAAAAGCTGAAATCCATTGTTGAGACATAAAGAGATACATTCTATACTAGAAAGCCAGTTTTATGATGAAAATATATAATTTCAAACACTATCAAAATAAAAGCACATAAGTATGAAAGAAAACCCAAGTATTATGAGAAGAAAGCCTAAGTATTGTGAGAAAAAGCTAGTAAGAGCCACATAAAACACTTGACTTTAAGTGAATTTAAACCAATCATCACCACATATCCAACAATACTTAAAGAAAGCCAATGGCACAAAACCATCATGTGTTTCTTGTTGCGATCTTGTTTCAATTATCAAAAGCACCAAATAAAAGTCTTCAATTTATGGAGCAAATATCTTAGATAACACAAGTAACTATCTCTCTAAACATGCACATCAATACACCTATCCCATATATTGTGAGAAAGTAATACAAAAGAATCAACCATCATCTCTTTTTTGCCCTTTAAATATGCACAACAATACACCTATCCCATATATTACAAAAGTAAATGACATTAAAGAAAGTCCATATATTGCAAAAGTAAAGGACATTAAAGAAAGGCTAATATCTCTATGTATTGGATTTGCACAAATCTGAGAGCTAGGTTTGCAAGGCCAATTTGGATTAGAAGAAGGTAGTATTGTTAATGTAATTGCTTATGTGTCTAAAATACAGACTATATTGCTAAGATTTTTAGATGATGAAGCAAGGTTGTTGACACCTTATCTTGTTGGTTGTGTAAGGCCAACATATGTTATGCAAGCCATAAAGGATTTGATACCACACCTTTAGATGTGACTCATAATGTAATTGTTAATCCACAATCTCAAGCGGATGAAAATGGAAACGAACCAAATGAAGACCACGTTGCTACTTCTACACAACATTACTAGTGCAAATAGATAATGAGCTACAGTGTTTAATGGTAGCCCCTTGCCAAGGGAAAAGACATCTTTAGCTTATTCAAAAATACTTTTAGTGAGATTATAATTTCCATCTCTTTTCTTTGGTGCACCTCGATATAAAAAAGCACAAAAGAGATTCAATATCACATGTTGCAAAATGGGAGATACTTTATTATGAGCACAAATTCACAAATAATATATCAAACTTATTTTCAAATCTATAATGGTAATTATCCTTCATTCTAAGGAAAGGCGCTTTGGAAACATTAATAGTAAAAGATGATGTAAAAAATGCTAATGTGGAAAACATAGTGTGATCAAACATTGGCTATAAAGATTTTTAATAGCTGTGCACATTATCGATCAAAATGAAGAAGACATAGCAAAATACCTTAATCAAACTAGTACTTATGAGGAAACCCACCCCTATATATAATAAAATGCATCTTCCCAAAGTATGGTAATGATGTCTACACGTTATTAGGTAGAGAGTCTTGTATCATACACAATGGCCTAGTGTCTGGCTAACTAAATCATGTGTCTCACATGTGCTAAAATCCTTACACCAGGAAATGCATCTAATTCCTGCACATGTCCCTTCATGATTCCTCACATGGCTACGTCAGCTACACATCAACGTCTTACTCTCCTGATCATGGTCCCTTTACGATTCTTAGAAGTAAGAGGCGATTAGCGGCTACATATAGCTACACACTGTCTTACTCCTCGATCAGACTCTACACATTTGGATTGACTCCATCATTTCCTGGAGTCTAATTTCCCTGTTTAGCCATTTTTATAAATTTTCAGACAAATTTGGTTCCATTTCGAAAGCACCCGCTTATTCGGGTCCATCCTACCACTCGCTTTCCATGGTGTTTTTTTAAAATATTTTGACTAAATCTATAGGCACGACCTATACCCTATCTAATCCCTTGGATCTAGCCTACCACCCCACCGTTTGACCTATGGAGCCGGCGCGGGAACCCCCATACCCAAAATTTTTATTCTTGGTTTGTTACTTACACTCAACTGAAGTAAAGAAAATAGTTTATGCACACACTCCATAGCATACATTCTTGGCTCATTACTCACACACCCAAAATTTAAATTCCTGGTTCATTACTCGCACACCCAACTGAAGCAATGAAAATATATCGTACATACACTCTATAGTATACATTTAAAAAAAAACTAGCATTTAAATTAAAAGCTTTAATGCATCAAAATGTACTAAAAAACATACATATTGAAAATCATACTGAAACTCTAGAATACCATCCAACTATTAGATAAAACAATGTCACATATATCCAAAATATCTCCTCACACCATGCCTCTACTCCTCAGAGCAGGAAGATATGCACCACTGAGCTCGAGTACTCCAACTTGTGCTATTATTCAATGATGATGAAAATCTCACATCCTAGATCAACAAGAGTCTCTTCTATTGGCTATACCATTCCCAAGGCATAAACATTCCAGGAGTCGCTTTGTTGGCTATACCATTCCCAAGGCATCAACACTCCAGGTCACAATCGTACTAGAGTCTTGAGACCGGGTGTACATCTACCTCAGACCATGCTCAACCCAATAACACTCACGAGTCACCTCTTGTCCTCACACCAGGCATGTCAATGTTAAAAGAACTCTCATGTTGTAATAAGATAAGAGATAAGAAGGATGTGGATACATGTATGTAAAAACCCTATATATGGGTGGTGCCCTGTTACACGGGAATATATTTTATCATATTTTTGATGAATTAATAATCATAAAAAAATATGCTTAATTTATTTTGTGCAGGATTCAGCTTAATGGAATGTGCGAATGTGCACAAGATTATTATATGTACAAATGTGCACAAAGTTATTTTATGTAATAAGGCCCATTCTAATTATATTTGGGCAAAGGTTTTTATATGTACAAACCTTAGGAGACTTCATATGGTTATTAATATGTAAAGCAATACCCAAAAGTGGGAAAAGCAAGCCCAATTTGTACGCACATCTATTATTAGCTCCTTGGGCTATTTTTATGAGTAAAATTCTTTAAATACTCATGTCGTGGAAGCGGAGCTACACAGCATGGGGGGGAGATTGCACCCAATCTTGTCTTGATGGTGATGTTTTTCTATTTATCTTGTCTTATGTTATGCTATGCTCTTTGATTTTAATTCAATTCAAGTTTTTGTTTTAATTTTTGATGTATTTTATGAGTTTTTAATTATTTCTTCAAGAAATACAAAAGGGTCCCTTGACAGTGGTATCAGAGCTTTGGTTTAATTCAATCTTCTTGAAGCCGATCAAAGACTTGTGGACAAAGAGGTGAAAGAGACAAAGGCACTGGTGATTTTAGTAAAATTTTAATTTAATTGGTGCTTTTTCCACTTTAATTTGAAGAAGAATATGTCTATGGTTATATATGGTTAAAAGAAGGCTTGTTTTTAACCATTGGACAAGAAATTCCCATCAATCTTTTACCTAAAGGGTAAATCAAGGTGGAAAACCATTAGTGGGTTTGTGAAAATCACAAAACCACCTTTAATCTCACTAATCCTCTTCATAATCCGTATGTATCGATCAAATCAGCAAGGGAAGGAGCATAGAGAGCCATAGCAAGATTGCTAAGCTAGTGGAAGTGTCTGATTTCTATAACGGATAGATCTGAGAGCCTCTCAAGTCAAATTATGATTTAAAAATCAGATAGCTTTTCTTCTTTCACAATAAGTAATTGAAGAATTAATTTGGGTGAATTTCATTTCTTCCCACCAATTCTACAGCCAAAAGGCAGTGAGAATTTTCCCCTCTCTCTATTCTCTTCTATTCGGCGATGACGAAAACAAAAAGCAGTGATTTTTGCATTACGCGTTGTTTGTAAAATAAGATAACTTTTAAGCTTTGATTAAAACAAGCTTTATTTTCATTTGAGGGCTACACGATCAGTCGTGTTGTTGGGTGGGCTTATTTTAACAAGCTTTGTTATAAGCTTTGAATTTTGGGGATCAAACAACCCCCCCCAAAAAAATAATAATAAAATTTGCTACATCCAGTGCTACTAGTGGCCTACTTTGATTTTCTTCTCAATTATGCATAGAATTTCAATTCATACTACTATAAGTTTTATTTCTTATAAAGTCAATTTAATATAACCTAGTATCCATTCACATTGCTTTCTCATTTTTCTCAATGTAGAACATCATTCTAGTCAAAAGGTACGACTCTCTTACACTTAACTCAACCTTATTCATTGCTAAATTCATATTTATTATTCAAGTTTATTTCAACTTCAAACGCAAATTAAGCTTTCATCATCTAGACTTGTTTACTTAATCAAGATTGTTAGAATTGTTACTAGTCATTCATATTTAATTTTTGCTTAAACTCTAACCTCGGAGACTGACTCGGTCCTTCGTTCCCCCCTCCAGTGTCATAGAAGAGTCTAAGATCCTTCGTACCCTGCAAACAGATAGTGCAAGATCCAGTACAAAAGGATCCTTACACCACTCGCATGGTTGGTGAGATTATAGGTGATATGCGGCCAATGGGATGACAGGCTGTGTGAGCCATTTTGGATTACTAGAGACTGGCATAGTTATAGCGCCAGCTCATTTAGTCGAGTTCACATTATGGACCGACCCTTGTATGATGTAGTAGTTGAGTATTAACCCATATAGTGTGTACTCTTATCTTTATGTTATGTTGGTTGAGTAGAGAAGAAGAAGATAGAAGAAAATTCAGCTATCCATCTCTCTCTTGTGTCTTGCTCTCTCTCTCGTGTGTGTGTGTGTGTGTGTGTTTGTGTTTGCTTGTTGCTAGGGTTTGAAGCTCTCCCTCTCCTCCACATTCTCTTTATGGTATCAGAGCCTGGTTCGTGTGAGAGATAAGGAGGTAAGCAAGAGGCAAGAACAAGCAAGGAAGGAAGCGGTACTACACGGGTAAGAGCACCCTCATCTCTTTCCCCTTCTTGGTTTAGGTACAACACCCCCTTAGTAGCTCTGGGAACTACACAGCTCCAATTGAGGAGCTGTCTCACGGGAGCGAAGCTACAGGGCAAGTATAATGTCTTATTGGACTTCTTTTTTTATAGCCAGACTCACATTTCGGGCACGTTATTACGGGCCTCGTTTTGTCACTATAGGGTATTTTCGTCAGTAGAAGTTCTAGTAGAGAACTGTTTCTACTCGAAATTTGGTTATTGTATTGCAGCAATGCATTTTGGAAGTGCAAACATGGTTTGCACATGTATTGTTGTGGGTGTATGTACATGTACTCTGGTCACATTTAGTGACACACAGGCTGTCCTAAAGTATCGCTGCACTGCAGCAGTTTATAGGAGACATTGTTGTATTACAGGTTGCATATAGAAGTTGTCTATTTGTAGGTTATTTGATTGCTACAGGAAAACATGTCTGATGAAATTAATCAGATTGTTAGTGAGAAGCTGCTGAAGCACCACTGCTGCAGCAGTTACAAGAGATACTGTTTAATTAGAGGTTGCATACAGAAGTTGTCTGTTTGTAGGTTATTTGATTGCTGCAAGAAAACATGTCTGAATGAATTAATGAGATTGTTAGTGAGAAGCTGGATAAGAATAACTTCCATGCCTAGAAGTTTAGAATAACCAATTTCCTAATGGGTAAAGGATTTTGGGATTATGTAGAAGGAGACAATGAGGAGCCTCTAGAGTTATATGAGGAGAATGCCACTCCTACAGATATAAAGACATTCAAGGATTGGAATTAGGGTGCAAGAAAAGTTATGTACTGGCTTTCAATTAGTGTCATAGATACTATGAGAGGACACATACAGGATGTAAACACTCGAATAGTTGCATGGCAGAATCTAGTTCAGATGTTCCAGACTAACACAAAGGCAAGGAAGTTGCACTTAAAGCAAGAGTTGCATACTGTGGAAAAGAAAAGCATGTCCATCAATGAATATTCCTTAAAGGCAAGGAAGTTGCACTTAAAGCAAGAGTTGCATATTGTGGAAAAGAAAAGCATTGTTGAATTCCTTGGGTCTATCAATGTATCAGTGGAGGATAATGATTTGTTGAGTGTTTGTCTGAAAATGCTCATCCCATTGCGCATGTTAGTAAAGTGCCATAATCTATGCAAGATGGCAAAATGAAGTACTTGGCTGATGTACTTTATGTTTCGAATATTACAAAGAACCTGGTTTCTATTAGACAGATGGTTGAGTAGGGTCTGTAAATGAGGTTCAATCCTCAAGGATGTTTTGTGGAGGAAGACTTCAAAAATAAGTGTCACTTGGTTGCAAAGGGTAACAGAAATGGTAGGATGTTTACTTTGGATGTGAACATACTTGAGATAAAGGCAGCCATGTTCCATGTTTGCACATGGAACATGTGTCATTGTAGATATTGATTTATGGCACAAGCGCATTGGTCATATGAATGTACAACGATTGAAGTCTATGCAGGCCCAAAATATTGTTGTAGGTTTGCAAAGTTTTAGGTTGACGGTATACATAAGGTATGTGAAGCATGCCAAACATGCTTTCCCACGTGAAAAGCATGTCAGTGCAAGGCCATTGGATGTCATACATTCAGATGTATGGGGACCGACCAAGACTATAATAATTGTAGGTTGCAGGTACTACGTTACATTCATTGATGACCACACTAGGAAAGTGTGGGTTTATTTCATGAAGGAGAAAAGTGAGGTGTTTGCTCACTTTCAGAGATTTAAAGCCTTGGTCGAGAAGGAAACAGGCATGCAAATAAAATGCCTAAGATCAGATGGTGGGGGAGAATATTTCTCCATTGAGTTCAGCGATTTCCTGAGAAAGCATGGAATCAAGAGGCAGTTTACGTGCAGGTACACTCCGCAATAATAGAATGGTGTTGCAGAAAGGAAAAACAGGCACATTGCAGAAGTGGCACGTGTCTTGATGAATATGCCACATTACTTTACGTGCAGGTACACTCCGCAATAATAGAATGGTGTTGCAGAAAGGAAAAACATGCACATTGCAGAAGTGGCACGTGTCTTGATGAATATGCCACATTACTTTTGGGCAGAAGCAGTAGCAACTGTTGTGTACGTTATGAACAAGACACTCACTGCAGTTGTTCATGGTATGACTCCTGAACAGAAGTTTACAGGCATAAGACTGGATGTGTCTCACTTGAAAGTGTTTGGGTGTATTGCATATGTACATGTTCCTGATGAAGTGAGAACAAAGTTGGATCCAAAGGCAGAGAAATGCATCTTCATTGGTTATGCTATGGAGCAAAAAGGTTATAGATGCTATAACCTTACCACTCGTGAGATGTGAGTAAGCAGAGATGTGGTCTTCGATGAGATGAGTAGCTCATATGCACCAGTAGTGAAAGCAACAGAAGATGTAGATGTAAGATATGCTGATGTTGCACACATGTAGAGCAACAATCACAGGTGCTAAGTGGACATGGGGAGTCCTCGAGCAGTGGATCCAATGTTAGCCCATGGTCAGAGCCCATGGTCAGGCAAGTTGAGAAATGATGTAGGTACACATGTATCACGGAAAGGGAAGGAAAAGGTAGATCAACCTTTTGTGCCTAATTTATTAGCAGGTCACTCATATGTGGATAGTGGCTCTATGCAGAGCCTTGATGAGGAGCTTGGCATTCCATATGTGGTTACTCCTGGTGTAAGGAGAACCAGGGCTATTTTGAGGACACCTGGCAATAATCCAGGTGTACGCAGGTGTACGAGGAATAGATACCCTATTGTTGACAGGTTGAGATATGATGGATATACAACCCATCATTATGCTTACATGGTAAAAGCAATACAGGAGGTTGAGCCCACTTGCTTTGAGCAAGCAATTGGAAATAAGAAATGGGAAGATGCCATGGATGAGGAGATGGTAGCATTGGATGCAAATGCAACATGGGAGTTAGTGCCTTTGCCTAAGGAAAAGAAGGCAATTGGATGTAAGTGGGTGTATAAAGTCAAGCACAATGCTGATGGTTCAGTGAGCAAGTACAAAGCAAGATTGGTTGCCAAGGGCTATGCGCAGACTTATGGCATAGAGTATGAGGAGACATTCAACCCGGTTGCAAGAATGGCAACTGTGAGAGCTGTTATTGCTATGGTTGCAACAACAAAGGGTTGGTCTTTACATCAAATGGATATAAAGAATGCTTTCTTGCATGATGATTTGCAAGAAGAAGTGTACATGATGCAGCCACCAAGTTATGAGAGTGATGCATATCCAGATTTTGTGTGCAAGTTACGCAAAGCCTTGTATGGCTTGAAGGAGGCACCCAGAGCTTGCAACCGCTATGCATAGGTTTTTTGCAAGCTCTATGCAAGAGATTTATGCATTCCTTATGCATAGTTTCTTGCTAGCTCTATGCATAGTCTTGCATAAAACTTATGTTTAATCTACTAATTATTTTGTTGCCTCTTTTTTTTATAAAAAAGCTCTTGCACTAATTCTCTCTTGAATTAGGGGACCTCTTCTTGATTAACATGGAAGGATTCATGTCCTTCTGGACACTTTTCATATAAAAAAATTTATCATAGTCTTTGGCCATAATTATGGCTTCTGAAATGGAGGATGGCTTTTTAGTTCTTGACTAGGTTATTCAAAGGCAGATTAAGCTTCCGAATGAATCGATAGAGAAGAGTTACCTCATCCATCTCTGGAGTAAATCGCAGAAGTTTAACAAAAGTTTGGTGGTATTCTTCTAGGGTCTTCCCTTCTTGGGTTAGCTCCAAAAATTCATTCAGTTTATCCTCCTGAAATCCTGGAGGACAAAACCTTTCACGCATTTGTATTCATAGCCTTTCCTCTAGATTGTTTCCTCTACTTCTATTCACAATAATACAGAGTGGTTGGGATCCTAGCCATTTTTTGTTGTATCATCTTCCTTGACTTAAGTAAAGCCAATGCATTATAGGACATGCCTTCTTGTCTCCCTTTGGAGCATTCATGCTCTAAGCTGATGAACCATAGTTATCTCATTATTAGTATGTGAATTGAAAAGCTCTAAAAATGGTCCTAGATTTGGCTCTTCATCATTGTCATCTTCTTTTTTTGAGAAATGATGCTCTTAGATTTGCTTTTAACTTCATCCAAGTTTTTCTGTCTTTTTGTCCTCTTTGACTTAATGTTTCTTTTTTTTCCCCCCCCCGCGAGATCGACTATCATTCGTTTCTCACCCCTAGCATCTAGTTTAATTCTTCATCCTATTTAACAAGATCGGGGAGTATCTTATTACCATTGGATTTCAGATATCCAATGCAGATTTTCACTATATGTGAAAAAGATAGATAGAGGGATCATGCTATCAGTCATCTATGTGGATGACTTGATTATCACTGGTGATAGTGATGTAGACATACATGGTGTCAGGATGCTTTTGAAGTAGAAGTTTGAGATGAAGGATTTGGGTGAGCTATGGAATTTCTTCGGCATAGAGGTGGTAAGATCACCTCATGGCATTTTGCTATTGCAGAGGCAGTATGGCTTGGACATGTTGTCCAAGTATGGTATGACATGCTGTAGGCCTATTTCAGTGCCATTGGAGCAGAACACAAAGCTTTTCATCACAGATATAGGTGAGCTTTTAGAGGACCCCACTACATACATGCGCATAGTGGGTAGTTTGATCTACATGACCATTACAAGGCCAGACTTGAGCTATGTTGTTAGACTTGTGAGTCGGTTTATGTAGGCCCCTAGGAAGCCACACTTGGATGCGGCTAGATGGATCCTCAGGTACATAAAGTCCACAGTTGATTATGGACTTTTCTATGAGGCTAGTACAGAGATACAGTTGCATGGGTACACATATGCTGATTGGGCTGGTAGTATTGTAGATATAGGAGATCTACCAGTGGTTTCATGTTCTCATTTGGGAGTGCTGCTGTGAGTTGGAGCAGTAAGAAGCAGCCAACAGTTGCCTTGAGTATAGAGGCAGTGTACAGGGGTGTCGTTATGGCAGCTTGTGAGGTAGCTTGGTTTCAGAAGCTACTTGGTGACATGGAAGAGCTTGTGGATAGGGCAGTTGTAATATATTGTGACAACATGAGCAACATACAGTTGGCCAGTAACCCAGTATATCATGCTAGAACGAAGCACATTGAGGTGCATTATCACTTTGTGAGGGAGAAGGTTCTAGCAGAAGATGTAGATCTAGTATATGTCAGCACAGAGGATCAGGTGGTTGACATCTTCACGAAGACATTGGGCACAGAGAAGCTCCACAGGTTTAGGACCTTACTTGGAGTGCAGTGTGTGGAGTTGAGCTCAAGGGGGAGTGTTGAGATATTGAGCTCAACTAGTGCTACGACGGACATTGATGACCCACCTGGGTGATAGCTTCCACATCTACACCACTATCATGGTTGGTGAGATTATGGGTGATATGCGGCCAGTGGGATGACAGGCTGTGTGACAGCCATTTTGGACTACTAGATACTGGCATAGTTATAGCGCCAGCTCATTTAGTCGGGTTCACATTATGGGGTGGGGACCGACCCTTGTATGTTGTAGTAGTTGAGTACTAACCCATATAGTGTGTACTCTTATCTTTATGTTATGTTGGTTGAGTAGAGAAGAATAAGATAGAAGAAAAATCAGCTATCCATCTCTCTTGTGTCTTGCTCTCTCTTGTGTGTGTGTGTTTGCTTGCTAGGGTTTGAAGCTCTCCCTCTCCCCCACATTCTCTTTACCCATGCCCTTTAGTTCATTTCATATGAGCTAGAGGGAGCTTTCATAAGCTGAAAATCAAGGAACCTAATCTTTGGTTATATTTGTAGTCTCACCTCACTCTTGTGGTTCTCCCTCATTCTCTGATCCTTACCTTGTGGTCTTGCATAAGCTCACACACATACACTCCATCTCTCTCTCTCTCTCTCTCTCTCTTACACACACACACACCCATAGTTTCCAATTTGCTTCACTCTTGCTACTTTACAAGTCTTCACTCGGTATCAGAGTGTCCATGGGTGGTCCTCCCTCTTCTCCCTCACAAGAAGCTTTGGCATGAAGGTGTGAAGGTTGAGAAGAAGACGAGTGTGGTGGTGTTATTGTGTCTCAAGAAGAGAAGAGCTCATGTGTGGAGCATAAGCAAGCCATTTCAAGAGCAAGAGGAGACGACTTTAAGAGAAGAAAAGAATAAGGTCACGGCAAGCTAGTTTTTTGAGTCTCCTGTAAACATCAAGTATTCTTCAACATCAAAATGACTTGCAAATCAAGAGCATAAGTCCAAACTCTCACTCATCTAAGCTTATCGTACACCATTGAAGGCTCTAGAGGCACACACAATAGAGTGAGAAAGACAAATATCCAATTGTGCTTCCTAGCATAAGCAAGTTGTAGATCTATAAGAAGGATGGAGTAGGGGAACTTATCTCAAGTGGCAATAAAATTTACCCCTAACTGCTTGGACGAGTACTCTAAGAAGTTGTGTTCCAAGCTGTACATCGTGTCATGTTCCAAGCTTGTCATGGTTCCATGGTGAGCCCACTCATTTTACCACTATGTATCAGCGAATGCTGCAACATTGAACTCGACAGCCTGCCTTCATTATGAGCACACGTGGTTTAGGAAAACTTTATCTAATATAAGGTTATTAACCACACAAAACCTTATCTCCTTTTTGTTTTTTCTAAAATTGTTTGCATTCCTTGGCTCCCATGTATTAAATCTATCTTTGCCATCATCAACCCAAATCATAGTGTCATCATCAACTTGATATCTACAACCTTACCATGTGTCGTCAATAACCCGTCACCCTAGCCTCATCGTCGACATGATGTCTCTAATCAAAGACCGAGGAAGTTGGAGAGCCTAGTTCCTCATATAGAGGATCTTGAGTTGGCTCCTGGTCTGCTGATACCACTGGAAGAAAGGGGCTACGCATGGAGTAAGCATGGGTGTAGGTCATCATCCTTGAGCAAAGGGAGTCCAAGAAAGCCATGGAAGCTTGAAAAGCTATAATTGTGATTAGTAATGATTAATGGTGATTAGAAAACGTACAAAGTTATCCTTTATACCAAGCCCCATGTTCATACTCACTTAAGCCTTTGGCCCTCGCACTTGGCCTTGGCCCAAGCCCATTACCCAATGGTCTTGTCCTCTTTATTTGGCCCATGGTATGGCCTATGATTATTATATTTACATGTGTTTGGGCTCCCACATCATTACACCACCCTACGAAAATGTGATTCTATAGTTTGTTGAATCACAGCACGTTTTCCACATCATCCATCATGGGCGACACATCATCAATCATGCCCAACAAATCACGGCATGATTTACACGTCATCAATCATGGTAAAGAAAAAAGCATGCCATTAATGCCGTGTCACCAATCACATCCGTGATTTTGCCAGGTCATGAATCACACCAGAGAATCCAACATGATTGCCACATCATCTTTGCAGCATACTCAAGTCCAGTGTTGCCTGCATAATCACGGAGGGTAGTGCTTCCAACCAGCCAGCACTTTAATCTTCACAATCACACCTTCTCCAATGTTTTTACACCTCTCTCCCATAGAAAGAATGGTGCTTGACACATTGTGATTATGTAGTCTGCAGAATCACGACTATGAATGGAAAACCAGAGAACTACGTTTTCATCCAAAATTTGTCGCCATTGCCATGCTAACATATCATTCTAACTGCTAACATCTATCAAGGTACCATGATACTCCTAACTAGTCGATCGACTGATTCAAGTTCTCTTTTTCAGTATAATGGCAGAGCTTGCTCTTGATCCCATTTTCCCCAAATTTTACCCAAAATTTTTGCATTGCACATTTCATGGAATTTCTAGCTCTTCTTTTATGCTTGGAAACCCTATAAATCTACCAACTTATGCCTCCATATTCACATATATGCTAATTAGAGCAACCAATGTTTGATCTAGTGGATTATTAGTATCAGTTGAACTTAATAAACCCTATGAATGTAGGTGGCAAATTTTAGACAGGTTGGTAGTGATTTTCAAAATCTTCCATGCTCTAGCTACTCTAAGCAAGTTAATAATGGCTTCTCTTAAGTGCTTGAAGGTGTTTTTTACATTTCTTGGTGGTTTACCTTGCATTTTATGTGAATGGAGGGCTACAAAGCATGCAAATGAGGCATCACATTTTCATCATAAGAGGTTTGAATCTTCACCTTCTTCAGCATTTGAACTCTCCAAGTACCATTGGTGAGTTGCTCTTCCTCATTGGGGCATTAATGAATGATTTCTTGCAAGTTCTCATGGGGATTTAGGGTTTTACTCATAAAACCCTAATTTCCTACCATTGGAGAATATTGATCTGAAATGGAGTGATAGTAAAGCTGAGAGTTGGGATAGTCACCATGGATTAATACAAGATTAAGGAGATAATCTCATGCAAATGACTATGATGCCTAAGTGATTTAGCATTTAACGAAAGGATGAAAATAGCCTTCCATAAGCCAAGGTATGAACGCCATGAGGCTCCAAGAGTCAAGACGACCAAATATCATAATATGTCAAAAAATACAAGAGTGGTCCATGAGCCCCCTTCTATACTTGAGCCCATGAACATTATCCTAGACCTAATCTAAAGTTTTTGTTTCATTACAAACCATCCCCTCCTATAATGATTTTGTCCTCTAAATCAAATGGTGATCATGTAAGCATATACAAAAGGCTATGTATGGATTCCAAAAATCATGACATAAGCACCAACACCATGATCTCATTAAGACTCGTCATCAATTTGCACAATAATTTGAGATACTTGCATGAAGTCTTTGTCTAATCTTTGCACAAAACCCTATATACTTCCCTTCTCTTTGTTTTCAGGATGAAAAAGGAAAGGTACCAATATCTCTCTATATAGCTAGATTGAGAGTCCTCATCTGAGAATACCATTCACCGATCTCTAAATCACTTTTGCTCTTGGGTGGTCACAAAGTGTTGCACAACATCATATGCCAAATTTGACCAATCCCAATCATATTTGTGCATTTTCTTCATCCATCAAGATCTAGCTCTTCCCTTGAAATGAGAAGTCACTTTCGTCACTTTGTTAAGCTCACCAACAAGGAAAGGCATGTAAATAAAGTCTCTAGTTGGCCTTGCTTGAGAGAAGCCTTGTCCTTGTATACATTACATGCTTGAAGAAGGTTACTTAGTACAAACATTGCTTCTTGCTTACATAGCTTCAAAATCCTCTTCATCATTATCCTCGGTCGTCAATTGAGTCTGTAAGATCACTCTCAAGGGTGTTGCGTTGAGATTCAACTCCACTTTCTTGGTTCCAATCACCATTGCTATGAGTGACTTCATAGGAAGAATTGCAAGGCCACCTTGATTGAGTTGAGATTCAACTTCACTTTCATGGATCCAATCATCTTTGCTATGAGTGACCTTGTCTTTGACTGTTAACAGGACCATGGTACAAGGAGATTTGAATATTCCACAAATTGAATAATAGAAGAAATAAACCATAGATAACATACCATAACTCAAGAGCATAAAAATCAAACAACACAAGATTGGGTGCAATCTCTCTCTCTCTCTCTCTCTCTCTCTCTCTCTCTCTCTCTCCCCCGGTGACGTGTGTGGATCCA
The DNA here is from genome assembly GCF_041138505.1 of Cibotium barometz. Classification (NCBI taxonomy): domain Eukaryota; kingdom Viridiplantae; phylum Streptophyta; class Polypodiopsida; order Cyatheales; family Cibotiaceae; genus Cibotium; species Cibotium barometz. Next base: position 7,952,508 of record NC_141052.1, on the reverse strand, counting down.
CTCCCACATGCGGTATTTAAATCAGATTATCATAAATTTAGCCCTTGGAGCCATAAATAGCATAGCTTCTCCAAAATTGGGCTTTTATAAAATTGAAGCATAATCCAATGCTTTTAAAGTGTCTCATAAAAAATAAACCTTGCTCGACTCTAGCATTATATGGTAGTGATATGTGTGAACACACTTAGGACCGCCGGGGCACTTTTTCCCTCACTAGGAGGTTTTTTCCCCCGTGCGTATGTACACCCTCTTATCTACTCATTTTGGGATGTGTACTTATCTTTTGTATCTAGCACACATTTGTTCATTCTTATCTAGTGAGTTTGTGTACTCTCAAGCTTCTCTATCTTGTGTGTGTGCATTGTTGCAACCTTAACCCTAATTCTAACAACAATTGGTATCAGAAAAGAGCTAACTTCCTTGACACTTGATCTAGTAGTCTGCCTCCCTCCTCATAACCCTATTTTTTTGTCTACGATTGAGATACCCTCTTAGGAGAAGGTATATACTGTAATGTGTTGTATACGGGCACCGTAAGGTTTTTGCATGTTCTAGAGAGGTGTCATTTTGGATTGTTTTTGCTCAATTTTGGGTGTTTGGGCTTTGTAGTGGCAAATATTTGGTGTGCAACAGCATCTAGAGTGTCTTCAACAACATCGACCATCATACTTTTGCTAGTAACGCTCTATTCTCTACTCTGTGTTATTTTTCATACACTTTGCAGATGATTCATTGAATACAACCCTAGCCAGTTGACCGATACTTACAGTGTGTTGAAAGATTTTACATTTGGTAGAAAGTCATGGTTGGTAGTAGTGATGTATTCAACATGTTATCTGCTGTTGAGGATAAACTTGATGGGACTAACTACCCATTGTGGTCCTATATGATGAGGCATGTATTGGTTGCTAAAGGTCTTTGAAATGTGGTCAGTGGTAGTGAAACTTGTCATGTTTCCTAACTACCAGTGCAACTAGGTGCTACAGGTACATTTGAAGTATAATCTGATATAGATGTGGCTCCTCCACATGCACCACCAGTACCTCCCACTACTACTTAAACGAGATGGGATGGAAGAGATGCACAGGCGCATGCATTACTTGCACTTTATGTGAAGCGAAGCATTATTCCTCATATTCGGTCATGTAAGACTTAAAAATAGGCATGGGATGAACTTGCTGCATTATAGTAGGTACGTAATGAAGCACGTGTTGCATATGTGCGCAAACAGTTGGATTTTGAGCACATGAATGAGAAAGACTCAATGGACAGCTTCTTGACCAAGATCAAAGATTTTAAGGAGTAGCTTGTTAGTGTGGATGAGATATATCCTGAGAGTACATTAGTGTCCATAGTTCTCAATGCATTGCCGGATTCTTATCAGAGTTTTGCCTCTACCCTTAGACTCGTGTGATGAAGGGAAATCCAAATTCCCGTACATTTGATGAGCTCCACAGTTCTCGATGCATTGCCGGATTCTTATTAGAGTTTTACCTCTGCCCTTAGACTCATGAGATGAAGGGAAATCCAAATTTCCTTACATATGATGAGCTGGTTTCAGTACTCTTGCAAGAAGAGCAGTCTAGGCAAAACAGATCTATTATGCGAGTTGGTGACCAAGCTTTTGTTGCCAATCAGAAAGGCAAAGGTAAAGCTTCTTCGCATGGTGGCTATAAGCCAAAATCAGAATCCTCGGGTAAGGATGCAGAGAAAGAAGGTGGTAAGCCTAAAAAGAAGGGTAAGTGTCACTATTGCAGGAAACCAGGGCACTACATACATGAGTGCAAGAAAAGGCTAGAGAAGGAGAAAAAGAAAGAATCGGGAATGGTTGTGTGGCTAATGCATCTGCACCACGTGTAGAGAAGAAGGAATCTACAAGTTTTGCTCAAGATGATTGGGATGGACCGTACATTATAGTTATGACCCTTCTGTTCTTCATGATGTATGCATATCAGTGGCAGAATCGGATGCTTGGTTCTTTGACAGTGGTGCTAGCAAGCACATTACTTCACAAAAAAAATTTTTCTCATCTCTGGAATCTGTCCCAAGTGTAGGAACTGTCACATGTGCAAATGGTTTCTCATATCCTGTCTCAAAGGAGTTGGTAGAGTTGTGCTCACTGCTGCAAATGGGGGTGCATTTACTCTTTCTAAAGTTTTATATATGCCAGGCATTAAGAAGAACTTGCTTTCAGTTTCAGCCTTAACCTTGTCAGGCTTGACGGTGAAATTTGTGGATGACAGATGTACAGTTCAGAATAGAAATGATGGTTATTCTATCGTTACCTCAGGTACCTTGTTTTATGGCCTATACAAGATGGATGCGTTTGAGAAGTTGTAGCATGATGCTTGCTCAGTCTCTACGACTCGTGCTATTAGTGATGCAAAATTATGGCATGCACAATTTGGCCATTTGAATTATGGCAGTTTGTTATGCCTTCAAAGGCATGATATGGTGTGTCTGAATTACCAACTCTTATGACCCCTACTAGTAGACGTATGTGAGGGGTGTATTCTTGGTAAAAATGCATCGGGTGTCATTTTTAAAGGATGGATGTGTGAGAGCTCTTAAGAAATTATAGCTTATACATAGTGATGTATGTGGTCCTATGAGGACACCATCTATGGGTTTGGGGGATATCTCTACTTTGTCACTTTTATTGATGATTACTCCAGATATAGCTGAGTGTATCCATTAAAGAAGAAGTCAGAGGTTTTTATGTGCTTTAGGCACGTTGTATCCATGGTTGAAAATGCATGTGAATGTAAAGTTGGCACCCTTTGTTTAGATCGAGGGGGGGAGTATATGTCCAAGGAATTTCATGCATATATGTGGCTGAAAAAGGCATAAGGCATCAATGTACAGTGCCATACACACCTCAGTAAAATGGTGTGGCTGAGAGGAAGAATAGGTCTCTCATGGAGATGGCACGATGTATGGTGAAAGCCCAAGATTTACCTCATGGTTTTTGGTAAGAGGCAACTATGTGCGCAAACTATGTGTTGAATAAATGCCCTACCAAGGCATTGCAGTTTAAAACTCCTTATGAAGCTTGGCATGACAGGAAGCCTTCTGTGGCTCATTTGCATGTTTTTGGTTGTCTTGCTTATGCTCTTGTGCTTGAGCAACAATGCAATAAGCTTGATGATGATAAGGTAGTTAAATGCATATTTGTGGGATACAATTCAAAAAGCAAGGGATATAGACTCTACCATCCGGCCTCAAAGCGGATTTTGGTAAGTAGAGATGTTGTTTTTGTCAAAAACTCATTTCAACCCATGCTTTCATGCAAAAAACAACATAATATATGCTCACAGGACATGTTCGATTCGTTCCTACCTTTATTTAATGGAGGACAGCCATATGTAGAGTAATTGAATGCTCAACCAAGTGCTGAAATTCAGCCTTTGCAGGTGCAAAATTAGCCTTTTGATGAGGCAATTATTGAGGATGTAGTGGATGAGAAGAGAGCAACCATAAAAGAATCTAGGCATATGCTAAAATGGCTTGTGTAGACATTGAGGGATCGCAAGTTGGCAGCTCCTTTACCTAGCAGAACTCGTGCAGGTTCTCATCATGCAGATTATTCTCATGTGGATCATGTTCTCATTTCTACTTTATATAATGAGGAGGAACCTATTTCCTTTGAGGAAGCACAGGATTATGATCATTGGATTCATGTTATGTAGGATGAGTATAACTCTATACTCAAGAATGACACCTGGTATTTGACAGATCTACCTCATGGTGGCAAGAAGGCCATTGTTGGTACTAAGTGGATTTACAAGTTAAAACGCAAGCAGATGTGGCAAAGGATTTACAAGTTAAAACACAAGCAGATGGTAGCATTGATTCGCTACAAGGCCACACTTATTGGCAAAGGGGTATGCCCAGCAAAAGGGCATTGATTATGATGAGATCTTTGCACCCACATCTTGTATGACTACCATTAGGTGTCTCATTTCTTTGGCAGCACATCATGGGTGGAATGTACATCAGTTGGACATTAAGACTGTATTCTTGAATGGTGATTTACACGAGAAAGTGTATGTATCGCAGCCTCCTGGTTTTGATGTGAAAGGAGAAGAGTCTAAAGTATGTAGGTTGAAAAAGGCTCTTTATGGCCTTAAGTAGGCTCCTAGAGCATGGTATGAGAAGATTCATACATACTTGGCTGCAAATAATTTTTGCAACATTCCAATAGAGAGTACCCTCTATGTGAAGCTCTATGTGAAGAGGAGTAAGGACACATTTTTGGTCATCGTTCTATACATTGAAGTATGATCTATATACGGGACCCGTATAGATCATATTTCAGCCTTTCAGGAGGCTAATTTCAATCATCATTTGAGATGTCAAATTTGGGGCCGTTGCATTACTATTTGGGGATTCAGTTTATGCAGCGCAATGATGGCATTGTTATGCTGTAGTCTAAATATATACAGAAGCTATTGAAGAGATTTAATCTTGAAGACTATAAACCTGTGGCTACATCTATGGAGATAGGTGCTCGACTTAGTCTTCAAGATGCAGGAGACTCTTTTGATGTTAGTTTGTATCAGCAAGCTGTTGGATCCCTTCTTTATGTATGCAACACAAGGCCAGATATAAAGTATGCAGTCTCACAGTTGAGCATATTTATGCATAGTCCAGGTACGAAGCATTGGCAGGCTGTTAAGCAGGTTATTCGCTATTTATAGAGCACTCAGTATTTTAGATTATTTTATCCAAAAGGAGGTGAGTCACAACACCTGCATGCTTTTAGTGATTCAGATAAGGCTGGATGTTATGACACACGAGTGTCCACTAGTGGATTTTGCTTTCGCCTTGGTGATTCATGTATATCATGGCTCAACAAGAAGCAGCCTATAGTGGCCACTTCCAACAGTGAAGCTGAGTACAGGGCAGATTTTACAGCTACAGTTGAGTGTGGGTGGCTCAGATGTCTTATGGGCTGATTTGGGTTTTGAACAGTTGTCTATAGCACTACGATTTTCACTGATAGCCAGAGCGCATTAGCAGTTGCGATGAGGAACCTAGTGTTTCATGCTCGTACTAAGCACATTGAAGTGTATTACCACTATGTCAGGGAAAGACTCTCTGCCAGGCAGAGATCAACTTGGTCTATGTGCCTACACATGACAACATGACAGATTTATTTACAAAGGCTCTTCCTCGTGAAAGTTAGAAGCTTTTCGTAAAGCTTTGGGCTTACTGCCTTTTTAGGATTGATCGGCCATACCTTATACATGTTCACATCATCACTCCAGGGGGGATTTGTAGCATTATATGGCAGTGATGTGTGTGAACACACTTAGGACCGCCAGAGCACTTTTTCCCTCACTAGGAGGTTTTTTCCCCCGTGCGTATGTACACCCTCTTATCTACTCATTTTGGGGTGTGTACTTATCTTTTGTATCTGGCACACATTTTTTCATTCTTATCTAGTGAGTTTGTGTGCTCTCAAGCTTCTCTATCTTATGTGTGTGTGCATTGTTGTAACCCTAACCCTAATTCCAACACCAACATATGTACAATTGGCCAAACCATACAAAATTAAATATTTAGCAAACATGTGCTCGGCTAGATAATCTCATCCAATGTCCACCTTGGTTGTTCCAAACTCGTGATCTATACTCAACATAGTCCACAATGTTAGATCACCATTACTTTGGAATCACTCATAGTCCACAATGTTAGATCACCATTACTTTGGAATCACTCATAAAAATAATTTTGACAAATGGAAATCATTCACTACCATGTTTCACACATAAACCATGCATCGAACATAATTAAGTGGATTCACTCCACAGTGGATTCACACGCGTCGCATGTGTCACATAGTTGATTGGATTCACACGCGTCGCATGTGTCACATAGTTGATTGGATTCACTCACAATCAAACTCACACATTTCTTACATGCGTCACACATCATAGAGTTGATCGGATTTACTCACAAATCAAACTCACATTTCTTACATGCATCACACGTCACAGTTGGTTGGATTCACTCACACATGGGTCACCCAAGATAAATAGTCAATATTATTATTCGTAACATTCGCTCTTTCTTGGGTTGCAAATGACCTCAATTACATATTTAATTAGCAAGTGAAGAGAGTCAGGATATAATATCCATCATAGATAGAATCCCTCTCAACACTAGATTATGATAAGTTATCCGTTATTATAGATAAATATCACTTAGATTGTCCGTTTGATTCATTTTTGTCCAGGTATATAATACTACCATGGTTTATAAAAGATATTTTTCATAACATTTCTTGAGGCGTGATTCTACAGGTGTGGGAATCATGGTCGTGATTCTCGGAGGATCATGATGACAAGACAATTAGGTGTTGGCCATTAGGGGGTTTGATTTGGGTCCTTATGAAATTGGTGATGTGACTGATTTTGGTCCTCCAAGATGATGATAGGAAGGTCATTAGGTGTGATTCTCCAAGATGATGATAGGAAGAAGTCATTTGATGTGATTCTACAGAATCACGACCATGATTCCGTGAGTGTGAGATAGCTAGTCCTTTGGGGCGTGCTGTGTTAAATCATAGGGTATTAAGCTTGTTAGTCCTTTGAGGCCTATTGTGTTAAATCATAGGGTATTAAGCTTGTTAGTCCTTTGAGGCCTATTATGTTAAATCATAGGGTGTTCCTGGCTAGATGCTTCATGGAGTGGGCCCAAGAATATCTATATAAAGTTCTTGATGTAGATGGAGAATGTTGGTGTAATTTTTGTATCTCCTCGATTGAACATATTAGCTCTTGCTCCATCCAGTGAATTACCGAATCCATCAAATCTATTGCAGGTTCTTCTAGGAACCTGTCTATGGATATGTGTTCAGGTTTGTTGACTAGAGAAACTCCTTGATGGAACATAGTATCTCTTGCTCCATCCATTGAATTAGCCAATCCATCAAATCTATAGCAAGTTCTTGTGGGAACCTATCCGTGTGGATATGTGTTCAAATTTGTTGATTAGAACAGCTCCTCGATGGAACATAGTAGCTCTTGCTCCATCCACTAAATTAGCCAATCCATCGAATCTATAGCACGTTCTTGTGGGAACCTGTCCGTGGACATGTGTTCAGGTTTGTTGACTAGAGCAGCTTTTCCCTTTGAGGTAGGGAATTGGGAAATTCACATGTTTTACCTCAGTTGGATTGGCATATTTTGCGACGTCAAGTTTGGAAGGCTCTTGTGGCCTTTGTTTAGGTTCTTGTTGCTTCTGAGTTGTATGTTCAGTGAGTATTGACTTTTGTCTCCATTTCCACCGAGGCTTGGTCTCACTAACTTTAGTGAGCATAGGCCTTAAATTGGGTCTTTTCTTAGGCATCCATACCTACTTTGTCACTTTAATGTGGTAGAGTGGTGTGCTTGGTTGGGGCATTCGGCCTTATAATTCTATTACCACCATTCGTGGTTGGATTAGTCGTGGGTGGTGATTGGTGGTTGCTAATGATGTTTGTGGTGGATAGAAGGCTTTGCCACAGGATTTTGTGGTGTGATAGGTAGCCATATTTTTGTGCTCCCTTCATAGTATCCTTATGCTTTCAATAGCCTTTTGGGAACCCCATAGTGTTGGACATGAGGCAATCCTAGTTCTGAGACTTTCACTATGGAGTGGGATTCATACCTCTATCTATCACAGTTGTTGCTTCATTCTAGAATACTTGTGGTGCCTCAGGTTGTGCCGAAAGACATAATAGCCTTGTGGATGACTCTAGTTGCTCATAATTCTGAGATCGTGGGTAGTGGCTATGGTGCTCCATAGCGGCAATGTGTATTTACAGTTTCCTAATGACAAGTGAGCAGTCCTTTGCCCCCAATTGACTTCACAATTCACGGCAGAGATCCATCTTCATTTGAGCATCATTTCCTCTTCTAAGGTACTTGCAAGCATGACAAAAATCTTATACAACCTTATGGCTCCTTCATGCACACTCTTAACTCTAGCGGATGTGTGTTCCAACTCTGGTTTTTTTAGCTTCTCCTCCCAGGTCTCATATGAGAGCAAGTTGTGACTTGCCGCCCCAATCATTGCGAGGAGACTAGTAGTGGTCCCTCCCACAACGAGTCTTAATTTGAGCCTATAGGCTCTATCTCAAGGTCCTCTTCCTTGATTAGGGTTAGATTAGCCATGTTTATGTGGAGTGTCAATCCACTTTGTTTTACCTTGGCTTGGGCTGCCCTCATCTTGTGCTTCTTTTTTGAGCCTTTCTTCTTCTCGCAAAATTTCTTGCTGTTTTTTGCATGCTTATTCCAACATGTCTTGGGTAAAGGGGGCCAATGTATTTCTTAAGTTTTCTACCATTTATGTGCCCTTGTATCTCAATGCCATCAATTGTCTCAATGCGGCCTGCACCCTTGGGGTGAATTTCGTAACTCTAAATGGCCCCAACCCTTAGTATTTTAGTTTTTTCCGTTTGGAAGAACTAACCCTGTACATAAGTACTAAGTCACCTTCCTGTAGCTCTTTAGATTTTAAATTATGGTTAAACCATTGTTTTCTCTATGCTTTTCTACTAGCATGCCATGTAGAGCGATTACTTTAGTCTCATCGAGCTTTTCGAATTTAACCAATCTTTCCACTAGAGCATTCTCCCATAGGCGTTCTTGGATAGCTATCCTCAAGCTGGGCACCAAATATTCCATAAGCATCACTGCCTCGATTCTATAGGCAAGCGAAAAAGGAGATTGTCCTATGTATACCTTATAGGAGGTCCGATAGGCCCTCATTGTAGCTGTTAGCTTATGTTCCCAATCATTTTAGCTAGCTTCCACAATCTTGATTAGGATACCACAAAGGACTTTATTTGTACTCCCTGCCTTCCTGTTAGCTTGATGATAGTAGGGCAAAGACTACAGTGTATCACCATAAATCTTGTCAACAGGTGTTTAATGACCTCGTTGATAAAATGGGAGCCGTTATCTCACTGACCAACTCTAGGGGACACCTAAATTTGGATATTATGTGCTCGTATAAAAATTTAGTAGTAGTACAGGCATTTGCCTTTCAAGTAGCTTTTCTTTCTACCCATTTCGTGAAATAGTTCGTAGCCAAAATTATGTAACAAGCTTGTGTTTTTTGCATGGCCATGTTTGTTATGTGGGTGGGCTTACAGGTCCAATGCAGTCTATTCCCCATTTCTCAAAGGTTGTTGTGTATAATGATTGGAACTAATGGCATTCTCTACACAATGATCGGAACCTATGGCATCATGTCTTACCCATGGTGGGGAATGTTAAAGCGTTGATATTCGTCTCACAATGTTTGATGAATTCCATGGCATCACCAAACATTATTGGTCACTGTAACCCGGCTTGCTTGATGATCCACAAAGAAAAACTTTATTAGCCAACAAGTAGTGTCTATACTTTTTCACTACATCTACCATGGCTAGTCCTTCTCTTTCAACTATATAATTCATCTGAGCATCATTGAGCTATCAACTTATGAAGCAGATTGGGTAATCCAATTTATGCTTCCTTGGCTATGCTAAAACACACCCAATTATGAAGTTCGATGCACATGAAACACAAGGCCTCAATTTGGTGGTCTGGCAATATTAGCATAGAACACAATAAAACTAGGTTAACCCATTCTTAGGGTTAACAAGAGATACTACCATTATCTTATATCAAGGAGTCAAGGTAGATATACCAAAAGGTCATACATACAAGATATGAAGCAATGGTGTCCAAATTTACAACTTGGACCGACGCCTATAATGGAGTCAAGGTAGATATACCAAAAGGTCATACATACAAGATATGAAGCAATGGTGTCCAAATTTACAACTTGGACCGACGCCTATAATGGTCCTATATAATACTTATGGCGATTTTCATTTCAAGAGTGTATGGTAGTAAGTTAGGATGAAGTCCCAAGTGATGTACTTCATGGATATATTATGAGAGTAGTCATTGTAACAGCATTAGGCCTCTTATGAGCCTAAAGTGCCCAGCTAGCCATAGTTTAAGTGAGTGTGAACACTTATGGCAATGTATATAAGTGAATATCTCTCATAATACAAAGGACTCTCCCATTGTGCAATAGAGTCTTGCTCTTGCTAATCTCTCTCTCTAATGCATGCTAGTGAGTGTGTGTGAGTGAAGCGAGGTGAGAGGAGGGATGAGTACACGTAGTGCAATGTGGTAGGACACATAGTGGAATTGCTTCTCAAGGAGTTGTAGAGCTTGGAGACCTCAAGGGTTACGAGCTCGGCCATTGGAAAGATCCTCACAACAGTTGTGGTTCACCAGGTAATCTCTTGTTGGATGTGTTTCAAGGGGGGTTAGGGTGAGCCATAACAAACTCCGGTACTATTCTACGTGTCCCATGAACCGTTGTACCCCCTTGTAGTTGGCGGGTGGTCATAGCTCTAGGATGGGTTTTACCTTACTATCATCAGTGGAGATCCCATTTTTGGACACAATGTGCCCCTATATTAGTCCATGCTTTATCCAAAAGTGTCATTTCAAAGGGTTCAAAGATATGTGATACAATTGACACCTCCTCTCAAACACCTTTTTTAGGTAAGTTAGATGGTTAAACTATTGCGAATGTACACAGAGATAATCAATAAATAACTCCAGACATTTCTACATATATTCCTTAAAGGTTGTGCTCTTTAATCTTTGTAAAGTTGCAGGAGCATTGGTTAATCCAAATGGCATGACCTTAAATGCAAAAGTTCCCTAGGTGGTAGTGAAAGTAGTTTTATGTGTTGGTCCTCAGGTGGTGCAATGGATACTTGGTTGTATCTTGAGAACCCATCCAAAAAATTGTAGGCTTTTGCACGCCTGCTACCCTTTCTAGAACATGCTCTATGTATAGCAATGGGCAATGATCCCTACCGACCGCTGTATTCACCTTCTTTAAGTCAACACACACATGAAGCTTTTCGTTTTTCTTGGGTATGATCACAATTGGTGATACCCAGTTCATGTGCTCTCGATTTCATAAATGAAATCTGCAGTAATGAGTTTATCAATTTTCTCCTTTACAATTGCTAAAAAGTTCATATTCATTTGGTATGAACGCTGGTTGACTAGCCTTGAACCTTCCACGATAGGGATGGTGTATTGCATCACTTCTGGTGGCACTCCCTTCAAGTCCTTATAACTCCAAGAAAAGTAGTCCTTGAATTCTTTTAGTAGAGTTATCTGACTTTTCTTCCTGGAGGGTGGGAATATATGTTTGGGGTTCTCACCAATCTCTACAATATTCACCTCTATAGGTCCATCATAGAGGTCCTCTATATTCACCTCTATAGGTCCACCATATGTGGATCCTATTTGATCAGCCCTCAAACATTGTGCCCATAGGTGAACTACCTTCCTTTCTTCAAAATTGAAAGATTTGAAATGGCTAGGAACCTTCTGCAAATTGGGCTCCTCATCACTCATCTCCCTTCCTTCCAAAGCTCTTTTTGCCTCTCGTCCCTCGTCAACCAAAGCTTTGTTTTGCTTCCTTCTTGACCTTGTGAGCTTAAGGGGATATTGGCCAACTTCTTCTCTTGCGAGGTTAGTAACATTACTTGGCTTAATTCATTTCCCCAATTCTTAGAAAATTCCTCATGAACTTTAGTGGCCTTGACATTTCTCAACCACCATGCGTTCTCTTCTTAGAATCTCACTGTGCTGTGATTTTCTTGGTAACGTTTCTTCTTTAACCACTTTCAAAAATTCAATCTTGTGGTTGAAATAAAGGTTTCTTTTCCTTCATCAAGTTCAAATCCTTGCTCATCCAAAGGGCTCTCCTCAAGCTGGTTCATCACTAAGGATCCCAACATTCATTATATTGTGACTGGCATCTTATCTTTCTCATGTTCCTCCAATTTTATCCCAGTCTTTCCAATGACATCTATCGTGGCCAATATATGCATCCAATTCTCGCAAAAATCATCATTCGGAAGAGAAGCATACAAGATGTTCTCTTCTTGTGATAGGTCTAGTGGTTCATGAGTTACACATAGTTACAAATCAGGTGGTTCTTTCTATAGTTTCCAAATCGTTCCCAAACAACCCCTTGCCCATGGGATGCGTCTTCCAAGTTCGCATGTTCACTTTTAGGATTTGTGAATCCTTTTGTAAATAAATATGATATGTGGCCCAATCATGTACCAATTTGGTACTTCTTGTAAAAGATCTGCCAAGAATCATCGTACAAATCTATATGTCCGATAAAATTCATCATTGCAAATGTATGGCGATAGCGAAAAGATAATACTTTCATCTTCAATTTCTTCAAGACTCCCGTGGGCCGTGACATAGTATCATCGGCCATCTTTAAAATGAGGTTCGTCTGCTCAAAGGATGGCTTTCCCCGTTTCTCCCAAAATTGTTTTGTGACAATACTCACTCAGACTCCCCCATCTAGGATTGCAAGAGCTTGATAACCTTTGTACATGACTGGAAGTGTTGCATTTGTGTCATCACTCTCATAATACTTTCCCATTTGGTGAACTAGGATCTAGACAAGTTTGGGTAGGTTACCTCTACCTTCCTTCGTATCTACATCCTTTCCAAGAGGAAAAGGCATTTCTTTGTGGGTTTGAGGATCGGCATGCAAATTCAGCCTTCCATCCAATCTTTCAAGTCAGTACATAGTTTGGGATTTCCCCTTAGCGAGGTTCCAATTGGCAACTTGATTTTTATAGAGGGGGATCCCTGTGTGTTTGATCATGTCCAATCTCATTAATGTATGAGTCTAACATAGGGTTTAGTGATTCACAAAGAGGATATTACCCTCCATCATCAAACATCCATGAAAATACGTCGTCCCTTCCTCAATCGAGTCGGTTTCACCCTCACTGTGTTCTGAAATAGTCTCTAGCACATTCAGCCATTTGGCTTCCCTCATGAGATTTTCCTTAGGATATACTATTTCAACAGCCCATCTAGCTTGCGGTCATTCATCATCGATCACATTCTGACTCTCTTGGACTCTTAGTGCAATACATTAACAGGCGATGCCTCGAATTGAAGACTCTTAATGCTCATGTGATTTTGTCGGCATATTGAGCACCACACCAACTCCCATCGAGGATTTGTTAGATGGCCATGGCCATATTCATCTCTTGTTCCTCTTGGTAGTCTGACCTGTTGAAATTACAGCAATGTGATGAGCTATGGTGGATCAAATACTAGAATCAACATAATTAACAAAGTGATTAGCAAATAATTAAAATGTGATTAGTGAGTAATTAACAAATAGCGTGGATCAAATACTAGAATCAACATCATTAATAAAGTGATTAGTAAATAATTAAAATATGATTAGTGAGTAATTAACAAATAGCTTAATGTAGGCATGGATAATAAAAAACCAGCAAATTCTCATTAGGCCAATGCCTCAATTTATAGAGTTTACATCCAAGCATCTAATCCCACTGATTTCTCCTTGATTCACTCCACCTCTTTTCCTTGATTCTCTCCACCTCTCCCAGAATATCTCCACACCTCCCAGAATATCTCCACACTTCCTAAATCTTCTCATGATACCCTTTATTCTCTCCCAGTAGATTCTTCTCACCTTTTCACAAGTTCTTTCATATTTACACATTCTCTTTTACAGCCTCTAACCAAGGGCTTGTTCGCGCACACACCCTATTCACTTGTATATTTCAACACCTCCCCTCAAGTGAATACTCCTAGAACACCTAGACCCTATACCAAGTTTCCCTCTTACTTGATAGTCTGCGAACCAGTGTCTACTAGCACTCCTCCCCTCAAGTTAACTTAGCACACCTGGACCCTGTACCAAGTTTCTCTCTACTTGATAGTCCGCGACCAGTGCCTCAAGTCCCTAAACTCATAGTCCTTGACACTCTTTCTCTCTATGTGTCCAAGGCTTACTATAAGTGCCCGCGACCTTGACTAAAGTGCTCACACATACATCTATCTACCATGTGGCCTACATCATCAGTGGCTCATAGGTGGTTTTACTTTGTTGGGGCAGGTTACATTGGGTTGTGGGGTCTCTCTCTCTCTCTCTCTCTCTCAGAGATTTTCACATGGCTCCTCACTCTTTGGAGCCTCACATCTTCTCTTGTCTTCAATATTCTTGTCGTGGCAGCTTCTCTTCACACGTCCATGTCTTCCTCTTCTTTCAGTCTTCTTGTGGTAGCTTCTCTTCTTGTGTCCATGTCTTCCTTCAGCTTTTCTTCTAGATCTTCTTGGTGTGGATCTTCCTCTTGGAAAGAGATGTTCTTCTTCTTTCATGGCTGGGGCCATGAGCTTGTCTGTCAGGTCATGTTGCTCCATGTGATGAGCAACATGTTTAAATGTTTGTTTGACAATTCTTTTGGGCTTTTGATATTTATCTTGTGTCTTTATGCAATGCAAACCCAAATCTATGTGGGAGGTCTTACCTCTTGCCTTATTATGGACAAGGGCAGTGTCTGATCCCATTTTTACACTGATGTAATGTGCCCAATACATAATGCGTATAGCATTCATTCTTATGCACATTCCCAAATGCAACTCTGGCTGTGAATAATCTTGAATTCGAGTGTGATTTACAGGTATTAGCCAAGGGTTAAATGCAAAATGATGATTACCACAATTTTATCAGCACAATTTTACCAGAAATTACATTAAATCAAGGGTAACCAATTTGTACGGAATGGTTGGAGTATCAAACCAACTCCGAATTGCAATATGAAGTTATAGGGATCTGTATCAGATACCTAATGGTTAATTTGAACCCTCAATTGTACCAAAATATAGTGATTAGCGTACTGATTAATCACTGATTAGCAAATTAATCCTTTATCTTGTGTGCAAAAAACAGAGTATGCGGGGAGTCCAGATCTGGGGCCTTAGACTTCAAATGAGCTCAAATGCTTTCAAGGCCATCAATAGCAATGAGTCTAGTAGAGGATTAAGCCAATAAACACAAGATTTGACCAAACATTGAATGCTTAATCTCTGTTAATGCTTAATCTCTGCAGATTTGATGAAGAGCTTGGATCTCACTGTAGACTTGATCAAATTGAATTCTGACTTCACCAGCTTGTAGAGCATGCTTGAAAACCCCTGGAGCTATGAGGAATTAGAGCAATTTGATTAGATGAAGACAAGATCTGCAATCTTCTTAGAAAAAAATGCGCTGAAGAAAAACGTGATTTCTCCTCATTCTGCCAGCAGTTTGCGCTTCTGTTTCGACTGGCTGGAGCACAAGGTGTTGGCTATCTATGGCTAGAAGGGTTTGGGCTAATTTGAGTGTGCAAAGAGAGGGAGCTCCTCCACTGGCTGGGGGTACAGAGGTGAGTTGAAAAATAACTAAAAATTTGATTAATTTTTATTTATCTACTAATCCTAATTAACTAGATAATGGGCTCATAAACTTGATGAATTCTAGGCTTGGCTTTGATACCATGTTGAAATTACAGCAATGTGATGAGCTATGGTGGATCAAATACTAGACTCAACATCATTAACAAAGTGATTAGCAAATAATTAAGATATGATTAGTGAGTAATTAACAAATAGCCTAATGTAGGCATGGATAATCAAAAACCAGCAAATTCTCATTAGGCTAATGCCTCAATTTATAGAGTTTACATCCAAGCATCTAATCCCACTGATTTCTCCTTGATTCACTCCACCTCTTTTCCTTGATTCACTCCACCTCTCCCAGAATATCTCACCTCCCAGAATATCTCCACACTTCCTAAATCTTCTCATGCTACCCTTTATTATCTCCCAGTAGATTCTTCTCACCTTTTCACGGGTCCTTTCACATTTACACATTCTCTTTTACAGCCTCTAACCAAGGGCTTGTTCCCGCGCACACCCTATTCACTTGTATATTTCAACATGACCATCATGGAAACGATATTGAGCACTTTTCTCGATTTGAGGAACACGAGCTCGTGCCATGAGTTATGTTTTGGAGTGATCAAGGCTACGTATCTAGATTCAGCTTTGGGGAGATACACGTATGTAGGATGGTCCCGTGAGTTAGAGAGAGAAAGTGAGAGAGAGAGAGTGAGAGAGAGAGAGTGAGTTAGAGAGTGAGAGCCAGAGAGAGAGTGAGTTAGAGAGAGAGAGAGAGAGAGAGAGAGAGAGAGAGAGAGAGAGAGAGAGTTAGCGCGGTAGAGAGAGAGATAGAGTGAGAGTGAGAGAGAGAGTTAGTGATTTAGAGAGTGAGAGATTGAGAGTTAAAGAGAGAATTAGAGAGAGGTAGGAGAGAGAGAGAGTGAGAAGGGAGGGAGAGAGAGAGAGAGAGAGAGAGAGAGAGATAGTGAGAGTTAGAGAGAGTGAGTTTTCCACTATATCTTATTTGGGAGCTGCCACATGGCAGCCCCCTCATGGGCAACTCCCCCTTTCTTCTCTTCTCTTTTCTTCTATTATAAATACTATTATTACTATGTACTACTATATACTATATATATTTTATATACTATATAACCATATATCACACATTTATATATATCTTGTTTGGGAGTTAAGAGGATTTGAGAGTTAGAGGGTTAGATTAGAGGGTTTGAGAGTTTGGGCAACTTAGAGAGAGAGAGAGAGGGTTAGAAAGAGAAAGAGAGATAGAGAGAAGAGAGAGGAAGAGAGAGAGAGAGGAAGAGAGAGAGTACCACAAAGAGAAAGAGAGAGAGTAATAGAGAGTGAGTGAAGTAGAGAGGGTTACAAAGAGTTTGAGCAAGAGAGAGAGGGTTAGAAAGAGAAAAAATAAGAGTTAGAGAGAGTTAAAAGAGTGACTTAGAGAGAAGTAGAGAAAGGTAGAGAGAGTAAAATAGAAAAAGAGAGTTAAAAAGAGTTAGAGGGCTAGAGAGTTAGCAAGAGTGAGAGTGAAAGAGTTAGAGAGAGAGAGAAATAGACAGTGTTGGAGAAGAAAGATTGAGAGTTTAAGAGGGATAGAATTGATGAGAGAGAGAGAGAGAGAGAGAGAGAGAGATGGAGTTAGAGAGCTAGAGAGAGGGAGTTAGAGAGAGTTAGAAAGAGAGAGTTAGAGAGAGAGTTAGAGACGGAGTTAGAGATAGTGAGAGTTAGAGAGAGTGAGTTTCCCACTATACTTATTTGGGAGCTGCCACATGGTAGCCCCCTCTCGTGTGGTAGCTCCCCCTTTCTTCTCTTCTCTTTTCTTATATTAGAAATACTACTATTACTATGTACTACTATATACTATATATAGTATAATATAGTATATATATTTTATATATAACATATATCACACATTTATATATATCTTGTTTGGGAGTTAGAGGGTTAGATTATGAGATTTTGAGCAAGTTAGATAGAGAGAGGGTTAGAAAGAGAAAGAGAGATAGAGGGAGAGTTAGAGAGAGAGAGAGAGATGAAGAGAGAGAGTAACACAAAGAGAGAGATTTGGAGAGTTAGTAAGAGAGAGAAAGAGTGAGAGATAGAGAGAAAGAGTTAGAGAAAGAGATTTAGAAAAAGAGTTAGAGTAAGAGGGAGAGAGTTAGAGAGATCTAGAGAGAGAGAGTTAGAGACTTGAAGAGAA